>NW_006289082.1:1760910-1770442 GCF_000327345.1 Myotis davidii
GGGCGCTTCTGTGACGTCAGAACAAGGCGGGAACACCGTGACGCCGGGCTGTCCCTCCAGTGCCCACCAGGTGGGCCGGAAGCACGAAGCGGTCACTCTGTTGAGGCCGGCTTTTGGCCGTCTCTTCGGTATTTGGCTGCCTTGGTTGGTTTTGCCGAAGGAAGATTGCTTGAGGATGTCTTGGTTTGAAGTCGCAGCTGCGTCATGAGCCGGGCTCAGGCTTGAGATTTAGGGTCAGAGAGGTTATAGAAATGGAAACCTGCCATGGGTGGTTTTCATCATGACTGCACTCCCGAGAGGAGAGATGGCTGTCAGTGGTTGAGTATCAGGACCTATGAACCGGGAGGTCGAGGTTGGATTCCCAATCAGGGCACATGTCTGGGGTGTTGCGGGCCCCATCCCAGTGTGGGGTGTGCAGGAGGCAACCAATCGAATCTCTTTCATTGTTTTTATCTCTCCTCTCCCTTCCTGTCTGAAATCAATAAAAATACATATTTTCAAAAAAAAAAGGAAACCTACTCTGCTCTATCTGTTATGGTCAAGGTCTTAGAGAATCACCAAAGTGAAAGGGGTGGGAGCTGGGGGGTCCAGATAGTTGTTAACATCAGAGATTGGCAGGTGCCAGGACCACCATTGGGATGTTCCACTTTGTGGACCTTGAGAAGGAAGAACCCATAGAGGAGGGCTCCTGGTGGCCAACTGGGCTTAAATTTAAAAGCAGAGCCTAGCAGCTATTTCCAAACAGGGGCTTCTTGGGGGGAAGCCTGCACTGAACTGCCTTCCTACACTGTGTTCTTACCACCAGAACCAGCCCTTATAAAGGAGTTCCTGGAATTGTATTTCAACCAATAGGACTAAGACTTTCCCCATCCAATCAGTGCTCTGCAGCTATAGCCATTAGCATCTTCACTAACCAATCAGGATATTACTTTTTGGGGATACTCAAACTGTGCCGATTTGAAGTCCTCATTTGAAGGGACCTGGGGCAGGGACTTCTGTCTATGTAAGTCAGTTTCCCTCTGGCTGAGAGTGCACTTGCCCTTCCAGGGAAGACTGAAGACTGGTGTTTTTTTGTTTCAGCTGGAGCTGAAACACCTTGCCACTTCATAATTGAGCTTTAATGCTATTGACCTGTTCCACAGCACAGCTGTATTGCAATTGAGCTATTTGCATTGCATAAAGTTTCCTTCAACACACTTCAAATTGGAGATTCCTGTTGACATTCAATTGGCATCAACGACCACTTATTAAACACAGGAAGACATCAAGAGATGAAACTGATTATCGGGAAGTTAAGGGTAGGCAGTAGCAAGTGGGTCCTGGGAAATCTGAGAAGTACTTGACGTTGTAGATTTGTGCCCTAAGCATTTTATTTTACTTTATAAGTGTCCCAGGCCCTCCCTCCTCGTGACTCATTCTGTTATCACAACTTGAAATACTGACAAATAACATGGCATTACAACAGATTTTTTTAAAAGCAAAGTTGAATGCTATTGAAGTACTTTGTAAAGGACTGAAGTGAGACTCTTCAGTGTTGACGGGTATGGCTGTGGTTCATTAATTTTTACTGCTGTAGAATACTACAATTTATCCATATTTGAGCCGTGGACGAAAACGGGCCACGTGCTAACCTGACTAGCTCAGGAAAGGCTTGTGTGGCGGCCTTGCAAACTGAAGAGACCTAAAGTAACCACAAAGGATGGTCTGAAATGAAAATTTTAATTAAAAAAGCAATTTATGGTGAGTAGTCATATCCTAGGCCTGTATTTTCCCTGACAAAGGTCAATCTTTACCTTAACTGAGCCAATTATCTTTTTGCATCTACAGTAACATGTTGTTGAAATTCAAAGTAATTTTCCTTTTTCCAGACCCCTAAAAGCACAGGCACCACTCTGCAAAATGACAAATACCCTCATTATTATTGAGTTAATTGTTGACTTTTAACTATCCTGCACCCATCTAAGTAAAAGATGTGTCTATCATTTTACTTTTTATCCAATCCCAGAAGTTTCCCCACTTTGTTTTCTCCTGCCTCCCTGAGCTATGACCAGTAGATTTCATGTACCCCACTTACATCTCCTCTGTTGATTGTAATGTACAAAACAAGATGCAAAACTACCATTCTCTGGAGCATCATCTCAATCCATTGAGATTCTGCTTCCTGGCAATTGTTGACAGTTTGGCTCAAATAAACTCACAAAAATTCTTCACAGGTTTGAATGTTTCTTACATTAACAGAGCTAAGAGACATTTGGACCATCTCCAGCTTTATGCTATTGCAAACAATCTGCTATAAACATGTTTGTACATGTTTCCTTATCCTATATTCCTATATAATAAAAGGTTAATATGCAAATTGAACGGCAGAACGACCAGTGGCTATGATGTGCACTGACCACCAGGGGGCAGGCGCTCAATGCAGGAGCTGCCCCCTGGTAGTCAGTGTGCTCCCACAGGGGGAGTGCTGCTCAGTCAAAAGCCCTGAGCTCTTTGCTGGTGAGTGCAGCAGCAGTGTGGGAACCTCTCCGGCCTCCGCAGCAGTGCTAAGGATGTCCAAATGATGGCGTAGGCCCAACTCCTCGGCAGTCAGACATCCCCCCAAGGGCTCCCGAACTGTGAGAGGGTCCATGCTGGGCTGAGGCACCCCCCCCCCAGTGCATAAATTTCATACACTAGGCCTCTAGTGTTCTTATAAAAGAGTTTCTTTAGAGACTATACTTATAAGTAGAATTTTTGTGTTGCTATTATCAATTTATGAAATAAAGCTGAAAAGCTTTTCAAAGAGATTAGACCAATTTACATAGCTTATGTCCCCATGGTTCAATTCCAGGTCAGGGCACATGCCCAGGTTGTGGGCTCCATCCCCAGTGTGGGGTGTGCAGGAGGCAGCCAATCAATGATCCTCTCTCATCACTGATGTTTCTCTCTCTCTCTCTCTCTCTCTCTCTCTCTCTCCTCTTTCTCTCTCTTCCTCTCTGAAATCAATAAAAATATTTTTTTTTCATAATGGGCAAACAACTTGAATAGTCACATCATAAAAGAAGGTATACAGATGACAATTGAGCATATGAAAAAAAAGGTTCACCATCATTAGTAATTCAGGAAATGCAAATTAAAACCATGATGAGATACCACTGTATACCTATTATAAAAGTACCAACAGAACCAAATGCTGGCAAGAATGCAGGGCAGCTGGATCTCTCATATACTGCGGATAGGAATATAAAATGGTATAGCCACTCTGGAAAACAGTTTGACAGTTTCTTATAAAGTTAAACATATGCTTATCATATCACCCAGCAATCTCATTCCTGGGTCTTCGTTTTAGAAGAATGAAAACTTATGTTCACATAAAACTCTATACATAATAAATGTTCATAGAAGTGTTATTTGTAACTAGAGGCCCGATGCATGAAGATTCGTGCAAGAATGGGCCTTCCTTCCCCTGGCTGCTGGCACCGCCTTCGCTCTAGCCCAGAGCCGCTTTACCACCTTTGCTCCGGCCCGGAGCCACCTTTCTGCCTTTGCTTCAGCCCAGAGCCGCCTTTCTGCCTTCTCACGCTGCCCAGAGGCCTGGAGCAGCTGGGGTGGTGCAGAACACCTGTGTCATCACCATGGCGACGACGCAAGCATCCCGCCCCGCCCCCAGCCACTTGGCGCCTGTGTATGCAAATTAACCCACCAGCTTTGTTGGGTTAATTTGCATACCCACTCCTGATTGGCTGGTAGGCGTCATGAAGGTACAGTCAATTTGCATCTTTCTCTTTTATTAGTGTAGATAATAAAAAACTGGAAACAAGCCAAATAACCCACAATGAGTGAATAGTAAACAAACTAAGGAATATCTATGAAACTAAATATTACTTAGCAATAAAAAGGAAGGAACTCCCCTGGCTAGGTGGCTCAGCTGGTTGGAGCATTGTCCCATATACTGAAAGGTTGCAGGTTTGATTCCCAGTCAGGAGGCAACTGATCAATGTTTCTCTCTCTCTCTCTCTCTCTCGCTCTCTCTCTCTCTGAAATCATGGGACACCTATCCTTGTGTGAGGATTAAAGAAAAAAAAATGAGAGAACTATTGATTTATGCATCATCTTGGTTGAATGTCCAGAGCATTGTGCTAATTTGAAAAAGCCAATCTTGATGTGTTAGGCACCTTATTATTCTATTTTACATACCATTCTCAAAGTGAAAATACTATAGTGATGGAGAATAGATCAATGGTTGCCAAGTGCTTTGTTTGGGAGAAGGGTGTGACTGACTATTAAGGTAACTCAAGGGAATTTATTTGTGTTGATAGATACAGATGAAAACATTTCATAGAACTGAGATAGCATAGGAACTTGGGCCCAGAAATGGAAAATACAGGGTGACCAGGAAGCCAATTTAAGACCAGTTGGTCAGAAGGAACTTGGGATAAGCTGACTACAAAAATGTCACCACCCCTCCACTCCCTTACTCAAATACACAGAGGTAGCTGATTTTATCTCCCTTCTAACTGGCATGCGCAGTTGATCAAGGTTTGACTGCCAGAGGACCTTCCTAGGGTTTCAGTAATGAGCAGTATGCCATCTTTCCCCAATAGCACAGGCACTAACTTAGGCAACACACTTAAAAAGGAAGTCACCAATCCTAAAATGGAAAATTCCTCAAGTCTCCTTTACAAAAAGCCCACCTTTTTACATAAGCTTTGTCCTCAGCTTATAAAAGCAGCCAAGCAGAGCCAACCTCTGAGCCAGTTCAGAGGACCGTGCCGCCTCCCTTGCACTTCAGTATAAGCTTAATAAAATATGTCTGGAAATTTCTCTGGTTTCCTCTTTATTTCTATCTTGGGGAACCCAAGAACCCCAACACCAGTAACAGAACTATACACCTAAAAACAAAAGTAGCGTATTAAAAGCTAGTGAAATAAAAATAAGGTCTATACCCAAATTAGTAGTACTGTACCAATGTCAATTTCCTGGTTTTTCAAAAGTACTGTGATTATATAGATACTAGAGGTCCGATGCACAAAATCTGTGATGGGGGAGGGGGGAGTCCCTCAGTCTAGCCTGCACCCTCTCCAATCTGGAATCCCTTTCTCAGTCTGGAACCACTGGCTCCTAACTGCTCACCTGCCTGTCTGCCTGATGGCCCTAACTGCTCCCCTGCTGGCCTGATCTCCCTAACTGCCTATCTGCGCTCCCCTCCTGGCCTGAACCCCCTAACTGCCTATCTGCTCTCCCCTCATGGCCTGATCCCCCTAACTGACTACTGCTCTCCCTTTCTCTCCGTGCCCTTTGGACCCTGGTGCAGGTGTGCTGAGAGCTCTCCGCTGCAGCCCCACCCCAGTCCTGATTGGTCCTTACCTGATGGTGTCCCAGCCAATTTGCATATTGTTCTAGATTATCATTGCAGAAGCTGAGAAAAAGATAAATAGAAACTATTAATTTTTTTGATGTATTTTAATTGATTTCAGAGAGGAAGGGAGAAAGATAGAAACATCAATGATGAGAGAGAATCATTGATTGGCTGCCTCCTGCACACCCCCTACTGGGATTAAGCCTGCAACACAGGCATGTGCCCTGACCCAGAATCAAACCAGGGACCCTTCAGTCCCCAGTCCGAGATTCTAACCAGTTAGGTCTCTTCTATTATTTTTGAAACTTGTTTTGAATCTTAAACTCTTTCAAAATAAAATAGATTGATATCTATATACTACCTGAATGTTACATACAGATATGTATATATGTGATTTCACACACACACACTCACACGATGTCCCAAAAGATGTATACACACTTTAACAGCTGATAAGATGTTAAATGAAAATTGAATGTATTTTGTCGCAGATTCCAAAACAGCGGTCAATAGGACCAGAGTGAATGTGAGAGGACGAGTGCGTGCGCACACATGCGTGTGTGTGTGTGTGTGTGTGTGTGCGCGCGCGCGCGCGCGTGCGCCCGCGGGAGTCTGATCGCGTGCAGTAGTTTCAGGGGTGGGTGGCTTGGGCTCTCCTAGCCTGGGAGCCACTGCTACAGCCACACCACTCCCCAGGCCCGGCTCCCACATGAAGACCGCACCATTATGCAAGGTGTACAAGGTCTTCCTTGGAAGGCTGCGGGAGCGGCAGCAAGCTAGGCACCCAGTCTCACCACCACCCAGGCCCAAACCAAAGCGCACATGCCCCGGATCCCACATGTCTGTGAAGCCCACACCCTACGAGCCTGCAGCTGTCCCTGAAAGGGACCCCACAACCTACAACAGACACCAGCGGGACCCCATGAGCCTGGCATTCACCCAGCCTGACCCTGCACATCCCATGGGGACCCAGCCTGGACCCCATGCAACCACGGTGTGACTGCCGCTGAACCAGCAGGACCCTTACCCCTGCTATGGACTCACCTAGTACCATTGTGCTGCCACTGACCACCTTAGAGCCCAACTGCCCAGCTCCCCGACCAGGACTTGGGGGCAGGAACTGTGCTGAAGGCAGGGAGATGGATGTAGCCTTCCCTGCCTTGGACCTACTAGAACTGAGGACCTGAGGAGACTGCAGAGGCTGCAGATCAGTGGGTGAGACAGGAGGGCCTTGGACTGAGAGAGGGATCCCCAAGGGCGCTGGCTGTGGAGACTGTGGCCTGGGTGCAGCAGTGAAGCCTGGGGCTGAAGTCCCTGGATAGAGTAGCGCTAGAACCCCACCATCGTGCGGCCTGGGAAGCTCCTCCTGATCAATAGGAAAGGCCATGCAGGGGCACTCAGGCCCAGCCTCCAATGGAGAGGCATGAAGGACACGTTGAGCAGTGAATCCGGGGGACCCTTTATTTCTTGGAGGAACTTGTGCTGGTGAGCAGAAAGGGGACTACATAGTTGGACCAGGAAGAAGGATCAACCCTGCCCACCTGGAAAGCAGTGGGGCGGGGGGTGGGGTCCCCTCTTTCCTGCTGGCAAAACAGCTGCTTCTGACCTCACCTGCAGTGACCTGAGGTAAGGGGAAATAGCCCTGGGCTGGAAATCTGTGCCCTTGCAGGTGGCAGTGAGGAGGTGCCAGCAAGTCAGGCAGAGCTGAGGCATTGGAAAAAGAGGAATGGCTCTCCACTCCCCCTTCCTACAAGCTACTGGCACCATCCCCCAAAAAAGTCTGATCAAACACTATAGGCCAATACAGGATATGCTCACAGAGCTGGACTCTGTCGGAGGAAGAGAGAACAGCTCAGAACAGGAACAATCAAGATGTGAGAATTGACGCAGACCCAGCCTCTGGGCTAAGGAGTCCCCACCCACTGGAGAGTCCCCACCCACTGCTGGGAGGCCCAGGATAACCTATCGAACCTCAATCAGGTTACCTAGGGACAGAAAGGGACAGTGACTCACATTGGCCTGTACCAGAGAAGCTCCTGGGAGGCCCAGGATAGACACACCAAGGGACCAGATTCAACAATGTCAAATCAAAATTCAGTCAACTCCACAAATAGTGCACCCAAAAGTTTTTGAGTATGAGTATGGGTAGTTTTCTTTGTGTGTGTGTGTGGTGTTTATTTTTGTTTTTGTTTTTATTTAGAGTTTGTTTTTCCCCTTTTCTTCTTGTATATCTCTATTTTCTTTCTTTCCTTTGATTCTATTCTCTTTTTGTCTCTTTTTATTATCATTATTAATTTATTTTTCTTTTCTACTTTTTCCATTTTACTTTTCCTATCTAAGTCTTAATATACCCATTATTACTACATTTTAAATTATATATTATTTCAATTATTTCCTTATCTTTCTTATTTTTACTAATATTCTAGTTTATTTAGCTTCCTTCTTGCTTCAATATTGCCATTTCTCTTCTTCTTTCTCCCTTTTCTTTACATCCCCTGTAAGTCTTTGGTCTTGTGTTTTTTAGTACTCTTTTTCATTTTTTCTTTGCTTTGCTTTCTCTTCTTTTTCCTTCTTAGCCTTTCCTGTTGTTGTTGCTTTGCATAGCTTGATTTTTGTGGTGTTTTTAGTTCAGTCCTGTTGTGTCTTGTTCTGTTTTGTCAGCACCTGTATAACAGCTGGCATGACAAGGTTGGGGTTGAGGATGTCAGCAAGTCATAGGGGAGATCAGTCCCATGAACAGGACATAAATAATCAAGTCCTAGTAACAATAAGAGAGCCCAAATAACATACACAAGGGATATTCCTAGAGCATCCAGCTTAGGATATCAAAGAGACTGCACCACTGGATGCCTCAAGACACTTTCAACATAAGGCCATCCCCCAAAGACTGGGAAGCATGACGGTTCTGTCTAATACATAGAAACAAATACAGAGAGACATCTAAAATGGGGATACAAGCAAACAACCCCAAATGGAAAAAAAAGAAGGAATTTCCAGAGAAAGAACGAAATGAAATGAAGGCAAGCAACCTATTAGACAGAGTTCAAAGTAATGGTAATAAAGGTGCTTAGGGAACTTAGTGAAAAGTACAAGGAACTCAGTGGGACCTACAACAGCATGAAAATGGAAAAAGAAACTATGAACAAAAATGAGACAGAAATAAAGAATAACATATCTTATATCAAGAACACACTGGAAGAAATTAAAAGTAGATTGGATGAAGCAAAGGATTAAATCATGGATTTGGAAGACAAAGTATGAATAAATACTTAAGAGAGCTCTGGGACAACATGAAACATAACAATATCCACACCATAGGAATAACAGAAGAAGAATGTGACCAAGGAACAGAGAACTTATTTGAAGAAATAATTACTGAAAACTTTCTCAACCTGGAGAAGGAAAAATTCACATAAGTTCAGGAGGCACAGAGATTTCTAGTCAAGATGAACCCAAAGATACCCACACCTACATACATCATCAGTATTCAAAGTAATGAAAAGCAAAGTCCTGAATCCAAGACTACTGCATCCAGCAAGGTTATCATTTAAAATGGAAAGTGAAATGAAAAGCTCTCCAGACCAAAAATAAAAAAATGTTAAAGGAGTACATTACCCCAAATCAGCTATGCAAGAAATGTTAAAGGGACTGCTTTAAGAAGAAGAAAAGGAGAGAGAAAGGATCATAGGCATAATGAAAATAAAAATGGCAATTAACAAATACCTATCAATAATAACCTTAAATGTAAATAGATTAACAACTCCAATCAAAAGACATAGGGTGATTGAATAGATAAGGAAACATGACCATATATATACTGTCTACAAGAGACCCACCTCAGAACAAAACATACACACACACTGAAAGTGAAGGGATGAAAAAAAAAATTACATGCAAATGCAAAGAAAAAAAAAAGTTGGGGTACCAATACTCATATCAGACAAAATAGACTTCAAAACAAAGGCCATAATAAGAGACAAAGAAGGCCACTACATAACACTAAAGGGAATGATTCAACAAGAAAGTATAACCCTTTTAAACATATATGTACCCTATACAGGAGCACCCAAATACACACACACACACACACACACACCTGTAAGATATCATGGGAGATCAACAGCATTACAGTCATAGTAGGGGACTTTAATACCCCACTAGCACCACTGGATAAATCTTCTTAACAAAAAATCA
>NW_006289082.1:1770608-1775240 GCF_000327345.1 Myotis davidii
AAATAGAGAAATCACTAAGAACTAGAACCTGACAGAACTTAGAAGACAGAACTCAGAAGACAGAACCTACACAGAACTTAGAGACAGAAGAACTTCGCTGGAGAGAACATGGCAAAAGATCCTGGACAGAACCTGGCTACAGAACTTGGTTGGGGAACCTAGACAGAACCTGGCTGAAGAACCCGGCTACAGAACCTGGCGACCGAACCTGGCTGGAGAACCTAAACCGAACCTGGCTGGAGGACCTAGCGAGAGAACATGGCTACAGAACCTGGCTGGAGAACCTGGAGAATCTAGCAAGAGAAAATGGACACAGAACTTGGCTGGAGATTGTGGCTAGAGATCCTGGCAAGGCTGCTGATCAACTGAACGCTGTCTCTGTGTCATTCCTTCCTCGCCGACTCCGTCCACACCTTTGGGGACCCTTGGACCTGCTGGGGTTGGACCTCAGCATCTTGGGAGGCTTTAAAGGAGATATCAACAGCAATACAGTCATAGTAGAGAACTTTAACACCCCAGTGACATCACTGGAGCTAGATCATCCAGACAAAAAATCAACAAGCAAACAGAGGTCTTAAATGACACATGTAATCAGATAGATCTATCTAATATTTACAGAACATTTCACCCCAAAGCAACAGAATATACATTTTCTCAAGAGCACATGGAACACTCTCAAAGATAGACTACATGTGAGGATACAACCAAAGTCTATACAAATTCAAGAATATTGATATACAGACAGTCTTCGGGTTACATCGGACTTGATGTACATCGTTTCATGGTCACTTATTTATTTATTTATTTTTTAAAAAGTTCCATCATTTCGACATATGCACATATGTGCTTTATTTTTTTTTAAATTTACCATAGTAAAGGTCAGGAATTGTTATATTTCCTTTAAATTTTTTTACTGTTTCACTTCATTACTGCTGTGTATGTGCTCCATGTGAGTGATGTAGGTGCTTATGTAGGTGGGTTCCAACTTACGGCAAAAAAACGCATTATGTTGCGCCGTAGGAACAGATCTCCAAAGTAACCTGAGGATCTACTGTAATACCACACTTCTCGGATCACAATGGCATGAAGTTAGAAATCAACTACTATACAAAAATTCAAAAAAACCTCAAATACACAAAGGCTAAATAGCATGTTATTAAACAACTAGGGGCCCAGTGCACGAATTCGTGCACCTTGAAAGGGACTGTGGGCTGTGAGGCTGCAGTGGGCACAGGGGTGGGTCTTGGCCCATTCTCCGCACTGCCACCTGGCGCCTCCTTCCGCAGCCCCCTGGCCTCTCTCTGCCAGCAGCCCTGCTCCCACTGCTGCTGTTCCAGATCACTTGGTGCTGTCAGCGGGTGCGAGCAGTGTGGAGTGATTTGGGCCAGCGCTGTCAGTGGGTGCAAGCAGCAGCTGCTGTCCCACTCACCCCTCAGGAGCAGGGGGGAGGTGGAGAAGCCCTCAGGGGCAATCGGGGCCCATAGCTACCATTCACACCTGCTGATGGCGCTGAGCAATCTGGACCGGAACCAGGCGTTGGCAGCGGGTGCGAGTAGTGGTTCCAGCACCAGCTGCAGGTGTGAGTGGGGCCAGCGCTGGCAGTGGGTGCAAGCGGCAGCTCTGGTGCTGGCAGTGGGTGTGAGTGGGGCCAGTGCTGGCAGCAGGTGCAAGCACCAGGCGCGACCGCGACACGCAAGAGCAAAGAATTTTCAGTAACCACCAGAGGCTTGCCCCGATGACAGTGACCAGCACCCTGCCTTGGTCTGGCGCCTCCATTCACCTACTCCACCATCCTGCCATGGCTGACACCCACCATGTTTCGTGCATGCCCCCTGGTGGTCAGCTCATGTCACGGCGACTGGTTGTTCAGTTGTTCAGTTGTTCTGGTTGTTCCGCTGTTCGGTCTATGTGCATATTAGCCTTTTATTATATAGGATGAATGGGTTACCAGTGAGATCAAGGAAGAAATAGAAAACTTTCTGGAAATAAATGAAAACGAGCACACAACAACCCAAAACATATGGGACATGGCAAGAGCAGTCCTGAGAGGGAAGTTCGTAGCATTACAAGCCTACCTCAGGAAACAAGCAAACAAAAAAAGCACTCATAAACTATCTAACCCTACAACTAAATGAATTAGGGAACAGTGAGAGAAGGAGAAAATGGTGGTGGAATAGGCAGACCAGTCTTGTTCCTCCTCCCAGGGCCAGACTGGAAGTAAAACTAAAGTGGGGAACATACATCCAGAATTATCAAATGAGGTTCAACCGAGAGGAGACTTATATCAAGGAAGGACAAAAACACCTGGAGTCTGGTAGGAAGGGCAAGGTATGGAGAGGAGCTGACCCAGCTCCCGGGGTAGCAGGCCAGTAGGTCGAGAGTGAGGAGGGAGCTCCCTGCTACAGGAAGGTCTGTTCCCTCAGAAGACGGAGGCCTGGAACTCAGGCTGGGCTCAACAGCCCAGAGCACCAGTGCCAAGACCTGCGGGCCCACGAAACATCCAGCAGGGAAAGGCAGCAGGGCTGCTGGCCATGGTGGAGCCTGCAGCCAGTATAACAGGCTGGTCAGAGAGAAAGCCACAGTTTTGGTTTTTTGTTGTTGCTTTTCTAAACCGAGAGAGCAGGGGTTTTCATTTGCAGCTAGCACCCAAGGCTTTGGTGCAGGGGTAGAGGTGTGGACTTGAGGTGCCTAAGGAGAGGCTGGGGTGGGAAACATTGACGGGGAGACATGGAAAAGCAGCAGCCAGGAGTCCTGCATTTGGTCATATGCACCCAAACTGAAACAGACATTTTTCCTGAGAGGAGCTAGCTACTCCCAGTAACCACAGGGCAGGTAAAGGAAGAAGAAGAACAACAACAACAAAACCCTGCCCTAGTAAAACAAACAAACAAACAAACAAACAAACAAAAACCTGCTCTAGTGATACTGCCTGCCCCAACCTCAGGAGCCCTGCCTGCCACACCTGCATTTTGACCTTTTCAGAGGAAACAAAACAGAGGCCAAGCCTATGTGTTTGAACAGTCTCAGGGAGCATCAGTGACTGGATTGGGGGAGGCGCCTTCCACCCCACTATCCTGGGAACCTGATGCCACTTTCCCAACACAGGAGAGCTGATAGAACCTCCAGGTTCCAGCCGATGCCACTGAACTGCATACAAGGATCTCTGCCCAGCTGAGGGCAGAGGAATATTTTGAGCCTCTTGTGGAGGAGTAGTTCTGGGACAGGGAAACACACCCACCGCATCCCCTGACATCTGAACAGCACCTTCCCCACCCAAAGCCCTTTCAGGAACAGACTTCTGAGTGATTAATACCGACAGCTGACTAGCAGGCAAAGGCTGGCAGAGGTAGAGCCCGGGGACCCAGGGGAAGTGTGCTGACCCTGCCCTGGGCCCCATGCTGCTAACAAACCTGCTTTAGAGGGCAGATTGGCCCCTCCTGCTTGTAGCCAAGTCACAGGACACAAACCGTGAATTGCTTGGAGCTTCAAGCAGGTTGCTGAAAGCCAGAGGAGGACAGTTTCTGACAGTGGTTACCACCTGAATGCCTCATGGGAAGTTCAAAATTGGCAGACATAACGGTCAGCCACAGTCATCAGAAGAGTAGCATACAAATGGAGCTACCACAGCGCACTAAACTCTGCTGAAATGAATGCCACGTTACTTTTTTTTTTCTTTTCTTTCTTTTTTCTTCTTTTCTTTTCCTTTTTAAATTTTCTTCTTTTCTTTTTTCCATTTTTTATTTATCTATCTGATTTGTTGATTTGCTGTTATTCTAGTCTCTATTGTTTTCATTCATATATCTAATTTTCTTCTTCCCTATTCCTATTCAATCTTCTTTTTATCTTCTCTCTTTTCCTTTTCCCCTGCTTTCTCATTTTTCCCCCTTTTCTAATTTTGGGTCTTTCTGCTTTCTCCTCTGTTTTCCTTTTCAAAACTTTTTTTGGCTTTTCTTTTCTTCCTCCTTAATTTAAACTGTTTTTCCTTCCCCTATTCCCCTAATTCTTTATCCTTATTTTATTTATTTTAGCTCTGCACCTATATAGTCCTTTCTCTATCCCCACCTTTTTTTGTTTTGTTTTGCTATTTGTTTCTGTTGGGGGGAGGGGAGGGGTGTTTGGTTAGTTCTTTTTTCTCTTTATACTTTCTTTTTCTTTTCTTCTATCATTCTTGCTCTCTTTCCTTTTTCCTGACTCTCTCTTCTCTGGTGGTGGCTTTTGTAGTTGCTGTAGGAGTCTTGTGTATATTTTAGTTTTGTTTCTTTTTTTCCATAATTTGTTGTGTTGTATTTTGTTTTGGTCTGTCAGCACCCCCACAACAGCTCATATGAAATGTTCAAGGGTGAACCACATAGTCAGCCAGCCTGAGAGGAGATTCCATCTACAAATGGGAGAATAACTTTTAAGACTTACATGCAACAGGAGAACCCAAATAACTCAAACAAGGGGCTTTCCTAGAGCACCAGCTCAGGATATCTAAAACACTGTATCACTGGGTTCCACAAAACACCTACTACATAACACCACCCACAAAGTCTGGGAGGAATAGCAGTTTGGGCTAATACAGTTAGAAACAAATACAAAGGGACAGCAACAATGGGGTTGGAGAAACAAAGATGGCGGCATAGGTAAACA
>NW_006289083.1:0-1001 GCF_000327345.1 Myotis davidii
TACTCTTTGTAATACTTTAAGTAATAAAAAATAAATAAATAAAAATAAATAAAAACTAAAAGCAAGAGGACAGCTTAAGGGAGCTGTGGACAATGTGAAATGTAAGAATATTAGAATAGCAGGTGTACCAGAAGAGGAAGAGAAGGAGAAAGGGATAGAGAGCATTTTTGAAGAAATAATGGCAGAAAACTTCCCTAAAGAAAAAGTCACACAATTCCAGGAGGCACAGAGAACTCCAATCAAGAAGAACCTAAACAGACTCATGCCCAGACACATCATCATTAAAATGCCAAAAATTAAAGACAAAGAGAGAATCTCATAGGCAGCAGAGAAAAAAAACTGTTACCTACAAAGGAGCCCCAATAAGGCTGACACCTGATTTCTCATCAGACACTCTACAGGCCAGAAGGGAATGACGGAAAGTACTCAAGGTAAAGGAAAGCAAGGATCTGAGACCAAGATTACTGTATCCAGCAAGGCTATCATTCAAAATAGACTGTCAAATAAAGAGCTTCCCACTAAAGGGACTGCAGTAATGAGAAGAAATAGAGGAAGAAACCTGGGCATACAGAATCAAAATGGCTATAAATAAGTACGTATCAATAATAACCCTAAATGTAAATGAACTAAATGCTCCAATAAAAAGGCTTAATGTAGCTGAATGGATACAAAAACATGACCCAACTATATGCTGTCTCCAAGAGACCCACCTCAAACAAAAGACGCACACAGGATGAGGATGGAAAAAAAATTTCCATGTAAATGGAAAAAAAAAAAGCTGGAGTAGCAATACTTGATCTGAATATATAGACTTTAAAATGAAGGCCATCATAAGAGACAACAAAAGTCATTACATAGTACTAAAGTAATCGATCCTACAAGAAGATATAATCCTGGTAAACATATATGCACCCAATAGAGGAGCACTTAAATATATTTTTAAAAAACTTCTAGAGGATTTTAACAAAGAGATCAACAACAATACAGTCATAGTAGGGGAC
>NW_006289083.1:1434-9019 GCF_000327345.1 Myotis davidii
GAAGGGAATGACAGAAAGTACTCAAGGTAAAGGAAAGCAAGGATCTGAGACCAAGATTACTGTATCCAGCAAAGCTATCATTCAAAATAGACTGTCAAATAAAGAATTTCCTGGACAAAAAAAAAAATGCTAAAGGAATTCATCACTACCAAACCATCATTACAAGAAATGCTAAAGGGACTGCAGTAATGAGAAGAAATAGAGGAAGAAACCTGGGCATACAGAATCAAAATGGCTATAAATAAGTACGTATCAATAATAACCCTAAATGTAAATGAACTAAATGCTCCAATAAAAAGGCTTAATGTATCTGAATGGATACAAAAACATGACCCAACTATATGCTGTCTACAAGAGACCCATCTCAAACAGAAGACGCACACAGGATGAGAATGGGGGAAAAATTTCCATGTAAATGGAAAAAAAAAAAAAGCTGGAGTAGCAATACTCATATTTGACAAAATAGACTTCAAAATGAAGGCCATTATAAGAGATGACAAAGGTCACTGCATAATACTAAAGGAATTGATTCAGTAAGAGGATATAATCCTGGTAAACACATGTGCACCTAATATAGGAGTACATAAAAAACAAAACAAACAAAAAAACAACACTTTCTAGAGGACTTTAAGGGAGAGATAGATAACAATACAGTCATAGTTGGGGACTTTAACACCCCGCTGGCCTCACTGGATAGATCTTTCAGACAAAAACTTAACAAGGAAACAGTGACTCTAAAGGACACACTGGATCAGATGATTTTAATTGACATTTATAGAACATTTCACCCCAAAGTTGCAAAATATAATTTCTTCTCAAGTGCACATGGATCATTCACTAAGATAGACCACATGTTAGGGCACAAAACAAGTCTCTACAAGTTCAAGAAGATTGAAATCATATCAAGCATCTTCTCAGATCACAGTAGAATGAAATTAGAAATCAACTACAGTAAAAACACCCCAAAAGATTTAAACACATGGAGGCTAAGTAACATGTTAATAAACAATGAATGGGTTATCAATGAGATCAATAAATAAATAAAAAACTTCCTGGCAATAAATAAAAATGAACACACAACAACCCAATATTTATCAGACACAGCATATGAAGTCATGAGAGGAAAGTTCATAGCACTACAGGCCTACCTCAAAAGAAAAGAAAAATCAACAACAAACTACTAAACCCTACAACCTAAAGAACTAAAAAGAGAACAATAAGAAAAGCCCAAAGTAAAGGAAAGGAAATAACAAAGATTAGAGCAGAAATAAATGGCATAGAGACTACAAAACAATATCAAAAAAAAAATCAATGAAACCAAGAGCTGGTTCTTTGAAAGGATAAACAAAATTGATGAACTGTTAGCCAGACTCATCAAGAAACAAAGAAAGAGTACCTAAAAAATACAATCAGAAACTAACACGGAGAAGTAACCACTAAACACCACAGAAATACAAAGGATTGTAAGGAAATAATATGAACAACTATATGCCAACAAGTTGGACAATGTGGATGAAATGGACAAATTCCTAGGCAAATCCAATATCCCAAAACCGAATCAGGAAGAATCAGAAAAACTGAATAGGCCAATAACACCTGATGAAATAGAAGCAGTAATAATAATAATAAAAAAAAACTCCCACCAGCCAAAAGTCAGGTTCCAGATGGCTTCACAGGGTAGTTTTACAAAACATTCAAAGAACTAACACCTATACTCCTCAAACTATTCAAAAAAATACAAGAGGGAAGTACACTCCCAATCTCTTTTGATGACACCAGCATTCTCTAATTCCAAAACCAGATACAGACTACAAAGAAAGGTAATTTCAGGCTAATATTCCTAATGAACACAGATGCTAAAATCCTCAACAAATTATTAGAAAATTAGATCCAGGAATAAAATAACTTAATTTATTATTTATGGTTACCAAATATCCTATAGAACTTTTTCTTCCTTTAACTTATTTAAAAATATTTACACATTAACTGAACAATCCTATCTAATAAAGACGGAATATGATAATTGACCCTCACACCATTGCAAAGATGGTGGCTCCCACAGTCAATAAGGAGGGAATATGTTAATTGACTGCCCTCAAAGATGGCAGTGCTCACAGCCAATAAGGAGGCAATATGCTAATTGACTGCCACGCCTTCAGAGATGGCAGCACCTACAGCCACAAGATGGCCAGCAGGGGATAGCAGTTGTGGGCGATAAGGCCAGTAGGGGAGCGGCTAGATGTTGAGCAGGCTGGCAGGGGAGTGGTTAAAGGGTGATCAGGCTAGCAGGCAGAAGCAGTTAGGGGCAATCAAGCTCCGATCCCACTGGGCCTAAACCGGCAGTCGGACATCCCCCAAGGGGTCCCAGATTGGAGAGGGTTCAGGCTGGGCTGAGGGACACCCCTTCCCCCAGTGCACAAATTCTAGTTTTAAATATCAGTTTTAGATTTTTAGGTCTATGTTTGTGTTAATCTCAGCAACTGATGAGTCACATGAGAGAAATATGAGAAACCCCAATGCTTTTCAATCAACATTTTCTTGCATATTTTAAAAGTTTATATTGAGAATTTTCACCTCTTATAACAACAATATGGGAAAAGTATTCTTAAAGTAAGAAAACAAAAATACCCAAATAAAATATAAATTAACTGTGATCTCTTAAAAGCTAAAAAGTGCCTTATAATTATTTTTCTGTATTATAAACATGAAAATTGTTTTATTCACAGAACAAAGACAGATGTTTAGACAGATGTTTAACTATTTTAACATGGTGTGATACTTTGGGAATGGATATATTTCTTTTAACTGACTAAGTTGTGGACCGACTAGAACACTGGTTCTCAACCTTCTTAATGCCGTGACCCTTTAATACAGTTCCTCATGTTGTGGTGACCCCCAACCATAATATTATTTTTTTTGCTACGTCATAACTGTAATTTTGCTACTGTTATGAATCGTAATGTAAATATCTGATATGCAGGATGTATTTAGGTGACACCTGGGAAAGGGTCATTCGACTCCCAAAGGGATCACGACCCACAGGTTGAGAACTGCTGGTTTAGAAAATGTAAACTGAAAAACAAAGCCTATATAGTCATAATAAAATATAGTGACTAATGGCCACATTGTTTATATAGGGCAGTGACGGCGAACCTATGACACGTGTGTCAGGTATGACACGTGAACTCATTTTTTTGGTTGATTTTTCTTTGTTAAATGGCATTTAAATATATAAAATATATATCAAAAATATAAGGCTTTGTTTTTATTATGGTTGTTAATATCAAAAAATTTCTATGTGACACGGCACCAGAGTTAAGTTAGGCTTTTTCAAAATACTGACATGCCGAGCTCAAAAGGTTCGCCATCACTGATATAGGGTGACTCTAGAAACAGAAAGGGAAAATTAATTTAAAAACCTTTACATCACAATAAAAGAAACCAAACACAATAATGGAACAATAAGAGAAAAATATACATATTTCCATCAACAATATTATTGAAAGCATCTTTCATTTTTTCCCCCTTGTGATCTTTAAAAATAACAGATATTTGGAAGACATGAACATTTGTGGAAGAAATGACTTTTTCACTGTGGAGTAAGAATGGTGATACTTTAAAAGGAACACATTGGGGAAAGGAAAAAAGATATTATTCATTTACAGCCTACTGTTTTTCTATTGATATCTTTTCTCCTGAAATTGCATTTAAAGCAAAATGGCAGTAACTTGTTTTCTAAAAAAAAATTCTATCTATTTATTGTCACTTAAGAAAAAAATCTCTCATGTGGGGATAGTAGAGAGAATTCATGCAGAGGATATAAAAATATTTCATTTTCCATACGAGGAACATAACTGAGTAGATTAGGTCTAGCTGTAACCACGGGAGTTTTCTATCTGGAAGCATATGGCTGGTTGTAACTAGAACATACATAAAACAGCTTCCCTCTCTGAAACTTCAGCAGTGATCTCATTTTTTTTTCAGACTAGTTTTTACAAGTAATATGTTTCTAAAATGTGTAGCTACACACACACAGAAACACACACACACACACATATCTCTCTCTCTCTATATATATAGATATATAGATATATATATAAAATAAAACTATTTTAAAGAAGAATTGCTTCTTTTTATCCATGAGAGAAAAAGTCATGTGTGATACTGTCAGCCTTATGGTGAGAATATCACAACTTAAAGTGATGATTTGGCTCATGTACTAAAATGTCAAAACAAACCTACAGAATTATTCAGCTCAAGCATCTAAGGAAGCCTGTTGATAAAGTTTCTTTAGGCTTTTACTTGATGTACATTTTTAAGAAATCAGGATGAATATAGTTATAACAAAACAAATACAAGTTTGGTAACTTGGCTTAGAAATGGCTATCTGGTTGGTTGTTGGATGAAAACTAGAATGTGTATAACGAAAGTAGCTCAAGAATTATTATCATAGTTTACCTTATTTTCCAATAAGTCATTTCACTCTTATAATAGATACAATCACATTTTAGATTTATTACAGCTTTTTCTTGGATTACTTCTTTCTTAATACAGAATTCAATGAGTCACTTGCTTAGGTGGAAAGAAAATCAATACTGTAAATATAGTCTTTTTTTCTTCCCCACAGAAATTCCCAAGAGAAATTGTTCTATGATCCAATAAATGTCTTAGTGAAGAAATATCTTCTATTAGTTAATATAAAATATATACTTAGTTATTTTAAAACACAATAATAATATTGTAACCCAGTCTTAACAGTGTAAATCATTTTCTTTCTTCTTTGTAGAGCACATGTTTTGTTATTATACATTGCAATTTTTATGTATCCTTGCAATTTGGGTCCCAAAATATCAAGGTAAAAATTTCCATCTAAAACTGAAAACTATAAACATAAACATAAATAAGTGTACTCATCATTGCAGCATTATCAATTCTAAAAGATTATATTTTTTCTTAGACATTTTTTATTTTTATTGAATTTCTTGATAAATAATTGATAGTTTATTGTTTATTTTTATTGATTTTATTGATTTTTTTATTGACCAGTTAATAAAAAAATTATATAGAGTTCAGGTGTACAATTCTATAATACATCATCTGTATATTGTATTGTGTGTTCACCACCCCAAATCAAGTCTCCTTCCATTAGCATTTATTCCTCCTTTACCCTCTTCCACCTCCCCCGACCCTTTTTTCCCTCTGGTAATCACTGTACTGTGGTCTGTGTCTGTGAGGTGTGTTGTTTTGTTTTGTTTTGTTTTGTTTTTGCTTAATCTCTTCACCTTTTCACCTAGCCCGCCTACTCCCATCCACTCTGATAGCTAAGAGACAATCTTTAAAATTGATTCTTAATAAGAATATTTTGTTATCTCTGTTGAATCTGGTGTTTTTTTGCAAACAACGTGAACAACAGAACTCTTGGCTGAATAAATTAAATACTAAACAAAGGACAGCCAATCTGTATAAGAAAATCATAGTTAGTGGTGTTAATAAAACACCTGGTCCAAATTACAGAAGCCAATGTTCCTACCCACTTGACAAATTTTACTAGGGAGTGTATCAGGCTCCTAGTATAACGACCAACTGTTTGTGTTACCAATGCTTAGCAAACCATCTCTGGTTGTAATTTTGTTTTTTATTTAAAAGTAAAGTTATAAAAAAAAAGTAAAGTTATGACAATGTTATGTGTAGCTTTTGTCCACTTGACAGTTATATTTACCAGTGTAAACTAATACATTTTAGAAAGAAAATCAGTCTTTCCAGATTTAATTTAGCATTTCTGTTGTCGCTAATCTCAGTTATTTATAGATGAATTAATAAAATCAATTTAGTAAATTGAAGTGTTTAATGACTACATATTAGATATCTCAGGATCACATGAAAGTACTCAGACCTTGATAGGTCATGTCCAAAGCAGCAAGATCGCTCCCTATTTTATAACTTTTGTTGCATTCACCCTTTCAGCAAAAATAAAGGTATGTTCCAGGCAGTAATGTAGGCACTAAAAACACAAAAATGTAATCACAGACATGAACACAACTACAATAAGTAAAATGTTTCATAATATGTTTTGTTTCAGTTGAGCTAAAAATGACATGTAACATTATGTAAGTTTAATATACAGTGTATTGATATGATTCCATGCACATTTACATTAAAATGTGATTACCACCATAGCATTAGCTAACAGCTCTATTATCTATAATAATAAAAGCATAATATGCCAATTAGACCATACAATCGAATGACCTTCCAGACAAAACTGCGGTGGTGGGGGCCGAGGGAGAGGTATTTGGGGTGATCAGGCAGGCAGGCGAGTAGTTTGGGACAATCAGGCAGGCAGGAGAGCAGTTAGGGGTGATCAGGCAGGCAGGTGAGTGGTTAGGAGTGAGCAGACATGCAGGCGAGTGGTTAGGGGCAATTAGGCAGGCAGGAGAGTGATTAAGGGTGATGAAGCAAGCAGGCAGAGTGGTTAGGGGTGATCAGGCAGGCAGGCAAATGAGCGGTTAGGAGCCAGTGGTCCCAGATTGCGAGAGAAATGTCAGACTGCTGGTTTAGGCCCAATACCGCAGGGTTCCCTGTGGGATCTGACCTAAACTGGCAGTCGGACATCCCCCAAAGGGTCCTGGATTGCGAGAGGGTGCAGGCCAGGCTGAGGGATGCCCCTCCTGTGCATGAATTTCATCCACCAGGCCTCTACTTTCTTATAATTATTTTCCTCTTTTGTGGTGAGAACAATTAATATCTAGTCTTTTACTAACTAAAGTTTATAACACAGAATTATTTACTATAATCATTATGCTGCACTTTATGCCTCCAGTACTTATTTATTTGTTAGTTGCAAGTTTGTACCCTTAGTCATCTTTCCAATTTCCCCACCCACCAGTTCCTGGTAGCCACCATTCTATTTGTTGTTTCTATTAGTTTATTTTTGTTTTAAGAATCCAGATATAAGTGATATCACACATACTTGTCCTTCTCTTTCTGACTTACCGCACTTAGCTTAATCTCCTCAAGGTCCATCCATGTTGTTGCAAATGGCAGAATTTTCTTCTTTTTCATGGTTGAATAATATTCCATTGTATATGTATTCACTTCTTCTTTATCCACTCATCTGTTAACGGACACAGGTTGTTTCTATATCTTTGTTATTTTTGATAAACATAGGATTGCAGATACTTCTTCAATATCCTGTTTTCATTTCCTTTGGAGATATATAATCTCAAACATGGGCTTGCTGGAATAATATGGTAGATCTATTTTTAATATTTTGAGAAAAGTCAATACCTTTTTCATTAGTGGCTGTACCAATTTACACTTCATGAACAAGGTATGAGTTCCCTTTCTCCATATCCTTGTCAACATTTGTTATCTCCTGTCTTCATGATGATAGCCATTCTAACAGATATGAGGTGATATGTCATTGTGGTTTTGATTTGCATTTCCCTAATGACTAATGATGTCAGGCATCTTTTCATATGCTTATTGGCTATTTGTATACATGCATATCTCTTTTTGGAAAAATGTCAATTCACTTTAAAATTGGGTTGTCTGTCATTATGGCATTGTAAGAGTTCTTTCTGCA
>NW_006289083.1:9932-11036 GCF_000327345.1 Myotis davidii
TTTGCCTCCTGCACATACTTTGATAGGGACTGGGGATCAAGCCAGCAACTGAGGTACATGCCCTTGACTGGAATCAAATCTGTGACCCTTCAGTCCATGGGCTAAAGCTCTATCCACTGAGCAAAACAGGCTGCAGCTTAATTCATTTACTTTTAATTTATATGTGTCTTTATATTTAAAGTGGGTTTTGTTTTTGATTCACCCTAATAATCTGTCTTTTAATTGATGCATTTATGCCACTGACTTTCAGAGTGCTTACTGATAGAGTTACTACCATACAGGCGGCTTCTGGGGATTCTGGGGCTGGGCTGCCTTGCTGCCCAGGACCCACTGATCTATCCCGGGCAACAAGGCGGGGGCAGGCCTGCCCTGGACGGTGGCGTGCTGATGGCTTGCACTGTCCCACCCTGCCTGCAGTATGCAAATTAGCCGCCATCTTTTTTGGCGGTTAATTTGTATATTGTGCTGATTAGCCAATGGGAGACATAGCAAAGGTACAGTCAATTACCATGTTTGTCTATTATTAGATAGGATATGGTTTCAAAATATTTTCTCTGATTTAGTAGGCTGCTTTTTGATTTTATTAATGGTTTCTTCTGTTGTGCAGAAGTTTTTAGTTTGATGTAGTTCCACTTCTATATTTTTTGTTTCTGTTGCTTGTGCTTTGATGTGATATCAAAAATAAACATATTGCTAACATCAATCTCAGGAGCTTCTTTCCTATGTTATCAGATCTTTTGTTTAAGCTTTAATCCATTTCAAGTTAACTTTTAAAAAAATTCTTTATTGACTAAAGTATTACATGTCTCCTTTTTCCCCTATTGACCACTCCCTGATCATACCCACCCCCCAGCATATGCCCTCACCCACCTAGTGTTTGTGTTCATTGGTTATGCTTATATGCATGCATACAAGTCCTTTGGTCAATCTCTTATTCCAACCACCCTCCTCTGCTTCCCTCAGATTTATGATGGCCTATTCCATGCTTCTCTGTCTCTGGATCTATTTTTGTCCATCATTTTATGTTGTTCATTATATTCCACAAATGAGTGAGCTCATGTTATATTTATCTTTCTCTGACTGGCTTATTTCATTTAGCATGAT
>NW_006289083.1:11116-12388 GCF_000327345.1 Myotis davidii
CTTCTTTTTCTACAGCAGTGTAGTATTCCATTGTGTAGATGTACCACTGTTTTTTAATCCACTCATCTGCTGATGGGCATTTAGGCTGTTTCCAAATCTTAGTTTTTATAAATTGTGCTGCTATGAACCTAGTGTTCCCTTTTCTCTGCATCCTCTCCAGCACTTGTCATTGTTGATTTGTTGATGATAGCCATTCTGACAGGTGTTAGATGGTACCTCATTGTTTCACTTGCATCTTTGGAATGATTAGTGACTTTGACCATGTTTTCATATTTCTCTTGGCCTTCTGTATGTCCTCTTTAGAAAGGTGTCTATTTAGGTCCTTTCCCTGTTTTCTGATTGGATTGTTTGTCTTCCTTTTGTTAAATTGTATCAATTCCCTGTAAATTTTGGAGATTAAACACTTATCGGAGATAACATTGGCAAATACTCTCATTCAGTGGGCTTTCTTACTGTTTTGTTGATGGTTTCTTTCGCTGTGCAGAAGATTTTTATTTTGATGTGGTTCCGTTTGTTTATTTTCTCCTTAGTTTCTATTGTCCTAGGAGCTGTGCCAGCAAATATATTGCTATGAAGTATGTCTGATATTTTGCTGCCTGTGGATTCCTCTACTATTTTTATGGTTTCTCATCTTACGTTTAAGTCTTGCACTCATTTTGAGTTTATTTTTGTGTACGGTGTAATTTTGTGGTCTTGTAGTATTTTTTTACATGTATGTGTCCAATTTTCCCAACACCATTTATTGAAGAGACTTTCTTGACTCCATTGTATGCTCGTGCATCCTTTGTCAAATATTAATTGAGCATAATGGCTTGGATTGATTTCAGAGTTCTGTGTTCTGTTCCATTGGTCTATGTGTCTATTCTTGTGCTAATACCAGGCAGTTTTGAGAACAGTAGCTTTGTAAAATGGCTTGATATCTGGTATTGAGATCCCTCCTACTTTGTTGTATTTAGTCAGATATAAGTATTGCTACCCCAGGTGTTTTTTTTTTTCCATTTGCCTAAAAGATATTTTTTCAACTCTTTACTTTCAGTCTGTGTGAGTTCCTTATTCTAAGGTGGGTCTCTTGCAGACAACATATATATGGGTCATGTTTTCTTATCCATTCAGCCACTTGATCTTTTGATTGGAGCACTTGATCCATTTACATTTAATCCATTTAAGATTATTATTGACAGGTACAGTGGGGCCTTGACTTACGAGTGTCCCGACTGACGATTTTTTCGGGATACGATTCATCTCTCGGCTGATTTTTTGCTTTGAGTTGCT
>NW_006289083.1:12581-35135 GCF_000327345.1 Myotis davidii
GTCAGTTTCTTTGTGCCTGTGTTCCTTTTTACCTTTCTATTTCTTCTTTTTACAACAGTCACTATAGCATTTCTTGCATTGCTGGCTTGGTAGTGACAAACTCCCTGAGCCTTTTTTTTTTTTTTCTGTGAACCCCCTGATTTCATTTTCAATTTTGAATGATAGCCTTGCTGGATAGAGTATTCTTGTATTCATTGTCTTGCTTTGCATCAATTTGTATACTTCATTCCATTTTCTTCTGGCCTGATGTGTTTCTGTTGAGAAATAATTTGATAATCTAATTATTAGATTCAATAATCTAATCTGCCCTGTCTTCTAATTCACTAATTCAGTCCTCTGCATTTTCTATTCTGTTTAAGCATTCCTTCCTGCTTTTTTTATTGTAGTTATATCATTCTTTATTTCCTCTTGATTCTTGCATCAGTTGTTGATTTTCTCATCCAGCCAGTTTAGAAACTGTATGATGCTTACTCTGAATTATTTTTCTGACATATTGTATGCCTCTGTTTCATTTAGTTCTTTTTCTGGTGACTCCTTTTCTTTTGGGGCTTGTTTCTTTGTCTGCCCATTTTTTTCTTCCACTGAAGAGTCTAGGTGCTGAGTTGCCTGGAGCTTATGGCTGCAGCGGCAGCTTGTCAGTAGGGTCTCCCACTCTGAGACTCCCTAGAGGGCCCAGGCACCAGGATGCATGGGGCTTGTAATTGAAGCAGTGAGCTTGGTGAGGTGTGAAGTTGCTTCTGAGACTCATCAGATGGCCCAGTCACCGGGATGCATGGGGCCTTGGGTGGGGTGGCAGGAGGGGAGAATACTCTAGGGCTCACAGGAGCTTGTGATCGGGGATGCTAGAGTCCCAGTGTCCATGGGTCTTCAGCTGAGGTAGGAGAACTTTGGATGGAGTGGCTGTAGGTATGGGGTGGTATCTGAGGCCAGTCTGGGTGGAGGTGAGGCTGGAATCCTGGTCATAGTTGCTCTCCCCATGTTTTGTGTTTCAAAGCTGGCCTCCCTGGAGTGATTGCAGCAGTAGTCTGCCCTCCCACGAAAGCCGTGCAGAATCTAACTGTCACACACACACACACACACACACCCCACATGTCCACACACTCCCCTTTTGATCCCTCCTTCCATACTTTCCTCCTCACTGCCGTCCTGCTGGTCTCCATCTTCACATCCTTCAGGTTAACTGTTGTGAGTGGTGTAATATAGGGATCTAATTTAATTTTCTCCCTGTGGTTGTTTAGTTTTCACAACATTTGTTGAAGAGATTATCCTTTCTATTCTTATTCTCCTTTTCAAATAATAATAGTTATTTAAGAAAACAGTAAAATTTTTAAGAAACAGTGTTTTATTTTTCATGACAATGAAAAGAAGAGTTTGGTAGATAAGAATCTGAGAAAGGTTCCCAGAAAATTTTATTTTATCTGAGTCTTAAAGGATGAAGACAGAACTGCTGTGTAAAATGTCATGTAACATAATGTTATAATAAAAATTTTGGCTGAAGCCAAAATAGGTGACTTGAAAAGGTCATCAGATGAATCGTAAGCCTCTAACTCCATAAAAGTGAATTTCTTCAAGATAGAAGTGGACTATGAGTCACTAATTACTATCCATGTCCCAAAGAACAAGTATTTATTTTTACATTTATGAAAGCAAGAATTATCTTAAAATCATATATATATATAAATATATATAAAATCATATTATATATATATAATCTCCTATCCAGCATGTTGTCTTCCTTCCTTAGTGGAATATAAGTGAATAGAAAAATCTTATAATTCACAGCTTCTCAGATTTAATGAACCATAAGGCAGGCCTTGTGAGTAGAATAATTAGGAAGATCTGCTTAGTTGCAGCCACCCCTGCCCCATCTCCCAATCTCCACTCCCAGCCATTCTGAGGGATCTGTTATTTCTCCTTTCACCTCTATCTAGAGAGGGGCTTTAAAGAAAACTCTGAGGAACTCTGCTTTCTTTGAGGTTAGCAGACCTTTAAAACTAGGGTATGATGGCCACCGAAAGGTAGATTGATAAGCTTGATAGTCACTCTGAGAACAAATCAAGTTTAGCTAGCATCTCCACAGCATTTCCTATGGACCTAGCTTGAACCATATGCTAGCACAGGATTATATCAAGTCCCATTCAAGGGACTGCCTTTCGAGGCTTGGTGGACTCAGGAAATGACTAGTATTCTAGTGTGCCAGAGTATCGGACTAATAAGAGAAAGGTGGAAGTAGAAATTAGATAGGAAGGTTGAACCTAAACTGCAAAAATCTTTAAATTTCATATATAAGAATTGGGCATTGATTATCCAGGCATTAGAGGACCAGCCTAGGGAGCAACGAATATGATCTAATCTCTTAAAAATTTATAACAGCCTGAGTGGACAGGAGGAATGTGAACTTGAAGGAAGAAAATAAAGTAATAGTTATTTTAAAACCGTGCCAACATCCAAGAAAAGAAATGATGAGGATCTGGAATACAACTGATGGTATGAAAAGGATCTTAGCAACATACTGGAGATGGAATCAGATAGCATTTGTAGTGAATTTGGTATGTATTTGGGGATCTTCAGCATATGTGGTGTGTTTAAATTAACGTAAGTTGAAAGGATAAGGCAGAGCATGTAGTACTAGAAAAGGATTTAGGTCAGGCTTTATAATTAGGAATAGAAATAGAAAAGAATTAAAACTGAATTTTGAATATTTATTGATTTAGACAAGAAAAGGAATCAAAGGCAATATGACAGCAAAAGAAAAAGTGGGGAAAATAGTAAGAAAACAGGAAAAAAGTATCATAGCAATTCTTTTCAGATCCATAATTTATCTTATTATCAGAATTATAATTCTAATTATTTGGAATTAAGTTTATAATAATAATAACACTTAAAATCATTATCCCTTTTTGATAATGAGAATTGTGCTCAATGAACATATACACACATATACTTAAAATGTTACTTATTCTATATAGTCAATTGTATTGACTTTGTGTTTAACATGATGTTTCTAGAATATTAGGATATGTTGTAATATCTACTCAGTCTATTTAGTTAGAAGTTCCATCTCTAAAGATTTACTCTGGAGGGTTTATACTGGTTGTTTTAGTTTTTAAGAATCTCACTCATTTGTGGAATATAATAAACAACATAAGCGGATGAACAAAAATAGATCCAGAGACATAAAAGCATGGAACTGACCCTCAAACCTCAGAGGCAGGAGAGGATGGGCGGGGGTGGGGATAAGAGATCAACCAAAGAACACGTGTGTGTATAAGCATAACTAATGGACACAGATAATGGGGGTGAAGGTGGGCTGGGAGAGGACAATGGGGGAAAAAGGGGACATATACAATACTTTCAACAATAAATATTTAAAAACAAACAAGCAAACAAAAAGAATCAGAAGCAGATATCTTTTGTTAGAAGAGGCAGTATTATTTTACCCTGGATTCAGCAATTATCTATGGTTATTTATTATTTTTCTCTAATTCCCTAGAAGAGGC
Source organism: Myotis davidii (assembly GCF_000327345.1). Taxonomy (NCBI): domain Eukaryota; kingdom Metazoa; phylum Chordata; class Mammalia; order Chiroptera; family Vespertilionidae; genus Myotis; species Myotis davidii. The sequence goes on from NW_006289083.1 coordinate 16,082, forward strand.
AGTATTATTTTACCCTGGATTCAGCAATTATCTATGGTTATTTATTATTTTTCTCTAATTCCCCTTATTTGGAAGTACACTCTAGGTATCATCTACAGGAGTGGAAAATAACTCGCCATTCCATTCCTCTGAGTACAATAGAGTGTGGTTGAGGAATAATCACAATCTGACCTTGAGGTACACCACACAGGTAGGCGTGGACGCATGTGCACGTGTGCACACATACACTCTGAAAAAAGTTTTCTACTGGTGTTGACTAATACTGTTTAACACCAATTTCAACAGTCATTTCCCCTGGTTTAATGAAAAAGGAATGAGTCCAGACTCCTAGACAACCTTGAATGTTTTGGCAGGTTGTACACCGCAGAACTTTAGGGCTAGCATTCACACCCTAGCCCATGTGAACTGTCTTCCAGAATTGTGCAGTGCATATCCCGTGAGGCCACATCGATGGGTCTGCTCACATTACAGGGGGAAAACAACAGAGAGTGAAAGAAAGTCCTGATAACCTAGTTTCAAATGGATCCAGCTGGAAAAGTAGTTCCATCTTTGGCCTTTCTAAAGATGTCATTACATTCCTATGCTTTATTAGCTTAAGCCACTTTGGACTAGTGTTATTGAAATAGAAAGAGTCCCAAATCTTTATTGCATCAAAATGTATTTACCTTATATATATATATATATATACGGTGCTTATTATATGTTAGACTCTGTTCTTAGTGCTGATTGTAGGGCAGTAAACAAATATCCCAAAGCTCTGAGTTCATAGAGGTCATTTTAGAGGATGTAGATTTCCAGAGTTTGAAAACAAAGAAATTGCTAATAAGTTTCTGGGATAGCTTTATCATTGGAGCCTAGAAATTGAGAATTGACACCTTACCTAAATTGATATTAAGCAAATGAAGGAAGTGTGTTACCGAGTCAAACTAGTTTGGATGTTAAGAGGTAACATAAAATGATAAAAATCAAATTATTTGGGAAAAGTCAGGAGATAAACTGTTTTAGACAAGGTTTTACCTGTATGTGTTTTCACTTAAGGTTGGGTTTTTCTTGTCTATCTTAAAATAGCCCTTTTAAATTGAATAGTTTTGCAAAACTCAGTGACATATATTTTTTCTATGGAGATATCAAGAATTTTTTATGTTATAATTCATATTTATATGCTCATTTTGCCACAATTCAAATTCTTATCATTTTATATGTGTCCCTATCAGCTATGGGATACTTTTTTAAACTTTTTTAAAAAAAGTTTCAATGATATCTGAATTCTCAGACGTTTAAATTTGAATTAAATACATTCTTTAATAAAAAAATGTGTTTTTTGAGATATGCAGTTCACTTAACATTTGCTACAATTGTAGCTATCACTTTGACAGAAATAGAAAATTGCTTAAGAATGCAATAGCTTATCAAATTATGTATCTTACTGTGTACATTTTCCCACAGTCTCATGATAATTCCAATAAAATTTCACTAATAGTAGAAACACAGCAGCTCCTCACCAAAAATTCAGCTAGCTTTACCTGTAATTTTGATGCACTGATGTGCTATTAATTTATCATTTGATATATTTTTTAAACTACAGATGCTTTTATTACGGAGTAAAAATACCACTTTTTGGGGTCAGGCATAAAATTAATTATATATTTTATAAATTTATAAGTGTCATATTCATGTTTTAGCATTTTATGATAAACAATTAAATACTTTACAATATTATTGTATATGTACTACAAATAAGAATAGTTCTGTTTCATTCTCTAAGAAATAAAGCTACGTAAATGGATTTTCTGTTAGTAAAAGAGATCTACCTAGAATGATTGAGCTATAAATTTATAGACAGTGCATTTGATCCACTCTCTTTTAATGATGAAATGAGTCTTTTAGCTTGAAATAAATTATGAAGTATCGATAATCTGAACTATAGTTCAAGTTTCATTCAAGTTTAGTAACCTTTACGTGACTATGGGTGACAAATAAATTCTTGTTCTAGAAGAAACTGTGCATTGGTAATAGCTATGGCACTGAAGCTTAGCAGGATAAGTGAGGGAATTCTGACAAGGGCATGACTCAAACATAGTTGATGATTGAAGAGTTTTTGACAGTCTTATACTACATCATAATGCTTTTAGGCTAGAAACTTTATCCCATACTTTTGAGATATCTATAAATATAAAAGCCTAAGTGACCATTATGACCAAATGACCGGAACGACTGGAACAACCAGTCAATTAGTCACTATGATGAGCACTGACCACCAGGGGGCAGATGCTCAATGCCAACCTCCCCCAGTCCCTCCCCCTATACCTCACCCTGTCCTGCAGCCGGCAGGCCCCATCTGGTGGCTGGCAGGTCCCCAGGCCCAGGCCATCAGCTGGCTGGTGCTGGCCAGCCCAGCCCCCATGAGACTGGGTGAGATGGTCCTGATAAACCCTGATTGCCAGCCAGGCCTAGGGACCCCACCCGTGTATGAATTTCATGCACCAGGCCTCTAGTATGAAGTATTAGCCTGTTATTCATCTGTGGTCAAGGCTCACTAAGTAATTCTACAAACATTTATCTTATCTGAGAGAAATTGATCAGTTAATCTTGAAGCCTAACCTGGCATACTTCATTCATTCATTCATTCATTCATGCATGCATGCATTCATCATTCAGAAACATATCAGGAAACTCCGTGTCAGGTATTCAGAAATAATTAAGACATGTGTCCTGATCTCCACAGCTAATTGATTAGGGCAGAGGGTAATTGTAAATAATTAACTGAAAAATAGTGTACAAAGTATCATTAGGAAAATTAAAATGGCACACCTCAAAAGGAGAAGGTCATGCACAAGGCTGACAGCCAAGGTGACATACTTCCTTTTCATAGTGTCCAACACAGTGGTGTGGGGGATAGTAGCCATGTACTCATTGGCTGGTGGGATTGGCAACAATCCTTCCCCTGAAAACAATGCCTTTGAGAAATGAAAGACCACTTCTCACAGAACAAGTGGGAATCCCTGATCTACTGGTTACTCAGTACTAGATAAGGCTCTGTCACTTTAGATAATAGGTTTTCAACATGTGAATTTGGGGGGGACACAAACACTCAGGCCATAGCATTCTATGTGTGGCACCCCCAGAATTCATATCCTTCTTTCATGTCATCAACTCAAAGTCCCAGTCCAAAGTATCATCTAAATACCATCTAAATAAAATATGGGTGAAACTTTAGCTCTGAAAGCATGCAATACAACATATTATGTGTACGTTCAAAACACAATGGTGGAACAGGCATAGGATAACTATTCTCATTCCAAAAGGGAGAAACAGAAAAGAAAAAAGGAGCAATAGGTCCAAGGGAACTCTAAAACTTAACAGGCAAAAACCACTGAACCCAATCCTCCTTGGCAGTATGTCTCACCTTACAGACCCATGCATTCTGGACACACTAAGGCAGGAGTCGGTCCCCCAGAGCTCCGGCCACCCCATCGGCATTGTTTTGCTGAGTGCAGCCCACTCTGCAGCTCCCCGTAGCTGGAATTGCACTTTGTTACACACAGGCAGCTCTTGGCAGTGAAGGCAGCCCCACTGCCACAGCCTGCTGGGCATTATCCTAGTGAAAACCCTTCGCCCTGGCCCTGCTCCTGCAGCAGCCCTGTGCCTGGGTTACAAGCCCATGGCTCCAGGCTTCTTTATCCTTCAAATTCTAGGTGGAGACAGCCAACGTGCTGGTGCTTACTGGATGCAGCAAAAGCTGCACCACGGCCCCCTGGGATGGCTGAGGAGTAGGGCGCACAATGTGGACTGGAGCTCACAATGTGAGGTGGCCCAGCAGCAGCATCTGTCTGCCTAACAGGCCCTTGAACTCTCTGCTTGAGATGGTCGGGGCAGGCCTGAGGGTTTCTAAAATGCCTTCCTGGTCATTTTCCCACTGTCTTGATGAAGAGCTCCCAGCGTCTGTTGAGATGGTCAATCCATATGAATATCCTTATCAAATTTGGCTACGCTCTTCTTGTTCTCTCCCAAACAATTTTTTTATTCTTTTCAATATGAATGGGCTGAGACTTGTCTAAATTGTTGTTTTGCTTCCTTTTTGATTAACAATTATGTCTTTAAATCATTTCACTCTTCTTGCATCTTACTGTAACCAGTCAGGAAGAAGCAGGGTGCGCTTTTAACACTTCGCTTAGATATTTCCTCAACCTAATGACCAATTTCATTGCTCACAAGTTCTACCTTCTGCAAAACACTTGTACACGAACACAATTCAGCCAGCTCTTTGCCACTTTATATTAATGACTAGAGGCCTGGTGCACAAATTTGTGCACTGATGGAGTCCCTTGGCCTGGCCGGTAATTGAGGCCTATCGAGGGGCTGGCCAGCTGTGGGGAGGGGCTGTGGGAGGTTGGCTAGTGGGGGAAGGGGCTGTGGGAGTGCACTGACCACCTGGGGACAGCTCCTGCATTGAGCGTCTGCCCTCTGGTGGTCAGTGTGCATCATAGCGACTGGTTGACCAGTCATTCTGGTCGTTTGGTAATAATGGTCACTTAGGCTTTTATATATATAGATTGCCTTTCCTCTAGTTTCCAACATTTCCTCACATATGTCAGACCTCATCAGAGAGGCCTTTACCATCCATATTCCTACCACCAAGCTATTCATGGCCCCTTAGGTGTTCTCTAGGAAGACTGAGGCTTTCTCTCCAGCTTTGCTGTTCTCCTGCTAAGTTCTTCCCTCCAGACTCTTCCGGCCTCTACCCAGCACCCAGTTCCAAATCTGCTCCCACATTTTTAGGAATTTGTTACAGCAGTACCCCCAATGCTTGGTACCAATTTTCTGCCTTAGTTCGCTTCAGCTGCTATAACAAAATACCTTACACTGGGTGACTTATAAACAACAGACATTTATTTCTTACAGTCGGGAGGCTGGAAGTCCATGATCAGGGTGGCAGCATGGTCAGGTGACAGCCCTCTTCCTGTTACAGAATTTACCAGGCTACTGAAAAATACACAGGAGTACTGGAGGCACAGGAAAAAACCATTTATTTCCAGACCTTTCACATGTACTGGTACAGTGACTCAGGGGAGACTGTTTCTCTCCAAATCCTGAGCAAGGCAATATAGAGGAAGCTTTCCCTTTATACTCTTTGGCTTCTTTGTCCCCCAAATATTGAATGGAACTTCTGGACCTTTCATGGGCTTTGCAAAAAGCCCAGTGTTTTGGGGTGGGGACTGCGAGACCACATCTAAAGGCCTGGCCTGGCACCAGTGCTGATAACCCCTTCTGGGGGTTGTGTATTGTTCATGGTTTGTGGCCTCTCTAAAATGGGAGTAGTACGTAGGTAAATAGGTCTTGCAGGACCAGATAATTAAAGAAGGGGCAATAACTAGACTCTAGGCTAACAAGAATGTGCATTAGGTTACTGGCACAGATTCAGATTGCTAGCCCCCCCATCCCCCAAATGTCTCATTTTCCCCATCATTCCCAGACTTCTGGTTGTGTCCCCATATGTTGGGAAGGGTGAGCTAGCTCCTTGGGGCCCTTTGAGATTTCTCACTATCAGGAAAAGGAGTTAAATATTGAAATAAAAGAAAGATAGAATGATCTCTGGTATCGGATTAGAATTGGTGATATCATATTAGTATTAACTTTCTGGGTTACCTAAAAAACATCACAGACTGGGTGGCTTAAATAAAAGCAGTTTATTTTCTCATAGTTCTGGAGGCTAAAAAACCAAGATCAAGGTGTCAACAGGTTTGGTTTCTCCAGCAGCCTCACTCCTTGACTTTCGAATAGCTGCCTTCTCTCCATGCCCTCACATGAGCTTTCCTTTGTGCACACTCATCCCTGGTATCTCTCAGTGTATCCACATTTCCTCTTCTTATAAATTACCAGTGAGACTGGATTAGGACCCTCCCTAATAGCTTCATTTTACTTTATAGCCAAATTAAGTTACTGAGGTACTTGGGGTTAGGGGTTCAAAATATGAATTTGGGGGGCGGGGCATAATTCAGCCCATAATAATACTGTATATTGCTGGTTCATGTAAGTATGTATGAAAACAGATTCGCATATACATATACATATGAGTCCTAATTCTGTTCATGGAAAGGTTTCTTTCTTCCTTTATCCCTTCCTCTCTCTCTCTCTCTCTCTCTCTCTCTCTCTTTGTACCAAGGAGTAGCTGCATTTTTGTTATTATGTTCAGTGAGTGAAGGAAAGGTACCAATGTGATAAAATCAAGTTGTGCTTCCTTCAGTGCTTTCCCTGGTGACCAGAACAAATGAATAGAACTTATATGATCAAATATTATCATACATGTATTTTGACATTTTACTATGACTTATTTAAAGACAAGAAAAATTAGACAAATGAATCATATTCATTTGCCAAAATTCTATTCTGCAACCATCCAAATGGTTTGCTACTCAAGATTGATAATTGAATGCTTGATTTTGTGACCTAGATATTCTCTAAGTTAGTGCATATCTGCAAGGTGTGGGATACTTTTGAATACAGATTCAAATACTTTTGAAGACTAGCAGGTTAAGAAAATAAGTGAAACAATAAGCAACAAGGAATGGTGAGGAGCGCATCAAGGTAGAAAGTATGTATTTTGGATTGTTAAAAAAATGACCCTAGTCAAATACAGCTGAGCTATGGTCTGTGATGTATTCATTTCACAGTTTTCTTGGTTTATTATTCTCACAATAATTTAGTAAGTATGCAATAAATACTAAAGTTACACTGAACTGGACAACAAAGGCAAGATCTTGAAGGTATAAGTTAAAGGTACATTCTTAAAAACATTTAAATGTTACTTTTAAAATTTATTGTTTATTTAATTATTAGTTCATTTTTTCCTATTTTACATAATGACAATTGTAAGTTAAATGGATCTTATATATTTTTAACTTCTATAAATTACCTTGTATGTTCAATGTGTTAGTTTTATAAATGCTTCTCAAAAAAGCGTGGTATTTTTATGGTATGAGGTTTCTTTTCCCATTTTAATTATCCTTGGGAATTACAAACATTTTCTCTTATCACTACAAGCTGTATCCTATATAACATCTGCTAAATGATTCCTATTCATCTACTAAATGATTCCTACTTAGCATAGATCAAATTATATTTTTATTCCTTTAGGAAATAAAACCATTCTTATTTTAAAATTTCACTATTTTTGCTTGGCTGGTGTTGCTCAGTGGTTGAGCATTGACCTATGAACCAGAAAGTCACAGTTCAATTCCCAGTCAGGACACAATCCTGACCAATTGTGGGCTCAATCCCCAGTAGGAGGCATGCAGGAAGCAATTGATCAGTGCTTCCGATCAATGATTCTCTCTCATCATTGATGTTTCTATCTCTCTTTCCCCCTCCCTTCCTCTCCAAAATCAATACAAATAAATTTTTAAAATTTCACTCTTTTTAAGGATATCAGCCAAAATAATAAAAAACATTGTTAGTATTTATGTTCTGTGAGATTTTATTACTATCTATATAAACAATGTATAAAAGGCCTATGGATTTTCTGAGAAAGATTTCTGTACAGAATCAATTACATTAAGGGGCACAAAACAATTAGAACTACTTTTGTGTTACACTGTCTCTTGTGAATATATGTCAGGTCTTTTGGGAAAAAAGACTTCAAATGTAAGTATTCTCATAAAATAAGATTATTGATTTATTTAGCAGCCAAATACTAACTCCTAATTGCATTTTATGAAAACCATTGTGTTAAATATTTCAAACTGCTCATGACAAATGAAAACTATCAAAATGTACCATGAAAGAATGACCAATTATAATCAATACAGGGAATTGAAAATGTAGGTATATTTGTGATCCTTTTGGAAAGCCCTGATAATTTCAATTGCCATATGGGAATAATAAAGTTCAACGGTTACCTAAATAATTCTAAACAATAACAGTTTTTTTTTTCAGGAAAATATATAAATTAAGGCAGACTTAAATGTATATGATTTTCCTTTTTAAACTGGAGTTAGTTCCCTTTATTTTATGCTAATAAAATCAGATCGGATACATATTTGTTATTAAACTGTTAGGTTCTCTTGCTCTCAGCACTCTTGCTCTTTGCAAGCCTGCATAGACCATTGCAATAAATGAGTTACTTTTATTCTCATTCCCTGGGTTTTTGAAAATCAGTAGTAATTATGTTTAAACTAGGGGCCCAGTGCACGAAATTCGTGCACGGGGGGGGGGTGTCCCTCAGCCCAGCCTGCCCCCTCTCACATACTGGGAGCCTTCAAGGGATGTCCTAGTGATGGCTTAGGCCCACTCCCTGCACCCCTTGGGGAGCGGGCCTAAGCTTCAGTCTGACCTCCCTTTGTGGGAGGCAACTGCGCTGATCAGGGGAAGGAACCAGCCCCATCACCCCGCTGCTGCAGCCACTGCTGGTCACCACAGCCAGCAAGGTTTTTTCATCAACACGGACTCCAGTCCCTTCACCATGAAAAAATGACAACTTTCTTTAGGCATTTTCAAGATGTGTCTTTCATATAATAATTTCTTTATTTTTTTTTCTCCTCACCTGAGGATGTTCCCATTGATTTTTAGAGAATGTGAAAGAGAAAGGGAAAGACCGAGAGAAACATCAAAAAATCCAGGAAGCTTAATCAATGAGCGGTCAGAAAAGGTGTTTCCTCTGTAGTTCACACCAATTGCCGGCTTGGCGCCTCTTCCCTCCTTCCCCAGGCCTTATGCCTCTGGCCCAAGCTTCAGGCCTGGGCAGAGGACCCCAATATCCCTCCCATTGCCAGCGCCACCCTTGCCCAGGCCTGAGGCCTCCGCCAGAGACGTCGGCCCCCATCACCCTTCAATCACCAGATCGGCCCCTCACTCAGGCCTGATGCCTCAGCAAGAGGCGTCAGGCCTGGGCAAGGGACCCCTAGACCCCTCCGATTGCCGACTCTGCCCCCTGCCCAGGCCTGATGCCTCTGGCCCAGGCTTCAGGCCTGAGGAGTCAACCCCCATCACCCTCTGATCGCAGGATTGGCCCCTTGCCCAGGCCTGATGCCTCTGCCAGAGGTGTCAGGCCTGTGCAGGGGACCCCCATCTCCCCCTGATCACCAGATTCTGGTCAGCTTCTGGTGCTTCTGGGGCCAGCCTGCAGCCCGGGATGGCAGCTTGCACTGGCAGCTGCACTGTCCCGCCCTGCTGGCAGTATGCAAGTTAGCCGCCATCTTTGTTGGCAGTTAATTTGCATATTGTGCTGATTAGCCAATGGGAGACATTCAATTACCATGTTTGTCTATTATTAGATAGGATATTACCACTACCTCAAACACTTCCCTTCATATAACAGAAACAACCATTCCAGAGGGCAGGATGTTATTTTAGGTCCCAATGAATTTTTTCCTACATACCTAGGCTCCAAGTCAATTCTAAAACTAATAGATTAGACACATGTTCAGATGTCAAAATATAGGGGACAGAGATGATAACCTATCTCCCATTGTATATATACTCTAGATGATGTATTTTACTAAATAAGCTGATGGCTGCTAAGTAATAAAATCAATGAGTACTGAAGATCCTTCTATAATAATCACTAATGCACACATAAATACACAAATTATAAGTGAAACAAGCATAATTTCTTAGAACATTTCTTTCCTAAATTACAAAAAGTAGTGAAAGAGATATGCTAATATTTTATTTATGTGTTACTTATCCAAGCTGAATTTACGTGTTCATTCCAAAACACAGAAAAAGGAGGTCATGTTGGTAATTTTAAGATCCAGTATCAAGCTCTATTAAAGTCTCTGTGTTGGTTTCTCCAGTTTTTACACTCAGACTCAGACTTTCCAATTCCTTAAGAGATGCAATCAATGAAAAGTTCTATGAATTACACTGGAACAACTATTCAACGCAAAAAATCAGCTAAGTAAATATATCACTTCAACTTTTTTCCCTCCTCCTTTAAGAACAATACATTTATTCAAAATATTCAAACAAGGGTGAAATGCATGAAAAGAAAATTTCAAAAAGATACCTCTTAATTTTATTTCTGAGTTAGCTAGTATCACACTATTTGCTAAGTAACTTTTAAGGCATAAGTAAACATTCTGAATTATGTTGTATTATCTTACTGCAATCCCACACCCCCCATTTAAAAGACTTGGCAGTATCATTATTAATGGATATTAAACAACAAGATGCGAGTTCTAATCGTAACATTAAAACTAAAAAGTTGTAAAAACTTGGACTTTAGTTTTGTCTTAAGATAATTTGTGGTCTTCAACTAGGTGATCTCTAAATTGTCTTTCAACTCTAAAATATTGATTCCACAGTGTTATTTCACTTTCTTTAAGTGATCTCTACATCTCTTTGGATAGTATGAACATTTTAACAATATTAATTTTTCCAATCCATGAGAACAGATACCTTTACATTTATTTCTTCCTTCTTCAATTTCTTTTATCAGTGTCTTATAGTTTTCAGTGTACAGATCTTCCACCTCCTTGGTTAAATTTATTCCTAAATATTTTATTCTTTATTATAATGTTATTATAAATTGCATTGTTTAAAAATTTCTCATTCTGATAGTTCATTGCTAAACTATAGATATGCAACTGATTTGTGTACACTGATTTGGTATCTTGCAACTGTACTGAATTTGTTAATTAGTTCTAATTTTGGAGTGTTTAGGGATTTCTATATATAAGATTATGTCATCTGAAAATAGAGACAATACCAGCTGTTGACAAGGAAATATAGAAACTGGAACTCTCAAACATTGCTTAGGAGTGTAAAATAATACAACCACTAAAAAATGGTCAGATTCTTATAAAGTTAAACATAAATAGAGCATACAACTCAGAAATTCCACTTTTAGGAATGTACCCAAGAGAAATGAAAAGATCTCTATAAAAAAACCATGCATGTGGATGTTCATAAGAGCAACATTCAGAATAGTCAAATGTCAAACACTGGTAAATGGATAAGGAAAATGTCATGTATACTTAAAACAAAACACTATTCAGTAACAAAAGATAAAACACTGATGCATGCTATAACATGAACTAACCTAAAATATTCTAAGTGAAAGAAGACGAGTACAAAAAAGACAGAAAAATACTTGTGATACTCCTATTTTTACATCAAATATCCAGAAAAGGCAAACCTAGAGAGCAGATCAGTGGTTACTTAGGCCTGGGTGAGAGTAGAATTACTGCAAATAGATATGGATGATCTTTTGAGAAGAGTGAAAATGTTCTTGAAGTGAAATATTCACAAAGAATTGAAATATCCATACATTTCCTAAAATTCATTGAGTTGCATTTTATAATAAGTGAATTTTACAGTATGTAAATTATACCTTATTAGAGTTGTTGAAAACCAAAAATAAAATATTAAGGACAGCAAAAAGTAGTGGGAGTATAGATGAAAAGATTTGTGATTAATTGATAGCTGTTAAAGCTAAAAATGAGTCTCTGTGCTGGCTACCGTGTCTCAGTGGTTGAGCTAGATTCTGTTCAGCACATGCCCGGGTTGCTGGCTCAATCCCCAGTAGGGGGCGTGCAGGAGGCAGCTGATCAATGAATCTCTCTCATCATTGATGCTTCTCTTGCTTCCTTTCCCTTCCTCTCTGAAATCAATATATATATTTATTCAATAAAAATATATATTTTTAAAAAGAGTACCAGTTGCTTAAAAAAATGAGTGTATGGGATTTTATTTTACTCTTTTCTTATTATCTAAAATTTCACAGTTGTGCTCTTAGTTTAGTTCTATTTTAACTCATTTTCCTGAACCACAGCTCTTTCTATCAGGATTCTGAAAAACATTCTTTTTTTTACTTCTATATCATATTTTAACTTATTTCCTATGTTTTTCAATTCCTGAAACCCTATAATTTGATAGTTGGCCTCCTAGATTGGATCTCTAATTGTCTCTTTGCTCATTTCAATGTTCAATCCCTTTCTTTTTCCCTTCTATGATCTGTTTGTTATTTGAATTGTACACATTTGACTTTAAAAGTCTGTTTCCTATTCTCTGAATGTTCTTTTTCTCATAGCATCCATTATTATATTTTCTAAGAACATTGATGATAGTCTTGAGATTTTTGTCTGTTTCTTACATTGTTATTTATCTCCTCTCATTTCCTTTCAGCTGTCTTCTGTATGTGTTGTTAGTTAATGTTTATATTTTCTTTCATATTTCTCACTCATATAGAGTGAGACTAAAAAAGATGACTGAAATAAATGTGAGTGTGTGTGTGTGTGTGTGTGTGAGAGAGAGAGAGAGAGAGAGAGAGAGAGAGAGAGAGAGAGAGAGAGAGAGAGAGAGCAAATGTACTCATGGTGGCTTACTAGGATTTCATTGGAACATCATAATGTTTTTACTATATGCAGGCATTTTTCTCCCCAGGACCCTTCAGTTTTTCCTGAGATGAATCCTAAAGAGTCACATACTTAACTGCAAGATTGCTCAGAACTGAACCTGTAGGGAGGATATCAACGTTCAGTAGAGTATACTACCTTTAATTTGCTGCCATTAATTGCAGTAAAGTGCAGAAAGTAAAAGACTTTCTTTTAAAAGTCTTAAAACATCACCCCCATTTTCAGCTCCTCTCTCTCACCCACCTACACTGGCTCCCTTGCAATGATTTCTGAATCAATGTTTCTACAGTGGGAAGCAGCTGGCTATTCATTGGCTTCTCAGCTGTAGGTGCTTGCCCTTCACTGTTCTTTGCTCGGCTGTGTCAGTCATTACAACTTACCTCTGCTTTCCATCTTCCAAAGTACATTGACATCTCTTGTTTCTCTCTACTATCTGGTCTCTTTGTGTTTATAGATTCATAACTTTTTTATTTTTGTATTTCTTTGCTGTTCCTGTCACGATTTTTTAGAGGGAACAGAAATATGACCATGGATTTAAGTCTATCATGATTAAATTGAAATCTAAATAATATTTAAAATAAAAAAGTTCTCTTATTAAAAAAAAAAAACCCTACAGATTCTGTCAGGAAATGGTAACTATAAATGAGGAAGTGAGATTAATTCTTCTAAACCATTTAATCTTTATTAATCATAGATAACTGTAACATATGACTGCTCGTGAGACCAATGATTGAAACTCAAGGAACATGTACCACAGCTTACAAGAAGAATTGTAATATTAGTACTCTCACAAAGAAACTAATCCTTTAAGTGTTAAATAAAAAAAAATACTGCAGCACTTTATTAACTTTAAAAATGAGATATAAATATCTGCAAGTGCACTAAGATGTTAGATACTATAAACAGGCACCCTCTGGACTAACAGCAATTTCCATGTAGATTTTATGTGGTCTGCATAGATTACTATTTTTTAAAAATATAGTGAGCCAACATTTGGAAATAATAATAATAGAAAAAATAAATCATTCTGCTTTCTTGAAATATCAAAAGATCTGACAAATTCCTAGCAATGGTTAACTGAGTCTGAGAAATACATGCCCCTGCAATATGCAAAAAGATTCTCTTATTTCTCTTTCCTCACAACTCACATGTTGATATCAATACATTGAAATAGTGCATGTAACAAGCAATGTCTTGACCCACATGACCGTAGTTAAGAAAGCACCCGTATCTTCAAGCTGTGGTAAGGAGATAGAAGTGTAAGAAATTTTAAACTGAATATTTTTTTAAAAATCAACTGAATTTTAAATTTCAAATTGCTGAGTTTATTTAAAGTTCAAAATTCACTTTTATTTTTCAATTAGCAAAAATAGGGCCTTAAGAGCAAGGGAAAATTTGGCTATAGACATATTAAGAAAGTTATAGCTGCTCTACTCAGATTTGTACGGTAAGTTTTATACTCATTATAATCATATACAATTAGGTTGTGGGCCTGGGTGAAAGCAAAACAAACAAAGAAACACATACACACAGACAACAATAGGTGATTACTAGAAGGAAACAGCGGGAGGGGGAGATAGAAGAGGGCATAGGAGGACTAAATGCTGATGGAAGGAAACTTGACTTAGGGTGGTGAACACACAACCCAACATACAGGTGATGCATTATAGAATGGTATACCTGAAACCTACATAATCTCACCCCAATAAATTCAATAAATAAATATAATCATATACAATTATAATCATGTTCTCCTTATTTGTGCCTCATTTATAGTTTTTCAAAGTAGTGTTGTTTGTTTTCTTCTTATTGATTGCAGTATTTATTTTTTAAATTAGTTTGCTCATATAGGCCCAACTGAATCTCCTGAAATCCTCTTTGCAAAGAGCCAGCTTCCACAGCAGGATTTCAGTAAGACAAAGATTCTTTTTTCCATAAAAGGAAGGACAAAGAGTACTTACTGCTTTAGTGGTTTTGCAACCTAGACCTCCTAGGTTACAATGAGGTTAAATAGGCTACTTTGGGTGTTTTCATGACTCTCTATTCTCATACCTATATTAGATTTTTTTTTAAATCCTCACCCAAGGATATTTTTTCCATTGATTTTTTAGAGAGAGTGGAAGGGAAGGACGGGGAGAGAGAAAGGGAGAGATAGGGAAACGTCAATGTGAGAGAGACACATCAATTTGTTGCCTCCCACATGCATCCGGACCAGGGCCAGGGATCAAACATGCAACCTAGGTGCATGCCCTTGACTGGGAATGGAACCCGTGACCCTTCGGTGAGTGGGCCATTGCTCTAACTACTTAGGAACACCAGCCAGGGCCTTAGAATATATTTTATAGTGACTATTCAAAATTTTTTAAATGAATAGGGATGAGCACAAATTATAGTTATGTAAAGGCACTTTAAAATAATAAGATAACATATACTACAAGGTATTATTACATAACAATGATTGCTATCTTGAATGAATACCCAAAAGTTTTCAACAAGACTAACTCCATAAATTGATATTTTTCAAGATTTTGTCAATGAAGATAGTGCAGTTACTTGAAATTAAAATGAAAGACATAACTTTATTTTCTTTTTATTGAATGATATAGATATATATAGATATAGATATAGATATAGATATAGATATAGATGATATAGATATAGATATAGATATAGATATAGATATAGATATAGATATATAGATATAGATAGATGATATACAAATTGGCTTACTCAGTATTCCATTCTAGCATGGAGACACAGTTAGCTGGAAAAGTGAAAGATTATATTTCTTCAATGCCCTTTTGCAGTTTTGATAGCAGTCTATCAGTTAGATGCATCTATGAGATTTTAATATAGAATTAAGTCATGTAGGAGAAAGAAATTGGTTATAGGACAAGTAATTTTTGAGCAAGATGGTGATGTTCTAGAGCCAGAAGCTATAGCAATGACTTTTTTTTTCCAGCAGTTAGCTTCCCATTCATCAGCTTTTGAAACTTTCCCACTTGTGACAGAAACAAATTGGTACTTGTCCTCTCCTCTGGGTCTTTAAAGGACAGACCAAGCACCTAATTTCCCATACTACCTACACTTTTTGCTAAAACTAGCTAAAGTAGATTTGCAGATTGTAAAGGGTATTCAAAGGTTCTGTTGTATTTTGATATATTAGACTACATTGTTTGACTTTTCAGGATAGAACCATTTTATTCCAAATTTCTCTCACAGAAAAATGACATGGCTTTTTATGACTACAAAATAGACTGGCATTTGTCATCTCATGAACAAAATGAAATGAAACTTTGAGTAGATGATTTCCAGCCCTCCAAAGAAGTTTGACTACATTTGATAACTATCCTTTTACTTCTTGTAAAGACATAGCCAAAGAGTGAGCAGTTACGATTTTTTAAATACCATATAAGTTTGTTTTCTTCAGAGCTTTATAACTATAATTTTTAGGTATATGGGATTAGAATATTAAAGATCATTCTTAAAGATACAGGATTACTACTGAATAGTATCCTCTGAATATAACTGAGAATTCATGGTCATGATCACAAGAAAATTATTTACTTTAAAAATACAATAATTTTGTTGGCAAACAGAAATAAGTTATAGAACAATCATCTCCACTTTTATTAAATAAAAATCAAAGATGTAAAAAGACTAAAGAATGTTCCACAAAACATTTGAGTTTGTCAAAGTATTTCAGAAATCAGTTTCATGCAAAACAGTTTGGGTAACTGAATTTAATAAACAATAAAAAAATAGTTGTTTTATCCTCTGTTCACTGTAGATTTGTTGCTATATTTATAAATATTACTGATTTTGTTAATATGGTGGACACATCCTAAGGTAAATACCTCTTGGTATTACACCCTAGAGTAATCCTCTCCCCTTAAGTGTAGGTAGCAATCAGCCTGACAGTCTGCAAGTAGTTAAATGCTACAAATGAACACATGAATAAGGCACCAGACCCCCAGTCAAGCATCAGGTGATAGTAAGGCTGACACCTCTGATTTCAACCTTGCAGACAAACCAGCAAAACTGTGTCCAGATTCCTAACCCACAGAAACTGTGAGCTAACAAATATTTGTTTTAAACCACAAGGTTTATTGTTATACTGTTACACATCAGCAGATAATAATGCAATTATTTTGATGTAATTATAACATATTGTACCCATAGAACTGAATATTCTTTTGTATTCCAATTATTTATTTTATTATTTTTTAAATTAAGAGTGGTCTTTTTATTTCCAGGGATAACACTTTTGATTTCAGTGCCATTCAAATTGATGTTCCTACTTCTTAAGCAGTTTCTCTCTTTGTCTTTAAAAATTGTATTTTCTCACACTAGTTTTTTTAATCAACCCTTGGTGTAACTTCCATGCTCTCTTATATCTCATCTGATAGTACATACTTGATTATTTCATTACATAACATTAGAAGACTATATGGCTACACCCAGTTCTACTTCATATCCTGGAAAAAGTGTTCATCTTTCTAACTGGCTGCTGAAGTGGCGCTGCCCAGGTAAAAGTGGTTCTCCCTTCACTCAGGTATTGCTTCCTTCCCTTGAACAGTTTTCTTAGGCGTTTCTTTGCTGTCATATTTTTTCTTTACAATAGAAAACAGCTGAAAATAATGTTTCGCTGTCTACTTCTCAAGCTTTTGTATTCTATTAGGCAGCAAAATAAACAGATGGCATACAAACCACATATATGATGAATAAAATGGTTCGCATTGTATAATACTCAACCATTTATATTGTTGTAAACAACTGCTTCTAAGCAATCAAAAATTATATGCGGAAATGATTCATTAGGAAGTTTATTATACAATAATAGTGGTTTTTAAGATGCAGTTCTTACTCTTGGAAGGCTTTGGTTGTTTGTTTGTTAAAGGGTTGTATGACATTGCAGAGTCACAGTTGTTGTGTCCTTATCAAATGCTAACAACATGGCATTGTTTGGTCATATAAAACTGTTTACTAATTCATATTAAAAGTTATTATAAAATGTTAAATATATAGCAAAGAAAACAAAAAACATAATAAACTCTATGAACAAATTACCCAGCTTCAATAATTACCAATTCCTGCCAGTCTTATTCATTGCACATCTTGACTTATTTCCTCAGATTTCATACAACTCCACCAGTAAATATCTCAATATGTAGCTATAAATCTAAAAAAATAATTTCAATATCTCTCTACAGCTACCAAAATTAATAATTTTATTAATTATTCTGCTAGTGTTCATATTTACAAATATCACACAAATGTCATTTTATTTACAGTTTTTTTATTTGGGTCATGATCAATATAAAGTATTCAGAGTATATCTATTTTTAATCTATCATTTCCCATATATCTTTTTTTTTTGAAAGTTATTCAATGAAGAAATCATTTTCTTGGTCAAGAATATTTTTACACTGTCTAGAATCAATTGATTGCATCCCTGTGGTGTTATCTGATAGATTCCTGCACGTATATTTTCTATAAAATTACTTCATAGGCAGTGCTGTGATCTTTCATCAAGCAGACATGATATCTTCCTTGAATCAGATTTATATGTTTTAAATGAACAAAGTGATAAAATTCAGTTAATAATTACTTGTTTGAAAGCTTTCTAACTTATGGGAGTGGGGGATGAGTTATTTCTCTGTGTTTAATTTTCTAAGAAAGCTTGCAAATTCTACCTTTTCAAAGGAATTTTCATTCCTTTCAGCATGAGAAAAACAATGTGTGGCACTTATGGAAACTAATTTCAATTGTAGGTTTAAGCAAAATTACAATCAGTAAATCTCAACTGTACAGAAATTATGTAGTATTTTATTGCAGAATACTCAATGTATTGTAAAAAATAAACCCTTATAATATTGCAGAGATACACAAGTAAGATTGGAGTTTTATTCAAACTAGACTTTTAATGTCAATTTTCATTAGCAGAACTCCAAGGGAATAAATATGTATGCAAAAATGTGAATGTCTCTTGAATTTTATTTATAATTACCTTTAATAATTAAAACCAGAAATACACAAAAGAAAATAAAGCAACTCTGTTGTTTTAGAGTTTCTAAAATACTGGACAATTGGTGGAATGTTTTTAATAATATGTATTTCCTTTAAAATTACCACTTGAGCTTGCTAAGTACGTGAATATATGCAATGGAGCGCGATGGATTTGCTAGTAGTTCTCACTATTGTTTAATTTGAAAAGGGTATTTCATAACCCATTGCTTTTTGAGAATGCTATTGTGAACATGTTTTAAATGATAAACAGATTTCTACTGAGATTCCATAATAGTTTCACAGAAAACAAAAGTTTTCATTGCAACAGAAAAGGCAATACTTATTTTATAAATTTTGTATCTTCTAATATATGGAAAAGTTTTGCAGCTTTCATTATGTTAAACTATTTTTATGCCATATTATACACAAACATATTTTTTCCTTTTGTCCCTCTAGGAATATTAGAGAATTTAAAAAGTATTACTCTGCTCTCCAAATGCAGTTAAAAAAAATAAACGTGCTAAGTATTGTCACTTAGAGACACATTTGTCTCCCACACCCAAGAGATGACAAAGACCTGGACACATAGATTAATAAGCCAAACCACTACTTGATAAACGTATTCTGTAATGTACTTCCTTCAAGTTTTGCTAGAAAATTATTTTTTAGCGAGTCCTTTCCTGACTTTCCCT
>NW_006289083.1:35189-51339 GCF_000327345.1 Myotis davidii
TAAAAACCGCCCCTACCAACATTCCATCTCCCATCATCATTCTTTATTCTTTTTATCATGTTTTTGTTTATCTTGAGCACTTATGACACCTTACCAGCTACTAAATACAGCATTTTATTTAACATCTTTAATCTCCATCTTCTCCCACTAAAATGTAAGCTCCTTTGGACAGAGACTTTTTACTTATTTTCCATTTTAGTTGACATATGCCCCACACTGAAAACAATGACTAGTTCTTATCAGCTTTCAATAAAAATAAATGAGTGAGTGAGTCCAATAGACAAAAGGTAGAAACTTTTATGGTAATCCAAGTTTTTACTTTGTTCCTTGATTCTATGACCATAGATGACATGTTTGGTGTAACTGATGCCAATGGAGGCCAGAATGCACCAGTCATTAAAATAATTTACACGCTACTAACCAGAATATAAGTAATACCAGACTGGAGTCATTACTACAGAATCGATACACATTACACATTTCATAAAAACATTTAAGATCTTTTCATTTCATCAATAAAAACTCTTAAATGTGTGGAAAAAATGTTAAACTCATTGTTTCATGCTTATGATTTACTATGTAATGACAATCATGAATATAAACTTGTATTTAAAAGTGGGCCCAGCATTTGAACACTTTCTTTGCAAAAGAAGTTATTAACTTTCTGGTAAAAAAATATGAAATTTAAGAATGTTCATGAAGTAAAAATTTCAAATGCTTGACTGACAAAGATTAAAGGGACTTATAATTAACTCTAATATTTTATTAACTAATGTATATTGACATCTTTTTGGAGGGAAAGTAAAAACATGTATAAAATTTTCAGTATGAATACCCTTCCATCAAATAGCTCTACTTGCAAAGATTTAGCCTAAAGAAACAATAGACTGAGTAAAAAGATGCATGTCAAACATATTTAGTAAGCATGCATCCTAACAGAGAGCATTTTTATTAAGAGGTTATTTCTAAAATAAATTACATTAAAGTGAACTAATGTAAAATAATAAAAATAATGGAGTATTATATTTATCCTCTGTAATAAAGGGGAAGAAAGATGGCATATATAGGGTATTATTCATTTGAGAGGCAGTAGGGATCACTGCTTTGCACAATCCCAGAAGCACAATTCACATTGTATTACATAGTTAAAGGAAAAGCTGTAAGCCCGTACTTGTTAGAATCATTTACTTCCCATCCCTTGTCTCTGTGTCTGAGCTATGTATGTAATTTAGGCAAGTTATTTTACTTCACAGGGTTGATGGGAAGATTAAATGAGTTAATTCAAGCAAATGTACATCAAAATCTCATGCTTGACACCTACATGTATAAGAGTTAACTATTATTTTTATTCTTACAATGAAAATTCTGTTTTGCTCACTCCTATGTCCCTGAATATAATTGTTCTTAATATTTTTGAATATTTTAAATTAAAAATTAATACAAGTATGCATGTTCACATATGTAGAGATAAGAAATTCTGAGACATACACCAAAATGTTAACAGTGGTTATCACTATTATGTATATATACTAAAGGCCTGGTGCACAAAAATTTGTGCACTGGCGGGGGTGGGGGGGTGTCCCTCAGCCCCACTTGTGCCCTCTCACAGTCTGGGACCCCTCGGGAGAAAACGACCTGCTGGCTTAGGCCTGCTCCCGGGTGGCAGAGGGCAGGCCCAATCCCTAGGTGCCTGCCCTGCAGCCCCTGACCCAGAGCAGGGCCGATTAGGGAGTTGGGGCGCTGCCCCCTGTCATGCACAGAGCAGGGCAGTTCAGGAGGATGCTATGCCACCCCCAGTCACGCTCAGGGTAGTGCAATTGGGGGGTTGGGGCGCCACCCTCTGTCACACTCAAGGCAGGGTCGATGGGGAGGTTGTGGCACTACCTCCTGTCACGCACAGAGCAGGGCAGATCAGGGGGTTGTGGTGCCATCCCTGTCACATACAGAGCCGGCCAATCAGGGGGTTGGGACGCTGCCTCCTGTCATGCACAGAGCAGGACCAATCAGAGGGTTGGGGCGCCACCCCTATCACACACAGAGCCGGCTATCAGGGGCTTGGGGTGCTGCCCCCTGTCATGAACAGAGCAGGGCCGATGGTGGGGGGTTGGAGCGCCACCTCCTATCACACTCAGGGCAGGGCCAATCAGGGGGTTGGAGAACTCCCCCGTCAGGCAGAGAGTAGGGCTGATAGGGGAGTTGCGGCACCGCCCCCTGTCACACATAGAGCAGGGTGGATCAGGGGGTTGGGGCACCGCCCCCTGTCACACTCAGGGCAGGGCTGATGGGGAGGTTGCAGCTCCACCCCCTGTCACACACAGAGCAGGGCCGATCAGGGGTTTGGGGAGCTCCCCCCTATCAGGCACAGAGCAGGGCTGATCAGGGGGTTGGGGCGCCTTCCCCTGTCACAAACAGAGCAGGGCGGATAGGGAGGTTGTGGCCCCGCCCCCTGTCACACACAGAGCCTCAGGGCTATCAAGGGGTTTGAGCGCTGCCCCCTGTCACGGTGCTCCAGGGGCCAGGAGGCCTCACGGGTCCGTTGATCCCGGTGCTGGGAGGCATATTACCCTTTTACTATATAGGACAGAGGGCTGGTGCACGGGTGGGGGCCGGCTGGTTTGCCCTGAAGGGTGTCCTGGATCAGGGTGGGGATCCCACTTGGGTGCCTGGCCAGCCTGGATGAGGGGATGATGGCTGTTTGCAGCTGGTCACACCCCCTTCAGGGTGGGGGTCCCCACTGGGGTGCCTGGCCAGTCTGGGTGAGGGGCTGAGGGCCGTTTTCAGCCTGGAGGGTGATGGAAGCTCCCAACCTTTTTTTTTCTTTTTTCTGTTTTATTATGGGATTTATTTACCTTCTATGGCTGTCACTGGAGCTGAGAGCCTGCTTTAACTCTGAGGCCAGCTCCAGCTTGAGGCCTCGGCTACTGAAAGCAGGTATCTGGGTTTGTTTGGCTTCTATAATTGAAACTCTGTTGCAGTCCTGCTGACTGAGGCCCAGCTGGCTGACAGCAGGTATCTAGATTTGTTTAGCTTCTATAATTGCAACATTGTTTCTTAGAGTGCAGCTCAGAGCTGGACTGCAGCAGGCAGGGAACCTTGGCTTCCTCCATCACTGGAGCAAGCAAATCTCCTGTTTGCTTCAGCTGCCTGGCTGCCAGCCGCCATCTTGGTTGGCAGTTAATTTGCATATTGCCCTGTCGGAGGTATGGTTAATTACCATGTTTGTCTATTATTAGATAGGACTTTTTGTATACTGCATTTTAGGAAGTTTATAACTTGAGCGTATCACACATACACTTGCTCTTTAGCCCAATAATTCTATTTGTTTAGAAACATTTAGGAATTAATGGTCTAAAAAACTTATAAAATAAGTTTGTATAGCAGCCTTAATCACAACAGGCAAAAACTGGAAATAGGTCACCAATAAGAATAAATAAACAAAATGTGATACTTTATCCATATATTGAAGTACCATACAGAAATAAAATGAAAAGGAATGAACTACTGATTCATGCAATAACACATCTATCAATATTATCTATTATCTATCTATCTATCATCTATCATCATCTATCATTTATCCATCATCTATCTTTCTATTATCTATCTATTTGTCTATCTGCTGACCAAGAGAATTTATATATACATATACTAGTGGCCCGGGGCACAAATTTGTGCAAAACGAAAGGAAATTAATTAGAAGAAATATTTTAATATCGCTATTTGCCCTTTCTCTATAATAGAAGTATCAATCAAATTCACAATTGACAATGATAGATCAAAACACACATGTGTGATTGGCACCAGCAAGAGCTTTATATGTATCATGCATGCGTGAGTCAACTTAGCCTTTTGTATGTATAGAATAAACTTGCTTAGTTAGATCTGCTTTCTGATTTAGCTAAACTTTTTCCAGCCCAGTGAAGCAACCCAACTTCTCTTTCAGGTAATTGTCAGCAACACAGCAGTCAATATTAACACAAAGCATATTATTATTGTAGATCTTGCAGAGAGAACAAATGGTAAAATATTTAACTTCAGCAGTGTTTGACTATATTTTGCACAGTGAAGAAACCTGAAGTCATTTTCAAGGTCCATTTCTTATTTCTTTTCAGTGGGGTCAAGTTTCTAAGCTTCTAAATCTCCATTTTCTGGCTAATGAAAAGGAAATAGGATTCCACCAAGTCTCCTACCTACCTACTTCAGGACTTCTGTGAGGATCAAATGAGATGAAGCATGGCATTTTACATGAAGCAAGTTGTGTTCCTGGGCTGAATAAACTCCAAGGAGGCTAGTCGCTAGGGAGAGGAAGCCAGCTTTTGCTATGTGACCTCATTACCTGTCATGCACTGGGGGCGGGAGCGTGTCCCACAGCCCAGCCTGCCCCCTCTCACATACTGGGAACCCTCAGGGGATGTCCTAGTGATGGCTTAGGCCGGCTCCCTGCTCCCCTTGGGGATAGGGCCTAAGCCAAAGTCTGGGATCCCTTTCTGGGAGGTGATCTGGCTGATAGGGGAAGGCACCAGCCCCATCACCCCTCTGCTGCAGCCACTGCCAGTCACCGTAGCCAGCAAGGTTTTTTCATCAACACAGACTCCAGTCCCTTCACCATGAAAAAATGACAACTTTCTTTAGGCAGTTTCAAGATGTGGAATTGAACTCAGACCCTGCCATCGGCAGGCCAAGGCATTATCCACTGAGCCAAATGGGCTAGGGTAGGATATGACATTTCTTAGCCCTCCAGCAGCGGACCTTCGGTTTTTTTTTGCCAGGAGTGTAGTGAAAAACCCTAGATCACCTTTTTGGATTCTTATTACCCAAGTTACTAAGAATATTACCAGTGGCATACAGGGACTTAACCAATGAGCTGATTTTAAAGGATAAATTCATCATTCAATCAGCCCCAGACGTCAGGAGAAAACTACAAAAATTGGTTATTGGCCCCAAGAGCACCTTAGATCAGCCGTGGGCAAACTACGGCCCGGGGGCTGGATCCGGCCCATTTGAAATGAATAAAACTGAAAAAAAAAAAGACCATACCCTTTCATGTAATGATGTTTACTTTGAATTTATATTAGTTCACACAAACACTCCATCCATGCTTTAGTTCCAGCCCTCCGGTCCAGTTTAAGAACCCATTGTGGGCCTCGAGTCAAAAAGTTTGCCCACCCCTGGACTAGATGATCTCCTGAAAGTCACCACCTCTGTTTCATAATAGAGACCAGGAGGAAGAGGATAGGAAAGAAAGGAGAAGCATATCCAAAATACGGCTCTTTGTGTCGCGCTTCAGAAGAACAAGGGCCCCTAAGTCAGAGTCCGGAGGCAAATGATCAGTCCCGATCACTTGTTACAACTGTGGCCAGGTTGGACATATGAGCTGGAATTGCCCAAGGGGCATGGTGGACCCCCAAAGCTCTGTCCTGTCTGTCAAGGAAACCACTGGAAGTCAGACTGCCCCCAGTGATGGTGGTCCCCTGGGGTGAGGCCGGTGACCCAGCTGGCCCAACACGACTGATGGGCCTGAAGTTGAAAGAATAGAAAATGCTACAAACCACACAAACCCAGTTGCCCAGCTGCCTGTTTTATCTCAACTCCCCAAGCTTTCCCCTTCCCAGGCTTCCCCCTCCCCAGGCTTCTCAGGCTTCCCCCGCTAGGGACGTCTTGCTAGAGATGGGAACAAAGGGAGCGCAGGCCTTGAGGCTGCCCCCGGAGATAGCCCCGGACACAAAGAGCAGGCTGAGTAAACAATTAACCGTTAAGATAAACAGGTTGTAAAACACCAGGCAGGAATAAGGAGTGAATTTCACACCCTATCAAGACACAAAGCAGACCCCTTTGGAATTTCTTTGTTCCCCTCTTACCCTCCTGCATGCAGCCCCTCCCTGATGTGTGGTTTTTGCCTATAAATAGCTGAAAGACTCTTTGCCCGGGGCTCAACTCCTCTCCTGCGTGAGTTATGAGTTGAGCCCCAGCGCTGGAATAAAGCCTCTTGCTGTTTGCATCAAGTGACGTCTCCTGCGGTTGATTGGGGTCGCCGTCGGTTTGCGGGACAGAGTGAGGGTCCCGTTTTGGGGGTCTCACAGAGTCACCCAACCTGGCTCCTCATAGGACTGTCATTTCCACCCAGGAGCCTTGGGTAAGCCTGACAGTTGAGGGCAAGGAAATTAATTTCCTCCTTGAGGCATGTTGGAGCCACTTTCTCTGTACTCCTCTAAAACCCTGGTCAATTATATTCAGAGACTGTGACTGTTATAGGCGTGTCTGGGAGGAAGGTAAAGAGATATTTCTCTCAGCCTTTAGGGCACAGCTAGGGTGAGTTATTCCCTTCCCATGTCTTCCTGATCCTGCAAAAAGCCTCATACCCACATGAAAGGCAATATCCTCTCAAGCCTGAGGCTCGAGAAGGACTCAAGATTACACTAGGCAATCTATTTTAGAAGCCCAAGGTTTATTGAAGCCATGTTATAGTCCCTGCTATATTCCCATCTCAGGGGTATAAAAGCCTAATAGGGAATGAAGACTAGTTCAGGACTTGCGACTGGTAAATGAAGTAGTGATTCCCATTTACCCCATTGTCAGCTATCGTATATAATAAAAGCCTAATATGCTAAGTGTCCATTCGACTGGTCGGCCATTCAACCAATCAAAGCATAATATGCTAATGATATGCTAAGGCCACTCAACCGCTTTCTATGACATGCACTGACCACCAGGGGGCGGAGAGTCAACCAGTCGCTATGACATGCACTGACCACCAGGGGGCAGATGCTCCGACCAGTAGCTTAGCTTACTGCTGGGGTCCAGCCCATTGGGACTGAGATGCGCCCGACACACCCTGGAGCCCTCCTGTGGTCCCTCCCCACTGGCTAACCTCCCGCATCTCTCCCTGTCCCCAATCATGCACCGGTGGGTCCCTTGGCCTGGCCTGCACCCTCTTGCAATGTGGAACCCCTTGGGGGATGTCAGAGAGCCGGTTTTGGCCCGATCCCACAGGGGGAGCGCCATTCAGCCAGAAGCTTGCCTCATGGCTGGTGAGAGCAGTGGTGGTGGCGGGAGCCATTCCTGCCTCTGCGGCAGCACTAAGGATGTCCAACTGACAGCTTAGGCCTGGGTGGAGTGGGCCTAAGCTGGCAGTCGGACATCCCCCAAAGGCTCCTGGATTGCAAGAGGGTGCAGGCTGGGCTAAGGGACCCCCCAAGTGCACAGATTTCATGCAACAGGCCTCTAGTGGAGAAATAACCTAATCCAGGAGGCCCAAAAGGAGAGCCTCTCTGTTTTAGTTTGGGAACCTGAGACTGAGCAAGTTTTTAAACAATTGAAGAGAGGCCTGTAAAAGGACTCAACTTTGAGCCTCCCAACAGGTCAGCAGCATCAACTCCTGGAACCATCTGTCTCAAGTAAACCTTCAATGCCAGCACAAGAGGAGGACGAGGCTATATTGCCATCAGCTGAATCACCAGACTCCTACATGTGGGAGCCTCTAGAGGACCTGAAACTTCTCTTTCTAATGGATCCTAGAGCATCAATGAGTGCCAGATAAGTAATGTGCTCTGGTATTTCTGGATGATCATTGTTTCATCTTTCTAATAGTTCTTATTCTGTCTTTTTATGAGTGTCACTGGAACCCTAGGCTGGCACCTGGAGAGGACCTTATCTGCCCTTGCCAGGACCCAGAAGCACCAGAAGATGCTCCTACTTATAGCCCTTTTCTGTATCCCTGGTGTAGCAGGGGACTGGGAGACTAATGTCCTAATTAATTTCTCAGCCATACTGGCTCCCCAAATATCTGACTTCCACATATCCCATGAGCAGCTCAATTCAGGGTCAGATGATCTCAATTGAATATATGTATATATATCGCCCATTGATTATTCTAATTTTTTTCAACAAAATTCAACACTTCCTTTTTTAAATTAGTGATTGGTATTTTCATATATTTGCACATGAACAGACAAAAGTTACTTTTTTCCCTAAATATTCATGCATTTTCTGTGGAAATTCTAGTTAAAGGCTGAGACTTTTCTGCCCTCTTTCATTTTTAAAAAATATTTTAGGTGATTCCATCAGGGTCATTAAATTGATATTTTTCACCTTCCTAATGTTAGCTTGCAAATCTTGCTAATCTTTGGAAATTAGATGTCTTTCAAACAACTGTTTATAAAGCTAACAGAAAAGCACATACCCTGATCACAAGAACTGATGATTATGAACTCTCTTTCTGATAATAGAATCAGTAAGCAGCCATGTGTAGCAAAAGAGTAACAGTGATTAGCACCAATATAAATTTCTTCTACTCATGTAATTATTTCCCTTCCTTTTCTCATGAAATCCCTTACCTTCACCCTGTAATTGGCATTTTATTTGCGTTTCTGCTGAATCTGTGCTCCCAGAATTGCATTTATTTTTTTATCCTAAGAAAACACTTGTTATCTCTCATTTTGGCTTTTCATTTTTAGGTTAATATCAGCATGTTAGTAACTATCAGTTCCAGAACCTGATGTTATTTGGGACTTTGCTAACATGAAGTAATGCCTGCTCCTGTAGGAAAGTGATCTGTGGGGTGAGCACGAAGGTATTCAATTGCTATAAATGTATATGGGACCCTTTTGCAATTAAACTGCTTATAACGGGAAAAAAACACCCCTAAGTGCATGTCTGATTGGAACATAAAACAGCATTTGAAACTGTCCTCATTTCATCTTGGGCAGAAGAAAGATTGATAATGTTTTCACCCATTATCATGGATGGAATGAACACTCAATAAATGTTTTCTAAAGTTAATTGAATTTTATCTAGATGATGTCTAGTTATTGTTTTCTCAAAATCAATTTTACCCAAGACAATTAGCCCTTTCTAATTCTAGTCTCCGTTCCTTATCCTCTCTAGACATCAGTTATTCTCTGACTTAGCATTCTGTTTTGTTTGATTAGACAGTCCTTTGCAGCACTTCTATTGCTCACCATGTATATCTCCATGCTTTGTTTTGCATGCTTTTAGTGTGTCATATTGTAGCTGATTTTTTTTGTTCCTTTGCTAATACCTTTGTCAGAAACATGCCTCTGATTTATCATCATAGAAAAGAAACAGCATGTGGCCAGGTGGCTATTGATTACCCAGAACAAACAGGATGTGGGGGTGGGAAGAGAGGATGAGAGCTGTACACATGGCTGATAGCACATATCCTAGGAAGAATCCCCTAGACCAGCGGTTCTCAACCTGTGGGTTGCGACCCTTTGGGGGTCGAATGACCCTTTCACAGGAGTCGTCTAAGACCGTCGGAAAACACATATATAATTACGTATTGTTTTTGTGATTAATCACTATGCTTTATGTTCAATTTGTAACAATGAAATTGTGGGTCACCACAACATGAGGAACTGTATTAAAGGGTCGCGGCATTAGGAAGGTTGAGAACCACGGCCCTAGACAAAGGGAGGTGGAGATGACTAGAGAAGGCCCAGCTCATATTTTTAAATAACCCAATGGGAGACAGCAAGACCTAGGCAACTTATTAGGAAATAGGTGACCAAGTAGTACTCAGCCAAAGAGGAACTGGAGGAGGGTCTAAATAAATAGGCTATATCCCCTGCTCCACGTGTGATCCTGTAAAATGGGCACCCGCTCCCAAGAGTGTTATTAAAAGTTTCATCTTCACCATGCTTCTGTTTCCTAGTCCGTTTGAAATTTGGACAGGTGAGTCATTTCTCACATCTTCCATAGTCTGAAAATATGCTTTCTTTCATAAGTCAAATTTTATGCAGCTTGACTTAATTTATTTGCTCCATTGATTATTCTAATTTTTTGCAACTAAAGCAGGAATTTTGGGGGAACATAGGCAGGCTTAGGGATGGAAAAGCACTGGTGCTGCAGACTGGGAGAAGGTACATTTCCATAACACAAGGAAGCCAGGTGCAGTCACATCTCCATAAGACAAGGGAGCAGAAACAGGTATATTTCCATAAGACAAGGGAACTAGAAGTAGCCAACAAAGGTCTATATTTACAAAATAAAGAGAAGCAAGCCCTTCATTCAGAAGGAAAAGAAGAAATCCCATAGGGAGCAGCCTTGGGCAAACTAGGCAAACTACAGCTGGCAGGCCTCACCGCGGGTTTGAAATGAATAAAACTAAAAAAAAAAAGACCATACCCTTTTATGTAATGATGTTTACTTTGAATTTATATTAGTTCACACAAACCATCCATGCTTTTGTTCCGGCCCTCCGGTCCAGTTTAAGAACCCATTGTGGCCCTCGAGTCAGAAAGTTTGCCCACCCCTGGAACAGGGGAATGAAGAGGAAGGAGTGGGGGCAGAACCTCACATTCAACCTTTGAGCCCAGGAGTTACTGTAGTAATCAACTCAAAGAGGAATAGTGACCAATCAGAGGGGATATCAAGGCACCAGGATCTGCAGCCTTTATAAGCCATAGGGAAAGGGAACCCAATGGAACCCTTTTCCCCTTCCCTACATGGGAGTCAGTTCTGTGGGACTCTTTACCTCTCCCCACATGGGAGTCTGTGCTGTGAGATTCTTTCCCCTCTCCCCATGTGGGAGTCTGTACTTGTTCTTCAATAAATCTCCACCTTTGCTATACCACTTTCTGTCCATGGATTCATTCTTCGGTTCTAGCAGACAAAGAATCCGGGTTCCAGTCCAAAAATTCGGTATCACAACCAAATTCAACACTTGCTTTTTTAAATTTGTGATTGGTATAGTCCTATATTTTCACATGAACAGACAAAAGTTACGTTTTTCCTTAAATATTCCTGCATTTTCTGAGGAAATTCTAGTTAAGGGCTGGGACTTTTCTGCCCTCTTTTATTTTTAAAACAGTTTTAGGTGTTTTCATTAAGGTTATTAAATTGATATTTTTTACCTTCTTAATGTTAGCCAGCGAATCTTGCTAATCTTTGGAAATCAGATGTATTAGTAAAACATTGAGTACCAATTCTGAGTAATCTATACACATTATTTTATTATAATATCAAAAGAATTATATAAAATTGGTATTATTACACCCACCTTTCAGTTGACAAAACTGAGGATAGATATTCTAAGTAAATTTCCCAGGCCAGTCTGTTTATTAGTCAATGAAAGACCTTAATTTTAAATTCTGATTCTTTAATCCCAAAGCTTGTACTCTTCAACCATTTATTCATGCAATTCACATTATCATTCAATTAAAAACTGACAGTGTCCTATTTGTTCAGGTACTGATGGTGCCTATGGTCACCTCACTTAAAGGAAGAATTATTTCAGCTGGAGAACAGATTGCAGGACAAATGGTAGGGCTTTTCAAGAGCTTTCAGTGTAGATATGATTCCACATTTGTAGGATGATTCCATATTTGTAGAATTATATCATAACAGGTATCTTTACTTGAGAGAAGTGCCCTCATTGTTTGTTTGTTTATGTGTTTGTCATTTAACTTTTCTGACACTTTCAGGGGTATTTTAATGAGGAAAAGACAGAGGCAATCACAAACAGGTGACCCAGCTAACAGCTTCTGGAAGCCCTGGCTTGTGTTCACTGATGCAGACATCATATTTGGACATCAAAGAAACCTTTGAAGCCAGCATTTTCTCACCAGATATTAATTTAAGAAATTTTTGTTTTTTCCCTATTTCTTGGATCCTATGTTTTCAGATAAATACATTATATTGCAATATAAAACATATACATATCTAAAAGATAAAAAAGATGAATTATGGTACTTTGAGTTTTTTTAAATGTCATATACAAACACACCTAAAAATAAAGAATTTAATAGAAAAATTGCATCAACATAAATAACAATTCAATTAAAAAAGAGCATGACACTTATACAATCAACTTGAAAATATACATTTTTAAAACTTGACCTAATTGCCTTTGGACCACATACTATTTCTATTCTCAAAAGTGCATCCTTGGTTATGCCCAGATTTCAGGATCCCCAAAAGACCACCAGGGAGCCAGCTGAGTCCGATGCAAAAGCAAAAAGAGTCTTTATTCGAGCTAGCTCGAGCACTGCCCCGGATGCAGTGGCAGGGGCAGAGAGAGAGAGCCCTGTGGGAAGAGGAGTTTTATAGGGGGGTTGGAGTGAGGGGAGGAGAGAGGACTGTGGGCCCTGCCGATTGGCCAGGTGCAAGTCGGGGTCTTGTTACACAGGATGTAGTTGTGTCTATGGCGTGCACTTCCCTTGATTGTCATTGTTTAGTTTAAAGAAATCCTGGGTGTGGCTAGCAGAGGCTTGGGCTTTTGGGAAGAAGCTCCTTGTTGAGAACACGGCTAATGGCTGCTGCCCAAAAATGGAGGATCCGGGGTAAGATGGAGGGCATAGCCCTCGCCCTTTCACTTTTATTTCAAATCATATGAAAAAAATAACTTCTTGTTCTCAGATTATTTTTACGGTTGTTTTCCTAGTAAACTCTTTCCTCTCTCCTATACATAGGCTTGTTTTGTTTTTCTACTTTTCTCTCTCCCCTGAGATGTTCACACAAAAATTCTCTGCCCGTCTGATAGGGAACCTCCGGGGCTAACAGTGTGCTTCTAGCCAATAGTCTAGGCTGCTTGCCCTATATCTCTTTCTCTTCTTTGCCTGGACTCCACGCACCTAGCTTCTTTCCATTACTCTTCTGAAGCAGTTATCTACTTTCTATCCCTCATGTTTTTTTTTTTTCATTCCCCAAAGTCTGATAACAATACTCAGGGTCCTAGTCCCACCCTCTGCTATTTCAGGCCAACTTCATCCTTTATTGTTGTGTCCCTCTTTATGTTTATTTACATAAAATGCTTACTCTCCCATGTGTAAGGAAGTTGATGCTGGCTATCAGGTGTGACTTTAGTGGAGGCTACCAGCTGGAACAACTACAGAAAATTTCTCCATATGATCTGTGCTTTGCCACTCTAGTGATGGTTCTAAGGTCAGTAGTTCTGAAACAAAGCTGAGACAGAAAATGAATTGCTCTTTAAAATCTGACCCAAGATCACATGCACTGCCTGCTATTCACTATAAGGAAGTCAGTCAGCCAACATTTAAGGCAGTGGTTCTCAACTTTCCTAATGCCGTGACCCTTTAATACAGTCCTCATGTTCTGGTGACACCCAACCATAAAATTATTTTCGTTGCTACTTCATAACTGTAATTTTGCTACTGTTATGAATCATAATGTAAATATCTGATATGCAGGATATATTTTCATTGTTACAAATTGAACATAATTAAAGCATAGTCATTAATCACAAAAACATGTAATTATATATGTGCTTTCCGATGGTCTTAGGTGATCCCTGTGAAAAGGTCGTTCGACCCCCAACTGGTCGCGACCCACAGGTTGAGAACCGCTGATTTGTGGGAAGAGCAATTCAACTTGTTGTAGGACAGTTAAAAAATTGTGGACATGTTTAGAAACCATTATGATCATGGGTATACTTTGTAGCATCATTCTGGCTGTTGAAGTGGTTGTGGGGGAAGGCAAATGAGGAAATGAGGAAAATATAATGAAAATCAGAGAAAAGTGGATATTTTAATGGAGAAAACAAACCTGTCTCCCCTGATAATGTGAATATGTACTTTATAAATTAAATGATTTAGCTAAGGAAATTTCCAGCCTACTTGGAACTTGCAGCCTGGATAGTATCTTGCTGCTCACAATAAAATGTAAGAGGAAAGAGATAAAGAAGGGAGAGACTGTTAGACATAAATAATCAGAAGTTTTATGTATGGAAGATTCTCAGATTTTCTAGGAGATAAACATTGTTAAAATTAAGCCATGAATTATTGTGATGGGCATACACGCTTAGCGTCATATAGTGAAATGGGTATAGATATGTAACCTTTAACTGACATAAAGAAAATTTTGTAACTTCTTTGTACCCTATGTATCAGGAACTTGATGTTAATCTGTACTTCTTGGAGGCCCGGACATGCTCTAGCCAGGTGTGACACCCATTTCCATTGAGCTTGTAAAGGAATAGGTTGTGGTTAAATGCTCCAGTCAGGTGTGACACCACACCGGTTTCCATTGATGGTTAACACCCTTAAATAGGCTCCAAAGAGAAAGGCTCGGGGCTGCAGCAGGGTGGGGCTTCCTATGGAGGCACCTGTGGCAGTCGCTGGCCAGCTTTCAATAAATCCTCGCTTGCTGCTAAGACCTAATTGGAGTTGGTGGTCTTATTCTCGCAAATGTTGGTCCATAACATTATAAGGTAAGATAAATTACAGGACACTTTAAGGAAAGCAATGCCTAAATCTGAAACAAAAGATATGAATGGAAAATCACCTTTTTAGGGCCTCAGAAAGATCAGTGGTGATATTGTTACCAGAGAATCAAATTCCTCCCTCACTTGTGGGGGTGGGGTTCTGCCGATACTTTAGAAAAAAGAATTCTAAGATTCTCACGGGAGAAAGAATGCTTTTTATTGGAGTTACATTCCTTGGGTTGCAAAGTCCCTTGCTCCTCAACCCAGTTCTGAAAAAGTGGCAGCTGGGGGTCTAGAGCTTTTCCATGTTGCAGCTGGGTTCAGTCCAACATCAAGTTTATTAAGGTCCATTAGTGCGATATATGGAGATCACATGGCCACAGGCCATGTCGGGGAATGGAGGGAGTGCACCCCCTGCCACAGGAATCCCAAGAGGGCCAAGAGTTGTTCAGAAGTTTAAATATTCAGGTTTTGTGGCCTTGCAGTGGCCACACTATTCTGGCCAATTACCTGATCCCAGGTGTGATCAACAGACAGGTAAGCACCTTCCCACATCACTCAGATCCTACTAGGCATGTGTCCAAACTGCCTTTGTCCAGTCCCTTTCCCAGCAATCTGTGGGGAACAGACTTGGAGAATGTTTAATTAGCAAAGCTGTATAAATGGTATGCCTATTTTATCCAGTCTTCCTTTTGCTATTTTCCTGTTATATAATAACCAGGTTATTACAGTGCTATTGGTACTTCAGGCAGAATGCTCACTGATGAATTTAATGGGTCATTTCATGGATCCTCTTGATAAAATAAAAAGTTCATTTTGTTTCTGTTGTGTTTTTAGACGAGTTTCAGATATACAACTCAGTTATTAGACCCTAGAGGCCCAGTGCATGAAATTCGTGTGACGGGGGGCGGGGGGGGGGTCCCTCAGACCAGCCTGCTCCCACTCTAATCGGGGACCCCTTGGGGGATGTCTGACCGCCGGTTTAGGCCTGACACCCTTCTCACAATCTGGGACGGCTGGTTCCTAACCACTCGCCTGCCTGCCTGAATGCCCCTAACTGCCTATGCCTCAGCCCCTGCCACCACAGCTTCATCCAGAAGGACGTCCAGAAGGTCATTCAGCTGTGCAGTCTAATTACACTTTTATTATTAAAGATTCCTACAAGTCAATTCTATTTGAAAAGCTCATGACTGGCTCAAATTCAAAGCATTTAATAAGCAAACTCATCATTTCACCCCATTCCTCAATTTCCCCATTTAGATGTCCTATTCTGATTTCACACTATACTTCAGTTTCCTAAGCTGAAAATTTGGAGTCATCCTAGATCCCTCCTTTTCTTCTGCCCCTCGGAGTTGATGAAATACCAAATTCTGCAGACTGTACACTTCCTCCTTCCCAGGACACATTCCTGAACAGCAGCCCCCATAGAGGCTGGGAGAGAAAGAAAAGCCTGGCTGCTGGCGAAGATCAGAAAGAAAGAGGAAGAGAAAGAGAGAGGCAAATACTGATCAACAGCAGCCACTGAGGCTGCGGATCAGACCCTGCCTCTCTCTGGGTCTCAGCCCCCTGGACAGTCAGTGCTGGGTTGCCACAACAACCCAGAACTGACAGAAGGACTTCTGGTTTGGTCAGCCTTCAGTGGTTACAATCCTGGCCTTTTATATATTAGGACTAGAGGCTTGGTGCACAAAATTTGTGCATGGTTGGGGTCCCTAGGCCTGGCTGGAGATCAGGGCCGATGAGGTCCCCTGCCTCCCTGCCTCCCCCCTTCCCTTGCTGCCTGTACACTGCCACCATGTGGTTCCCCGCCTCCCCCTCTCCTCCTTCCCTCACTGCCCGTGCCCGGTTCCCCGTCCCAACCCGGGCGATTGGGGCCTGCCTGCCCAGGTAGGGACAGGGGGAGGGACCCGGGAGGTTGGCCACCGCTCCGAGGAGGGAGCCGGCCCTCGGACCCCCTGGGAAAGGGGCCGC
>NW_006289083.1:51754-52300 GCF_000327345.1 Myotis davidii
AGGCAGCTTTCTCTCTGAGGTTGGCAGCGGTGGCTGGGACTCAGAGAGGCAGAGCCCCCGGGACAGGACTGAGAGCGGCCATAACTGCTCTCCCTCTCCGGCCCGCCCTGTTGATCCCGTGCGAACCGCCCCGCCCAAGCCTGGCACAGAGGCTTTTGCCCGATAGCCTCAGGCAAAGGCTAGATTAGCACCTCCCTAGAGGACAGTAGTTCTCTCACTGCAGACACAGCTGATTCTCACAGCCACTTGGCTTGGAGGTCAAATCCCCCCTGGTATTAGCTACAACAATCAAGGCTTAACTAAAAGACTGCGCGCCCCTGCCCAGGCCTAAGGCCTCTGGCCAAGTCATTAGACCTGGGCAGTGGACCCCCAGCTCCTCACGGTTGCAGGCTTTGCCCCTGCCCCGGCCTAAAGCCTCTGGCCGAGGCATCTGGCCCGGTAAGTGGGGACCACCAGCTCCCCGCGATCTCCCACTCTGCCCCTGCCCAGGCCTAAAGCCTCTGGCCAAGGCATTAGGCCTGGGCAGGGGACCCCCAGCTCCCCCCA
>NW_006289083.1:52352-74696 GCF_000327345.1 Myotis davidii
TTGCCCTGCCCCCCAGCTCTTAGCTCCCCCCTGGGTTTCTGATCACTGTCAGTGGCAGGAGGCTTCTTCCTGCTTTCCTTTTCGCCTCCCTGCATTGTGCCTACATATGCAGATTAACCGCCATCTTTGTTGGCAGTTAACTGCCATCTTAGTTGGCAGTTAATTTGCATAACGCCCTGATTAGCCAATGAAAAGGGTAGCGGTCGTATGCCAATTACCATATTTCTCTTTTATTAGTGTAGATTGTTACCCACTTAGTTCTATCACCACAATTTCCTGGGCATGAGGATCACTTTTTGATATGTCAGTCTAATTTCACAAGTTGTTACTCACCTTGGGTTATTAAAACAGTTTCAGTGACTGAGATTCTATCCTACACATTTTAAAACAGAGGTTTGCCCTCTTGCCCCATTGCAGGCTCAGTGAGGTCCAAGTAGATCACATTGAGGGGTGGGTGTACTTGGTCAGCTTCTTTTAACCCTCTTTCATCTGTCTTTACTCCCAGGTGATGAGACAAGAAAAGAAAGATGGAAAAGAGACTGATTTTGAGTGTCCCTGGTAATTTAGCTGATTCTATGATTCATAACATGGGCAGCCACACATTGGAGGTAGTGAGGTTGTGGTCCTTTTACAGTGGCCATCATTTCTTATTTCTATTGTGGTTTACAGAATTAATAAGGGGGAAGGCAAAAACCTTACTGAGAAGACACAATCATAAATAGTCTCCCATGGGGGGTTTCTTTTGGCTGGGCTGCATCTTCTAACTACCCCATCTTTTACATTGCTTCTTCTGTGTGGACCTTCTTTCTCCACGGAGCGGAAGAATAAGGCACATTTGCTCTAGAAATATCATCTACTGTGTATGTCCCAAATCCTGGACCTTGAAACAACAGAGATCTATCTTCCCTACCTCTCAGGAACCTAACGTGGAAAGATAGTCCTCAGTCACAGTCAGTGTCTCAGTGTTAAGTCATCCTGGCTGAAATGATACTGCACAGCACTGCAGGGGAGTGTTTCTCCTCTTGTCTCTTTTTAAAGACCTGTGGGCAGTATTTTCAGGTGAGGGTTCTCAAACTGTCATCTGCATAAGTTGCATCTGAGGAATCTGTTAGATGAAGATCCCTGGGTTCCACTTCTCTAAATTTCTGATTCACTCAGTATGGATTCTCAAATACATACTTTATCAAATACCCATGTGACTGAGATGAAGGTAATTTAAATTGGTAATTTGATAGAGAATGGATGCTTTTTTTTCTTTATTGATTTATCATGGATCATTATCAATTTATTTTCTAAATCATTCTCAAATTTATTAAGGGCAAATGATACTGCAACATCCTAAAATTCCAAAACTTTTCTCTCCCCTGCTCTATTATTATGATTATTTGTAGCATTTGTAACTGTTTAACATATAACACAGTTGATTTTTGTTGTTGTTGTTTTGTTGTTATTTGTGGTGGCAGATAAGTATTACTTTACTTAAAGATAAGAAAAGTCAGGCTTGTAGTAGCTTCTTTAGAAATTTACATACTTAACCAAATACTCTTTCAGCATAGTTTCTTTCTCAATTAAGTGAAGAGTATCATTGTTTTTATTGAGCTCTTGGTAAGTATATCTCTTTTTCAATTATATTTAAGTTTCAATTCAAGGCAACTTCAAAAAAAGATAGTTTGCTTATGTTACATCTTCATAACTTTTAATATATTCACTTCATGACTTTTATTGAAAAGTTTGTAAAATATCAGTATTGAGAGAAGGGAGGGCTCTTTGAGTAACTGGCCTTCACACTCTCAGAGCACCCTTTCTTCATAGGTACTGCCTTCCTTCCACTTGTCATCACCCCATTTTGGCCAGGAGAGCAGTTTCACATTGTAAAGGGAGGCTGTGAGGCAGCAAAGTCCATTGAGCTTTCCTAAGGATTGTCTGTGAAAATAGTTACACTGTTTTCAAAATAAGAGTAGAATCAACATGTAAAAATACTAGGTGAATGGGGCATATTTAAAAGATAATCACTGAGAATTGAGTAGAGCGATTACAAGGATGCATTAAATCATTTACTCTAGGCTTAATTTCTGTTTTTACCACCTAGTTGTGGGAACTCTGTTCATAGTACTACGGAAGTTCAAGGCCAATTTGAGTGTGGGGCGCTGTCTAGAGTATGCTGGATGTTCAAGGCCAATCTGAATGTAGGAATCCTAAGCAAAGTATTCAAGGCTAATTTATTATATGCAGATGCAAAGTCAAGGATGCAACAATCTATACACTGTGCAGGCATGCTTTTCTGTAGGCCAAATACTGATGTCACTATTTGGCATAAAGCCTCTTTTGTCTAAGTTGGTATAAAGTATATTACTGACCAGCCAATATTCTGCTGCTACTGCTGTTATGTGAGGCTGCTTAGTCGGGCTACTGTGTTTGTATAGGTCTTATGTTAGAGGCTGCTTTTACGTAGGGCTGCTGTGTGTACAGCGGCTACTGGTATGGCTCCTGTATTTGCTACTGTATTAGCAAGGACTGCTTTATAAGACTAATTTGTCTGAGGGCTCCTTAGTAGCAATGGCTACTTGGGCTACAATAAAGACTGTCTTATATGCGTATGACTTCTCATATTAACTTCTCCATCCTCTACCCAGTGTCCATGAAGGTCCAGTTCCTAGCAGGGGACCTGAGACGATGAGACGACACAGTTAGTGTAGTTGAGCAGGATAAAGGAGTGAGTACCCTCAACAACTGACGCAGCAAGCAGGGCCAAGGAGAAACTTACCCCAACACTAGTACATTGAGACTAGATTACCTTAAAAATTAAAAATAATAAAAGCAAAAGTGCTTTTAACTTGAAGACATTAACGTGAGAATAGGCAGAGTCATCAAGAATGTTCACATTGTGTTCTCAGTTCGTAGGCCCATGCCTGGCTCAAAATAAAATGTTACATAAATGTGTTGAATTAATTAACATTTAAAAGATGAAACCTAAGTGAAAAGGAGCCTAAGGATAGTTATAAACTCAATAAACTAAGATGTAAAGCTTGCACTCTAGTTAATAAAAACAATCAAACTGCTTTCCCCTTAACTTACAATACAAAAAACAAAAGAAATTCAAAAGTAAAAAAAAAAAAATCTAACCTCAAAATTACAATCAAACAATAGAACAACCATCATTTAGAACTGCCTGAAATCTAACTGAATGGAAGTTTTATAACTAAGGATATAAAAAACATGTCGCATCTAGACTTGCAGAAAGGATGAGGAATCACACAGGCTAGAACCACACCCACATGTGGTGGTTAAAAATCCAGAGGGATATATAGACTGCATAACACTCCCCTGAAGAGCAAGGAGTTCCTGTGCCACACCAGGTCCCCAAGCCCAGGGTTCAAGTTCCAGGAAGAGAAGTCCTCATAACTTCTGGCTATGAAAAACGTGGGCTAAGTGAGATGGGGGGCTTCTGGGGTTCCTGGCAGTTCCTCTTATAGGGCCTATGCACAGATTTAACTACACTCACGCTGAGCTCCAGACAAGGGGCAGCAGCACCAAAGGCACCAGGGATATAAAGAGAGAAAGTGAATTATCTGACATCAGGGTGAGAGCTGAATGGGAAGCTTTCTTCCTGAAAGATGTGCTGGCAGAGGCTACTGATCCTTTTCTGATCCCACACAGATCCCACAGATGGACTCCATATCTGACTCTCCATCAACCTGGCTATTGCTGGTCACCCACCCTGGTGATTCCTTGAGACCTCGCACCACCCAAATTTTGGGCCTACCCAAGCTATTTCCAGTGTCTTTTCCATGAGAATGGCCTATATTGCCTCACACTTCTGACTTTCTTAAAATCTCTCAAACAAGCAGCTAAGCCTCAGAATGCCTTTTACTTCTTGCTAAGTGGCTCCAGACCTGACACTAGCAACTTGGTTCTCAGGTTGGCCTGTCCTGAGCACCTCCAAGCCCAGTACAAGTAACAGCCGTCTGCAGATCACCCTTCTGATAGCCATGGGAAGAACACAGAGGGTGATTGATGTTGGCCTGCACCTCCTGGGAGCTCCCAGAGCCCACAAACATGGTAGACAGTTTCAGACCACCACTCAACCAGCTCCACAAGAGACATACTCAAAGGGTGGACTCAGCAGACACCAGAACCCCAATAAAGTAAGGCCTATTCTGTGGGATGGGCCTGTTCACAGCTGATTCTCCATAGTGGTTGTAGCCAGTCCTTACAGCCAATTGGCCTAGGGGTAAACTCCCATTGACATGTCAACAGCAATCAAGGTTCAACTACAACAGGAGGGTATATATAGCCTACAAGTAATAGGGAGCCTGTGCCACTGAAAACTACAGGCCACCTACTACATTAGTCCGCTCTACCATGCCTGGGAGATATAGCAGCTCTACATAATACATAGAAACAAGCACAAAGTAGGCTGCCAAAATGAGGAGACAAAAAAAATTTCCCAAATGAAAGAACAAAACAAAACTCCAGGAAAAGAACTAAATAAAATGGAGGAAAGCAATCTACTAGATGCAGAGTTCAAAATCTACTATGGTTATAAGGATGCTCAGTGAACTTAGCAGAAGAGTAGATGAATTTATAAAGAACTTCAACATCATAAAAAAGGACATGGAGCCCTAACCAGTTTGGCTCAGTGGATACAGCATCGGCCTGCGGACTCAAGGGTCCCAGGTTCTATTCCAGTCAAGGACATGTACCTTGGTTGCAGGCACATCCCAAGTAGGGGATGTGCAGGAGGCAGCTGATCAATCTTTCTCTCTCATCGATGTTTCTAACTTTCTATCCCTCTTCCTTCCTCTCTGTAAAAAATCAATAAAATATATATTTTTAAAAAGGACATGGAAACCATAAAAAAGAACCAGTCAGAAGTGAAGAATACCCTGACAGAAATGACAAAGTGTTTACAGGGAATCAGCATTAAAGTAGATAAAGCTGAGAATTAAAACACCAATTTGGAATATAAGGAAGTAAAAAAACCCATTAAGAACAGCAAAAGAATTCAATAAATTGAGGACAGTGTAAGGAGCATCTGGGATATAGAGCATACCAACATTTGCATCATGTGGGTGCTGGAAAGGGGAAAAAAAGGACAGGAACATGAAAATCTATTTTAAAAAATAATGACAGAAAACTTTCCTAACCTGGTGAAGGGAATAGACATACAAGTCCAGGAAGCACAGAGAATCCCAAACAATATGAACCCAAAGAGGCCCCCATCAAGACATATCATAATTACTATGTCAGGGATTAAAGACAAAGAGTAAATCTTGAAGCAGCAAAAGAAAAGAAGTTAGTTAGCTACAGTGGAGCTTCCATAAGGCTATCAGCTGATTTATCAATATAAACTTTGCAAGCCAGAAGGGATTGGCAAGAAATATTCAAAGTGATGAAAAGCTAAGATTTTCATCCAAGATTATCCTACAACCAAAACTATCATTTAGAATTGAAAGACATATAAAAAGCTTCTGAGACAAGAAAAAGCTAAAGAAGTTCATCATAACTAAACCAGTATTAGATGAAATGTTAAAGGATCTTTAAGAAGAAGAATAAAAAATATAAAAAGTATAAATAATTATATGGCAATAAATACATATCTATCAATAATTGAATCTAAAAACAAAATAAATGAACAAGCAGAACAGAAACAGACTCACAGATAAATATAATATTTTGATGCTTGCCACATGATAGGAAGTTGGGTGAAAAAGATGAAGGGATTAAGAGATACAAATTGGTAGTTACAGAATAGTCATGGGGATGTAAAATAAAGCATCGAAAATATAGTCAATAATATTCTAATCACCATGCATGGTGTCACATAGGTAAAAGATGTATTGGGATAACCATTTAGTAAGTTATATAATGTCTAACTACTTGGGTGTATACCTAAAACTAATATATCATTCTATGTCAACTATAATTAAAAAATAAAAAATGATTTAAAAAATTCTCAGATATTTGACAAATCTAATTATATTATTAAAACTACTTTTAAAAGAACTGAAATGTCCCTCTTGTCAATAAACATTCTTTAAACATAATTTTTCTTTAAGAGAAGGGATTATGTTTCATATAGGCACTACTTTTATCTAATAAAATTGCAAAAATCAGTATTTTTAAAATCTTATTCTTAAAAATAGAAAATAAATCCATTTACAGGAATTGCAGTAGTAATATTAGAAAACCTTTTATGAAGAAGTATGAAATTATTAGGTTATTAATTATAAATATAAACATTAATCCCTACTCAATTTCAACATAGAATTACCATTCCAGAAATGTTTTTTTTTTAATATTTATAGTCAGATGGAAATAGCCATATTACTTCTCAACAAATTCTTTTTTTGGGGGGAGAATAAAAAGAAAAAAAAATATTTCTTTCTAGGTAAGTCATGCCGTTTCGTTAGCAACATCAGTGCACTTGCATGCACTTAAACCCATTAGTTCTCAGTGCTTCCAAAAAAACCATTTTATACATTTTTGGGTATCGGAATATTTCATGTTACCACTATGGGATTTCCAATTCTTTTCTTGAGCTTGCATTCAGTACTAAGGATGAATGAAGGCAACTATTAAAGTTTTTGCACCATGTCTTCCTTGTACAATTTCCAATGTGACTCTAGCTCCAAATTGTAAATTGTCACAAAGGATCTGAATCTGGCTTATTGCAAATAGCTGTGTACAAATGACATTAAAATAATAAAACTGGTTGCAGTTTTATGAAGCTCATTTTATGCTGATATAGATAATATCAAACTAAACATAATTAAATTTAATGGGAATATAAATCTAAATTTTTACCTCCTTTGAGCTATTATATGATACTAGAGGCCTGGTGCACGACATTCGTGCACTGGAGTGGGTGAGGTCCCTCAGACCAGCCTGAGCGCTTTTGCAGTTCTGGAGCCCATGGGGAGTGGGCTAAGCTGTCAGTCTGACATACTTAGCACTGCTGCAGAGGTGGGAGAAGCTCCCGCCACCACCGCTGCACTCCCCAGCCATGAGCCTGGCTTCTGGCTGAGTTGCACTACCCCTGTGGGAGTGCACTAACCAGCAGGGGACAGCTCCTGTGTTGAGCATCTGCCCCCTGGTGGTCAGTGTGCATCATAGCAACCGGTTGTTCTGCCGTTTGGTCAATTTGCATATTATCCTTTTATTATATAGGATAGTATTAATGATTCATTGTCAAGGGGTGGATATGGCCTCCAAAAGACAGTCACTAAAATCCTTATTCTAAGAAGATGAGGTTGGGAAGGGTAATCATGTGCCAGAATTTTCAATCAGATATTATACACATATATATGCAGATATACATTTGTATACATTTATATACAACTATTTGTGTGTATACATAATATCAAATAACTGATACATTCTAATTATTGGCATTTCTTTTTTATTTTTTAAAATTTTATTTTTCTGCATTTCTTTTTTTTTTAATATATATTAAAGAGCTTTTCTGGTTGTCTCATCATCTTTCAGAACATTCAGATGAATATATTCTGTACATATTATCATTCTTAATAAAACAGAATATAAACCATTAAATTCCATTAATATATCAATTCATTTTATATCTGTAAACAAATAATACTGGATTAGGAGACAGTATATTATGGTCACAAATCTTGAAAGACCCTGACTATATTTTATATTTTAAATGAAAAAATGTTTTAAAATTACCATTGATATTCCATATTATATTAGTTTAAAGTATACAGAATAGTTATTAGACACTCATATAAACTACAAAGTGATCCCTTGATACATCTAGTACCCAAGCTACCCCACACATCGTTATTATGGTTGCATTGGTTGTGTTCCGGGTGCTGTACTTTACATCCCCATAGCATTCTGTAGTTACCAATATGTACCTTCTAATCCTTTCACCTTTTTCACCCAGCTCGCTAGTCATCTCCCCTCAGGCAACCATTTGTTTGTTCTCTGTATCTACGACTTTGTTTCTGTTTTGCTTGGTCATTTATTTTGTTTCTTAGATTGCACAAATAAGTGAAATTATATGGTATTTGTTTTTCTCTAGTTGACTTATTTTACTTAGCATAATAACCTCTGGGTCTCTCTGTGGTGTCACAAATGGTAAGATTTCATTCTTTTTTATGGCCAGATAGAATTCTATTGTATATCTATACCACATCTTCTTTATCCATTGTCTAATGATGGACACTTAGGTTGCTTTCATATTTTGACTATTGTAAATAATACTGCAGTGAACATAGGGATATATATATACTTTTGAATTAGTGTATTAGAAATTGGAATTCTGGGTTGTATGGTAGTTTTATTTTTTTCATTTTTTGAGGAACCCCAGTTCTGGTTTCCCAGTGGCATCATCAATTTGCAATCCCACCAAGAATGCACAAGTGTTCCCTTTCCTCCAAATCTTCATCAAAACCTGTTGCTTGTTTTATTGATGACATCCATTGCGACAGCTATGAGGTGATATCTCATTGTGGTATTTGCATTTCTCTGATGATTAGTGATGATGATAATCTTTTCAAGTCTACTGGTCATCTGTATGTCCTCTCTGGAGAAATGTGAAAGACCCTGGTTTTAATTCTGTTTATTAGTCATGTAACCTTAAGTAGGTTATAAAACTTTTGTGCTGCAGTTTTGTGATCTATGAAATGTATATGGCAAACCTATGACACTCATTTTTTTGGTTGATTTTTCTTTGTTAAATTGCATTTAAATATATAAAATAAATATCAAAAATATAAATCTTTGTTTTACTATGGTTGCAAATATCAAAAAATTTCTAGATGTGACACAGC
Organism: Myotis davidii; assembly: GCF_000327345.1. Lineage (NCBI taxonomy): Eukaryota > Metazoa > Chordata > Mammalia > Chiroptera > Vespertilionidae > Myotis > Myotis davidii. Next base: position 61,151 of record NW_006289083.1, read on the forward strand.
ACCAGAGTTAAGTTAGGGTTTTTCAAAATGCTGACACACTGAGCCCAAAAGGTTTGCCATCACTGGTATATGGTATTATTTGTTATGACTATTTCAAATGAGTATTTGGAAATACCACATTAATTTTTTATTAGAAATGTAAAGATAGCTAATATTATGAACATAAATATTATTAAATCTTGTAATAAAATGAATAATACAACAGAAATAGTAAATTCTTTATTCTATACATTCCATTGTATAAATTTCAGTGATTTCTTCAATATTTTTCTATGTAAATACATTTTTATTAGTTTGGTTTCCTACATATTTAGTTTAATTCAACAAATATTAATTGAGCACCTAATATATGCCAATTCCTGAAACTGGCATAGCAGGGAACATAAAATTAATAAGAAATAATGCCTGCTCTTAAGGAGCTTACAGTCTTTATTAAGGAAACAAGACAAGGACACAATAGTTGTGATATAAAGCAATATCTCTATTTCATAAAAGAGGTGCCCAAGGTGTTAATTATGTCAAGAAGGGTATGAAGTACAGAAACTATCATTTGACATGAATGTTCAAAATGGATAAAACTTCTGCTTTTCCACCAAGATCATAACCCAGAATTCACTCCAGTCAAGTGGAACAGTCACATCAATCTCAAAGAACTGAGAAAGGCTGGATATATTCTAGGAAAGGTATTCTTTTCAGTCAATTTGCAATTGTGGTGATCTGGCAAACTACACTAGAAACATTTAAGAAAATTTGTGGGTACACACTTAGGCATTTGTACCTCAACGAGTATGTAAAAAGTAGGCATTAAGAATCCCTGAGTTGGGCACTGATGCGTTGATAATCCACAGTTTTATAAAGGAGTGGGACTTTATTTAGAAAGACCAAGTCTCTGTCTAGACAAAACACAATTTAAGTCATTTTCTGTGAAAGCAGGATGGAGTTTTAAAAGGGTTAAAAGTGACAGAAGTGAGGAGGCAGTACTGACTAAAATTAGGACACAAAGGACATGGAGGCAAGGATGAGGCTACATCTTTTGAACAAAGCTGAAAATAGTTCACTAGAAAAATGGTAGCATGTTGGTGGCCAAATTAATGAAATGGAGAACTCAGGAGAATAATTTCAGAGTTCAGAAGAATTTGGTTTTCAGTGATTAAGAGGCAATCAATACTTATTTGGACAATAGAGAGTAGTACTCAGCATAAATCTCGAATCTATCTAAAAGATGCAGGTCTGGCTGGCAATTTCTCTCTTTCAGTAGCAGCCCCTATGGAAAACACTATGGCGGCTCCTCAAAAAATTAAGAATGGTTTTACCAAAGTAGCCAGCAATCCTTCTTATCTACTCCCCCAAATTTGAAAACATTTATTCACAAAGATATATATATGCACCCCTATGTTCATTGCAGCATTAGTCATCATGGCCAAGACATGGAAACAACTGAAGTGTTTCTTGCTAGATGATTAGATAAAGAAGAGGTGGTACTCATCCATACTACTCATCCATAAGATGAAATACTGCCATTTGCGACAACATGGCTACATCTTGAGAATATCATGCTAAGCGAAATAAGTCAGAGAGAAAAAGTCAAGACCATATAATTTCACTCAGATACGAGATATAAAACTGAACACAAGAAATTGACAAACAAAAAGCAACAATAAACAAAGCTTATAGACACAAGCATCAGTATGGAGGATACCAGAGGGAAGGAGGGTAGAAGGTAATAAAAGGTAAAGAAGGTCAAATATATGGTGACAGAAGATTTGACTTTGGGACATGGGCACAGAATGCAACATACAGATCATGTATTACAGAGTTGTACACTGGAAACATATATCTTCTTATTAACCAATGTCACCGCAATACATTTAATTTTAAAAAAAAACTGATAAAGCAACTAATAAAAGATGCAGGCCTGGAGAATAAGGTCCATTTGGACACCATCCATTGAAAGATTGTTCTGACAGTGCATGGGATGGGACTAGTTAAAATAGACTGTGGGAAATATTTATAGTTAAAAATGGAAGAAAGAATAGGCGGCATGCAGGCAGTAGGTAGTATCCAAAATAATCAGGAAAGGCCAGCAAACATGAAAATATATACCAACTTTGGCAGTAAAAAAGTTGGTAATTTTGAAATTTCAAAAAAGTGTGATGAACATTATAAAAATGAATAAAGTGACCAAAGGGACTGAATCTTTGGGGAGATCTTTGGACTTGGCCTCCAAAGGATGAAGGTGGAGGATATACAGTCATTCGATGTTGCGTAACAAATATCTGACAGACAACCTACTCTGAATTTAAAAAAAAATGGTTAGCAAAATAAGCCTATTTTCTCTGGCTTCATAGAGCTTACAGTGCAGTGAGGGAAACTCAGAATAATAAAAAAACACACAAATATTCAATAAACATTTAAAAAATGTTCTAAAAGAAAATAATGGGAAAATATAATAGAAGAACCTGATTTGGTCTAAATAATGAAGAAGGGTTCCCAGAGGCAGATCTGTATAAACTGAGACCAGGAATGAACTGGGCAAAAAGGGGAAAGTAGACATTCAATGTTTCGTGAAACAAATATGACAGACAACCTACTCTGAATTTAAAAAAAAAAATGGTTAGCAAAATAAGCCTATTTTCTCTGGCTTCATAGAGCTTACAGTGCAGTGAGGGAAACTCAGAATAATAAAAAAACACACAAATATTCAATAAACATTTAAAAAATGTTCTAAAAGAAAATAATGGGAAAATATAATAGAAGAACCTGATTTGGTCTAAATAATGAAGAAGGGTTCCCAGAGGCAGATCTGTATAAACTGAGACCAGGAATGAACTGGGCAAAAAGGGGAAAGAGGCTATTGGTTATTTGAGGCCCAGGAAAAGCAGACACACCAGCTTTGGTATGGAGGCAGATTGGAGAAACTGAAGAAAGCGCTGCGCTGAGTGCCGGCTATAGGTTAGGTAACAGGATTGGTAATGTGGCCGATTAGTATCCAGCGAACAAAGGAGATGAGACTGGTGGGTGAGAAGCCAGATCATGCAAGTTTTTTATGCCACTTTAAAGAATTCAACTTTTACTTGGCAAGCAGTGGGAAGCTATTAAAAGGCTTTAAGAAGGAGAGTGAACTTATATTTATATTTTAAGATAATCACATAAGCTAAAAGGTGAAGAATGACGGAGAGTGGTAGTATCCGAAATAGAAGTCTACACTGAGAAGCGAATGCTTGTGTTACCAGTATCCTCTGGTAACTCTGTCTATTGTAGTGACACCAGAGATTCAAAATATACCCAGGAGCCAAAACATCAAGTAGTGACGGATTGGCTCTAAGGGAGAAGAATGGGGAGGTGTCAAGGAGGGTTTTCGGGCTTGTATTATAATGACTGTTGGTGCCACTCTAGACATAAGCAATTGGAGGAACAGCATTATTATTAACAGCACTAATGTAAAACAAGATTTTGAAATTTTTTCTCAATAACCATAATGAGAACCATTAATTTAGCCACACAATCACAGTCTCATGCTGACCAATAACAAGCATTGGTCAGATGTTTGGCTGGGATTGTGTATGTGTGTCCGTGGAGTTTATCTCTCTGTGCACAGCTAATTAGGATGGGGTGTGAATCTCCAGGACGGGCCTGTTAGCGAGGCTAACTCAGCAGCGCTAACTAGGCCAGAGCGATGAAAAGAAATGCACTCGTGATGGAGATCGCTTTCACGTACAGTTACCATTTTCCAGAACAAACAAATACAGTTGAGAGGCCCTAGTTGAGAACAATAATTAGTGTACAGGAGGGAAAAAATAAAAGTGAAAAAATAAGTCTTGAGGAACATTATATTGTAAAACAGAAATTCTGCATATTTCTCCTGGCAATGGAAGCAGCTCATTATTATTCATAATTAGTGTTCATATTACCATTTTCATTAACTTACAAACAAGATTTTCCCTTTTTCGATTAAATATTTCCAATCTAAAGTTTGCTCACTAAGTAGAATATTTTGACTCTATACCCTCACCTTACTTCCTCTGCCAATGCACAAGTGCGGTTCTGCCTTTGGTCATTATCCTGCTTTCACTCCCTGCACATCTCTAAGACCTCACCAGGCAGACATAGTGGCTCTCCTCACTGCCTATGTCTTCATGTCGAATGCCAAAAGCTATACTTTCTAAGCCAGAAAAATCTAGAAAAAATTAGCTTTTCAACAACAAAGAAATACAAAGAAAAAGTTTAATTTTCTATACACTGAATCTCTTCTTCCTTTTCTAGTCTCAGGAATGTTTTTTTCCAGACTTCAAAATTAAGGTATGTTTAGTTTCAAAATATTCAGAATCCAGAAATAAAATAGAAAATGAAACTTTTCTAAATCACACCTTTCAGATGGGAGGAATTATACATATTTTTATAAATATACTATATGTAATGCTATGTATGTTTTGAACCTAACAATATATAGTAGACATATTTATATGTTGCATGAAGTTTGACCCGTTTATGAAAGAGAGTCTTCATTCCCTCGTCCATAAATAAGCTATTGTCTTATTTAGTTCTCTCAGAAGTAGTCTTTGAGTCAAAGTTTCAGTGCAATATTTTGTCTAGAAGGTGATTCCAGGAGATTCTAGTAGGGATATGAGGAAGTGATAAAAGGAAGAAAAGGCTTGGATAACAAATCTCTCTTAATCTACAGACCACTATGGATAATGAACTTGGTCTTACTGTTTGTAGAAGAGGCATCACCGTTTTCTCTGGTGAGAAAGCTGGGGCTTTATGCATTGATTAAGGGTTGCCAGTGCAGAGCAATAAGGGGGCTGGTTTGAGTTGTGTTAATTTCTGGCTCTTTTGAACTAGAGTGCATGCGTAGGCCCTGGTTTCGGAAGAAATAAATCCCTCATGCAATTGGCAGTCCTCAGGCTGAAGTAGATAATGGGAAGAGCACAACTATGCTTTATTCAATCCTTCCATTGGACATTTAGGTTGTGTCCAATGTTTTCACCATTACAAACCGCTATGATATCCATATACATGATTATTTGCATGGCTGTCTGATTTTCCATGATACAATTCCTGTAAGTAGCATTAAAGAATAATTTTAAAATTTAAAAGAAGCATTCTTTGGGCATGTCTTGGAATGAAGAAACTTTATCCTTACATGAAAGTTTTTATAGAGTGGTCATACCATATCATATAACTAATTTTAAATGGACCATTCTAAATTTAGATTTAATATCTAAAATATCTAAATTGTTAGTTCCATTTATTTATTTTACACCTGTCATTGCTATGATAAAGTATCAATATTTTTGAACTAAAATAAATATAACTAATATAACAGGACTTAAAATTTGTCCAATTTTCCATCTTCAGATAAGGACAATATTGTTTTTAAAAGAACAACAGAGAGAAAATCTTTATTACCTGGAGCTAGCAAGTTCTTAGACTTGACACTGCAAGTGCAATATCCCCATAAAAAATAAAATAATAAATTGGACCTCACCAAAATGAAAACCTTTTGCTTTACAAAATATGTATGAAAAGGATGACATGACAAGGTACAGACATGAATAAATTACTTAAAAGCCACATATCATCCAAATGACATGTATAGAATATAAAAAGAGCTCTCAAAACTCAACAATAAAAAAAAATTCAATTAGAAAGCAGAAATAGACATTGCTAGACACTTCACAGAAGAGGATATTCAGATAGCAAACTTCATTAGCTACTAGGAAAATGCACAACCACAATGAGAAATCACTGCACACTTATGAGAATATTTAAATAAAAAATAGTAGTGATGACACTATATGTTGGTGACCAGGCCTAGAAATTAGATCACTCATACAACGCTGGTGGAAATGTGGAATGGTAGCCCCATTCTGGAAAACAACTTGTCATTTTCTTATAAAACTAAACATACATTACCACACCACCCAGTAATTGCACTCCTGAACATTTATGAGAATGAAACTTACTTGCACACCACAATGTGTACGTGAATGTTTATAGTGGCTTTATCTTCAATAGCCTCACACTGCAAACAACCCAGATGTCCTTCCATGGGTGTATGGGCACACAAACTGTAATGCATCCTTACTGTACAATATTACTCTTCCCCCAAAATGTTACAAGCTACTGATACATATTACAGCTTGGATATATCTCCAGGAAATTATGTTGAGTGCAGAAAGTCAATACCCAAAACTTACATAGTTGCATGGTAGTGTTTATATAACATTCTTGAAATGACAAAACTAAAGAAATGGAGAACAGATTCGTTATTGCCAGGAATATAAGCTGGGTTGGAGGAGGGAAAGCAGGAGAGAAGTGGGTGTGGTTATAAAAAGGAAACACTAAATGTGTTCTTGTGGAGATTGAACTATGTCTTTACATGAACCAACAGATGTAACCAGAATACATAGAACTAAATACACATACACACACAAGTGTAGATGCTATCACGGGGGAAACTGGGTAAAGCATACACAGGATGTCTCCATATTCTCTTGAACTGCATGTGAGTCTATAATTATCTAAAAATAAAAAAATAAAAGCTTAATTTAAAAAATGAGGACTTAATGTAAACACGTATTTAAATCTCAGTGATAACTTTTGAAGAATGCTAAACTTATGCTCATTCACTAAAAAGTGCTTAATTTTTGAACTTATTTTTATAACCTAAAATAAAAATATTTTATAAATACATGTATAAAATTTTTATATCCTAAAATTCAAAAAATAATTTACACTTTTAAATAATTTCAGGGGGTTTACTTCATTTGGGGGCTAATGCTTTTCATGTCAGATAAATAAAATCATTAAAAATTATAGAAAATTCTTTCTTGTCTATCTTCAAGGCAAAACAAGGAAAAGGAAATGACTTAGCATTGAGATGAGTTACTAAAGAACTTATTGTGAAAGATGTTACCTTATTAAGTCAATATTAAAGAAACAACAAACAAACACTCCTCTCTTTACCAGATACTAGATATGCACTGCTCCATAATCATGGCTTTATAAGGTGGGTAGTATTATTACCATCCATTTTTAAAAAATATATTTTATTGATTTTTTACAGAGAGGAAGGGAGAGAGATAGAGAGTTAGAAACATTGATGAGAGAGAAACATCGATTAGCTGCCTCCTGCACATCTCCCACTGGGGATGTGCCCGCAACCCAGGTATATGCCCTTGACCGGAATCGAACCTGGGACCTTTCAGTCTGCAGGCTGACGCTCTATCCACTGAGCCAAACCGGTTTCGGCTACCATCCATTTTTATAGGTGGGCAAAGACTTATGCAATGCTTGTTATCTATCTATCTATCTATCTATCTATCTATCTATCTATCTATCTATCTATATACAAGCCTAAGCACCCATTACGACTAAACAACTGGCCAGTAGCAATGATGTGCATTGACTACCAGGGGGAAGATGCTTAATGCAGGACTGCCCCCTGGTGGTCAGTGCACTCCTACAGCCAACCTCCTGTGGCTGGCCAACTTCCCACAGATCCTCCCACCAGCCAGCCAGCCCTGATCACTGGCCAGGCCGAGGGACCCCACCCATGCATGAATTCGTGCATTGGGCCTCTAGTATGTCAATATTGTTCTAAGTGCTTCGCTTATGTTAGCTTAGAAATTAAATAATACAATACCCCTTTATACAGATAAGGGAACTGAGGGAGATTGTGTAGCACAGAACGCTGGAACTCTGACCCCAGACCTCGCTGAGATGTCTGCAGGAGCACTCGACACAGAGATTTTAAATCATCAATTCAAGGTCACACAGGTACTAGTGATATATATTAGGATTGGAACTTACATTCTTTCCACTACACCAATGTTTATTATAAGTCGAATTATTTAAGGGTTTCATTTAAAAGTACATGTCTTCTTGGTTCCCCCCAGCTCTATAGACTGAAAACCTCAGGAAACTGTATTTTTAACAACCACTCTAGAATATTTTAATGTTCATTAGACTCAAAGTCCAACTGCATCATAATACATGAAGCAGCTTCCCTATGAAGTGTGCATGAATATTTAGTATAATTTTAAATGACGCTACATTTCATTAACTTTAAGATACATGTTTTTTTCACAATTTAACATCTCTGGGATAGTATTGCCTGTTATAACTGATGGTATCTTGCAATTATAGTAAAATATGTTCTTTCTTTTTAGTAGTATGTGAAACAGTGCTGTTTTATATTTGACACAGTACGGAAGCTCACTGGATAATGAAATAAAAAGACATTGCTTGTTAAGCACTGTTCTTTCAGTCCTGGGTCATACTGTGAAAAGGTGCCCATCTACATGCTGGTAGAGGCAGGGTGATCGGAAAAGGACACAATGTGTCATGAGAAAGTCACTAATCATTATGGGTTAGAACAGATGAAGTGATATGTGTGAAAGCAATTTGAATATAATAAATCATTATTATCTATGCCATTATTAATGGCATGTATGAATGTGTGCATCTGCATGGGCTTGAAGCAGCTTATTAGAGAAAATGGAAATAATTTGAAAATGCTCATTTACAAACATGGCACAATGCAGTGTAATAGACATTAAGATTCTCGACTTCACTGTTCTTTCTTAAAGAACAGCAAGCATATCAATAAGAAGTCAGTGCTCACTAATGCTTGCTCTGCTCTAGGAAAATAAGTGTTTTACAGTCTTTCTCATTTGAGCCTCCTGGAAATTCTGTGAAATACCATATTTTTACTGTTGCTATTAACCCCGTTTTAAAGGAAACTGAGTTAGGCACCTTAACGAAGTTGACTAAATTGATCTAAAGAGAAAATGGTATAGAAAGCATGTGAACAGAGGCAGCCTGAAACAGGAACTTGTGTGCTGAAGTATATCTCAAAGGAACACTTGCTCTAGGTCAGTGGTTCTCAACCTGTGGGTTGCGATCCCTTTGGGGGTCGAACGATCCTTTCACAGGGGTCGCCTAAGATCATTGGAAAACACATATACAATTACATATTGTTTTTGTGATTAATTACTATGCTTTAATTATGTTCAATTTGTAACAATGAAATTGGGGGTCACCACAACATGAGGAACTATACTAAAGGGTCGCGGCATTAGGAAGGTTGAGAACCATTGCTCTAGGTTAACCTACATCAGTGAATCTACATAACTCAGAAGGAGAAAGTGGACAGAGAAGCCAGGCAACCACAGTCACTGCAGAGGAAAGAAGAGAAAGCAAGAGGAACACATGTTAAAGTATATGTATAAATGTTTATTGCAGTTCTTCAAACTTACTTGATCTGGACATTTCACTTTTTTTTTTTAGGTTGTGTCTCTAAAAAATACATCTGGTTATGTAATTTTCTTTTTCTCCCTTTTCTACTAATGTGAACACTCTAGTTTATTTTAATTTTTAAATGCATTATCCATATCTAACCTCATGCTCTCCCCCTCCCCCTCGCCCCCCGCCCGCCACGGTGACCTCATTGTTGTTTATGTTTTTATTTAGGAAGCTCTGTTATTTTTCTCTTTGAGCCTTTGCATGCATCTGGCAGCCTGACACTTCTCTTATCCTATCTATGCTTTATGTACTGGATATGTACTCTGTAATTGTCCTCAGGAAAATTGTGAAATGACTGTAGTTCTTGAAATACCACACAAATCTCCTCTTTGCATTCTCTCCTTCCTGTTCCTAAGCCCCTTCCAATAAGCCCAGTGATTCCTCAGTCTATTTTGTTAGATGTTGGAAGACTGTGAACTGATAAAATGTTGACCCCAAATATTATAGACTAATATGTTTCCCTTATGGGCATATTTATAGCCTAAAAGAAGACTAAATGGACAAAGCAACATAAGCATGAAGGCTTGAACTGCCGAGTGAGGAATTGCAGGCCCTAATGTGGGATGTAGGTTCAGAATGGGTCTGCTTCCAATACCCTCAGATTCTCCTGCATTGGAAAGACCATTTGCCTACATGCAAAATACCAGGCTTGTACATGATATTGTAGAAAACTAGATCAATAGAAAAGGAAAGATGCATGTTTATTTTATTAAAAAATTATAACAGACACTGTATTACTTATATTAATTTACTTCAAAATTAATTTTGTGGGGTTGCTACATACTAGCACTATACAATCTCTTATTTTGGGCTCATTAGACTGTTGAATTGTGTTAATTTTGGAAGCTGAAACATAAAATTCAAAGCAGAAAGAAAAGAAAATAATAAAAATAGTCCTTTCTGATTAACACTGTTTCTAATTTTAAAAATTAATTTGTTTTACATCATTTTGTTGTCTGTAAGAATTCAATTTTGCTATCTAAAATATTACCCAGAACTACATAAGTATCTTATTATTTTTATAATGTATTTTTATTTTAATAGAATTTATTTTACAAGAATACTTTTTCTCTATCAAAAACTTTAGCAAATGAAGGGAAGAAAAATAGAACTTTCCCTTTTTAATCATTGTTACATTGGTGTATGTAAATCAAATTATTATACAACTTGAAAATATTGCATGTTTAAATATACTTCATGTATAGTGAATGATAGGATCCCAAGAAATATCTACTACAACAAATTCTAGAAAAGAGTTAAGTCTTTGAATTTAGCTACAGCTCATATGACCTCTCTATTGTAAAATTAAACATAATATTCTATGTAGTATTATACTCATATATAATGATGCCATCTAACCAAAGCATGCAGAATTAGTCTTGTTTTCCTTAGTTTAACCATATAAGGACTGTTTGCAAAAACATTAACAACATTTTCCCTTTTAATAAGAAATACAATTTTCTGTTAAGCTGGAAAGTTGGATTGCAAATGCTTACAGTGATGTTTCAATTGCATTGACTCCTCATTTTTTTTTCCAGTACATACGGTAAAAGGTATCTTCTATCCATGAAATTTCATTGACCTTTAACTGAAAGGTGACATTGCTGTTTATTGCCTAGGTTCATTAAATAAGTCTGTTCTTAATATAACTCTAAATCATGGATTAATTAATTAATGGATTAATTAATTTAGCCGTCATTAATTCAGTAATCGATGTAGAATCTAGGTAAATTGAAAGTTCTTAAAATTGTAAAAAGTCATAGACCTTGCCATGTAGAAGGCTATAATTTCATCTGGGAAGCACATAAGCAGACAACTAAACAATACTTGCCCTGCTAGTGGTGTGGCTTAGTGGTTGAGCATTGACCAATGAACCAAGAGGTCTCTGGCTTGATTCACCATCAATAGACATGCCCAGGGTGCAGGCTCAATCCCCAGTAGAGGGCATGCAGGATGCAGCCAATGGATGATTCTCTCTCATCCATGTTTCTATCTCTCTATCCTTCTCCCTTCCTCTCTCTCTAAAATCATTTTTTTTTTTAAAAAGCAACAACAATACTTTAAAGGAATATAAGTACTGCAGGCAATCAAATATTGATAAAGTCTTTAATTTCACTATCAAACTAAACAGCTTATGGAGAAAAATAGTACTTTAACATGTACTTTAGGGAGCAGCTGAGCTGACTTTTAAATATGGTAAATAGGTCTGTTAATGTTGATTGTATTTGCATTTTCACAATTTTGTGATATGTTTAGAGATATAATACTAAAGATCAAGAGAAAACTAAGCTAAATAGGCAGTACAAAAACAATGCTAAGCAAGATAGTTTTCAGGATTCCATTTATACATTGGTTCACTCAAATCATTGTCAAGTAGTATTACTTGTTTCCCTCAGAAAACCCACATTTAGCCTAGTGCCCCCGTGAAATATGTGATTAAAATTATCATCCTCAATAACGTTGGAGTCCTTAATCTGCAGTCAATTATTTCACATCTCATATAGAAGACCAGATATATTACATTAAGCCATAATTTTTAAAGCACACTTCATTCAGGAATATTATAGTGCCGACTTGTTCAATACAGTCTTATAAATGATCCCTCACAAAGAATGTAAAAGTCAACAAATATCTTTAATGGGCTAATTGTGTTTCACTGCAGCGTTGAGTCTATAAAAGCTTTTCAATAGTGAGAGAAATGATGAATATTCATCTTAATTTGCAAATCTAATTGCCATTTATGTATCTTTCTATTTTTATCTTAAGTTCTTATTGACAGCAGAAATTTCCCCCAAACACTAATAGAGTAGTTAACATAATTTTATTTATTGAAAGAAAATCCAAAGGAAAAAGAAAACATACAACTATCTGAAACTATTTAGCCAAAGGAAAAGTAAGTTAAATCTAAATTTTGAGATCTGAAATGTATCTAATATTCAATATAAATTTAACACAATGTATATTTGATTAAACTTATACATTTAAATATACTGGTGAGACTCAAGAAATAAAAATATCCTGGAAATCCAGGACAACAATTAAGAGCCATAGGAAAACAAACTGAAACTAATGAACTAATCTCTAGTTCATTGAATTTGCCATCATTTCATTGAAAACTAAGAATACATTGTAGCTCAACTCATGGAAAATTAGTACAATTGAAATTAAATTCAATCACTTATAAATATTCCCTTGAGAAAACTATTTCATTTTCTACCCAGAGTTTAACCTCTGCCCTATACAAAATTTTGAATTCCAATTCTTTATTTTTAATATACTCAATGTGGGTTCAGGGTAGTGTAATCACCACTCATAATTTATTCAGTTTTATATTAATAATGTCAATTAAGTAGTCCATTTACAAATATATGGAATATTTATTTCTTCTTAACTTTCACTTCTGTTTCTAAGCAGACATAAACATATAAAGGATTGATTATGAATTGACATATTTCACATTAAAATTTCAAGTCTTTAAGTCTTACATTTCCTATGTAATAACATACATATTTATTTATAAATATTATGTATACTCAGGAAACAACTTTTTATATCAGATTTGAAAAAAGGTCTGATCAGTCTGTGGTAGCTTTTCTCCTTAAGTTAAAGTAGAAAATGCCAGAGACATTGCTTTTTAAAAATAAGCACTAAGAAAACTAATTAAACTAGTTAGCTACAAAGGGAACATTGTAGGAAGAAAAATAGCTTGGGATTGAACCCTATGATTTTATTGTTTTCACAGAAAATGTAATAACTCCTCATTGACATCAACTACCCAGTTGCAAGAAGAGTATACCTTCTGCTTTGTTGAGACACAGACGAAGCAATTAGTAAGAAGTAGTCATCAACCAAGAAAAAAATGAATTGAGAGTAAATTTTTTCCAGTTTACATGTCCCTTGAAAGGCCCTGATAGTCAAAAGGCACATTAAAAAAAAAAACCCCAAACGTAAAAAAAAATTTTGATAAAGAACATGCATTCAAAAGAATCCTTTGAAATCACTTACTAAAATCAGATTAGTCTGTCACCATAATTCAAATCACTAAAAAAAAAAAAAAAAAAAAAAAAAAAAAAAAAAAAAAAAAAAAAAAAAAAAAAAAAGACCGTATGCTTTTATGTAATGTTTACTTTGAATTTATATTAGTTCACACAAACACTCCATCCATGCTTTTGTTCCGGCCCTCCAGTCCAGTTTAAGAACCCATTGTGGCCCTCAAGTCAAAAAGTTTGCACACACC
>NW_006289083.1:75062-75374 GCF_000327345.1 Myotis davidii
GAATATAAGAGAAGACTCAGATTGTAAAGCACAAAATAAAAAATGTTATTTTTAAATAATGCACAATGAGTATTTCATATAAATTTCACAAAAATGGGGCCACTGTTACTAACGAAAAGTAATAATATTGGGCATGATTTGTGACTTCTGAAAACTTTTGTGACTTTTGATATTTAAATGTCATCAGTTTTTAGATGCAGTATAATTTTATATATCACTACATAACAATGCTGCCAATAGAAATTCAAATAGGCTGATTGCAGAGATGTTAAAATGTGGAGAAGCAAGTGTCTTTGAAATAATGAAACTGAG
>NW_006289083.1:75663-84789 GCF_000327345.1 Myotis davidii
CATGTCTCTTGAAAGGCCCTGATAGTCAAAAGGCACATTAAAAAAAAAAAACCCAAAACGTAAAAAAAAATTTTGATAAAGAACATGCATTCAAAAGAATCCTTTGAAATCACTTACTAAAATCAGATTAGTCTGTCACCATAATTCAAATCACTAAAAAAAAAAAAAAAAATAGAGCAAGAAAAATACCACAGCCAGTTTCATACAATTTCAAGTACTGAACTAAATTAATTGTTCTCAAATTACACATTTTGACAAATAAGTTTATTATAGTCTTTAAAATAAAAATGCATGTTTGGTGAAAAGTTAATACAGTTGTCACTCATATTTTGTCATATTTTAAAATATGAAAGTAATGAATGAGATTATTTGTACTATCTATAACATGATATAAGTGACTAGCTGTTTTGTGATTCTGATTATCATAGTTTATTGCCATGCAAAGTCAATTCTGTGATGTATATGAAATACCATTAGTTTAGCCTATTTCATGGCATTGTCCAATACCATGGATCTTTCAAGTCTTAAAGAAAATTTAATCACATGAAACTGAAAAAAACCATTTTAAACCAGCGATACATAGCATATTATAATTCGTGATGGAACTAAAAAATATGTAGCAGGAAACATAAAAAAGTAGGAATATATATATATACATATATATACATATATATGTATCTGAACTTTTTCATAAAAATTTAAAATCTACTGGCTCTGAGTGAGGAATTTCCATAGCTAAAGAACAGAGACTGTTATGCTCTATATATACATATATATATGAATATAAGAGAAGACTCAGATTGTAAAGCACAAAATAAAAAATGTTATTTTTAAATAATGCACAATGAGTATTTCATATAAATTTCACAAAAATGGGGCCACTGTTACTAACGAAAAGTAATAATATTGGGCATGATTTGTGACTTCTGAAAACTTTTGTGACTTTTGATATTTAAATGTCATCAGTTTTTAGATGCAGTATAATTTTATATATCACTACATAACAATGCTGCCAATAGAAATTCAAATAGGCTGATTGCAGAGATGTTAAAATGTGGAGAAGCAAGTGTCTTTGAAATGATGAAACCAAGCAATGCTCCTAATTAATCAAGGATCAATTACTGGCAGTAGGAGATTATGTAGTATAATCTTTCTCCTGCAAATTAAAATCTCCACTGCCTGATGCCTTCCTATAAAAGAAGAAGAGATTGACATCCATCACGCTTAACATATGTTATAAAAAAGAAAAGGGGGGATATTTTAGTGAGTTCAACTTATAATAAACACAAAAAATATTAGGAAAAGGAAGGCAGTTGGCAAACAGGTAAATTGTCGTATTATCACTAATATTAAAGAAGAGACTACTTAACACAATTTACATTTATTTCACTTATCCCGATTAAAAAATTCCTGCATTTTATCTGTTGACTTTCAATTAAAACAATGAAACATTTGAACTGGAGTGAAAAACATTGATCCTAATTCTGTTTATTCGTTTACATAAATGATCCAGAACCCACTTGAGATATATACTTTGTTACCATATCAATAAATATGATTGCTTTGCAATTCTGATTGCCCTTTGTTCTTGGCACTCATCAGCAATTTCTCAAAAATTTAATCAAAATTAATTTTGAAGTACCAGCCAGTTCTCATGAACTTCTGAAGCCTTGTGTATTTTTACAGTGTAAAAGGTAATAATGTCTTAATACCTTATTAATGTTTAATAGTAGGATTGAAACTTTCAGTTACAGCTGTTTCTTTGTGTAGAGCTACTTCGAAGAAATGGAGACTTGTTTTCCTGAAAATGACAATATGTATATCCAAATATTTTGAATATAGGTTTTTTTTTAGTTTTTTTGTAAAATCCTGACTCAAATCAAAGTTTAAGAAAAGAAGGCAGCAATGAGTTAAGCCTCTGTTTAGATCTAAAACCTTTTTATTGATGTTACCAGCAATGAGAGTGCAGGAAATCAATAAAAAAGATGGTCTACTAATACGGGATAATGGAGAAAAGAAGATAGTTGCCACACAAAATGGAAGGCAAACTGAAGGAAAATTTAGTATGCATTAAGCTAAGTGCCCCAGATATTGTTTATCTCTTTGGCATGACTGTAATTTTGAAAAAAACAACATAAAAAACAAACACAACAATATGCCTGATTTTTTCAAAGAAGTCATGAAATTCATGTGTTTATCTATTTTAATTTAAAAGATTTGGCTTGGCTCAATTCTATCACTACTTAGGATATTCAAACTAGTCCCCTCTTTAAGTATGAAAATACACTTTTAATTCCAAGTTCCTATTTGTTTCATGTTTTACTTTCAAAGATTTGACTTTTTTTTTTTACATGTATGACAAATGTGGGAGAGTGCATCAGGGAGTTCCTGTTAAAATCCCTTCCTGTAGACATTAAGGTACATGAAGCACTGAAGGTTTATCCCATGGTGACATAACAGATAAATTGTATAGCTATTCTCATTTTGGTGGTAAGTGAACACTGCTCAACAAACACACATACTGCTTTTCATACCTTACCTGGAAAGAGGCTTTATTGAACATAGTGTAAAGTTATCTTTTAAGGTGAATTATTGAATTTGCACAAACATTTCTATAGACTTAAAAAAAAATCAAGCTGTGTCATTTCCCCACTACATTTTGTTGTGCTTTTTATATTAATATTTGCAAATGTTATAATTTAATACTCATATCCCAATTACTTGCATAACCAGTTTTTTTTTTTTAAATCCTGGGGTGTTGATAGAACATAATAATAATAATAATATTCTTCTTTAGACAAAAGTCTTAAATGAAGTTAAAAGCTGAGATAATTTAAGGAAAGAGATCTTCAAATTTTCATAACCAACAGGTTTAAGTGAAATTTACAATGCATTGGAAAACTGGCTGGTTAAAGGTATGATTTATCCTCAGGTAGCTCAAAATCATTTTTACAGGTTTTTGTTTTTTTTCTGTAAAAGTGTTTTTTAATCTTTGTAAAATAATAAAATAATATTTCACAATTTGCACAGAGTCTGACTTAAGGGCAGAGGCATGTTACCCTCAGAGTTTAGAATAAAGCCAGATTTTTCAGGCCCAGTTCCGCTGTAGAGTTTGTATGCACTGAAATCACAAACATTTTCTTGTTCCCTCTAAAGCTAGGGCCAATTTCACTTCGAATGGAGGTGAGAGTGAAAAATCACTCTTGAGCTGAGTATTATCTTAACCTTTTGCTCTGGTTGACCCATTCAATAACCTGGAAGAAAAAAAGTTGCTCCCTTGTCTGGTCTCCGTGGACGTTACGTTCTAATGGACAAGAAGCTGAAGGGCCATCGCTGTCGGTCACACACGCGTCTCCTCCGCGTGGGCTTCCGCAGCAGCTTCGGTCCTTTCTCCGTCAGAAGCGGCTTTGTTGTCTTGCCTGCAATTTGCACGTTTCGGCTCTGCAGTTTGTTTATAAAATAGTTTTACACAAACCACTCTTAGCAGTGCAAGCTTCTGAGCTGGAAATTATTCAGGCTTGTTTCATTGAAGGCACTTAGTTTCCATGGCAATTTAGAAAAGATGGTGGTTTGGTTTCTTCACTGGAACAGATGACCGTTTGGGTGTTCAAGTGGCCGCGAGCAAACTCCGATAAGCCTGTGTGTTATGTAAGCCCAGGCTGACTATCCTGGATAGCAGTGCATGCAAAAAGAGACAGCACACAGTTATCTAGCTTAGCCATGGGAGGAAAACAAATACAAATTATAAAGGTGGGGTGGGGATAGGTGGGGAGGATGAATGTTTTAAATAATTCTGAGTTCAGGTTCTTTTCAAGGAAGGGTAACAACCAAAGGTAAAAGGGCCTACATTTATTGAATTCTCTACGTAAAAGCTTTTCCAAAGGAAAATAAATGCCAGCTCTTCACGTACCCTGTTTACAGTGAGGTTTTTGTTGGCAGGCCATTAGGTTTCCATGGTAACAAGCAAACTATTCATTTGAAACAAAACCAGCCAAGACTTTGTGCTTTGACAAGAATTTCTATAGCTCTTTTTTTCCCCCCAGAGTTCAACCAGATGACCAGATGACACTGTGATCGTTTTAGCCACAAAAGCACCTGAAGGTCTCTTCTCTATTCAGGTCAAGACTATCTTGTATACGCACTTTGGAATAACTTATACTTCCATGACATCTTTTTATCCCCAGTGCTTAAAAAATTTGTTTTTATTATTTTGTTTTTGAGTCAGTAGTCAGTGGAGGAATCTTTGGTAGTTTGTTTTTTCAATGTCCATTTACAAAGACTCTTCATGCCAGTGCCTGGTGAATCTTTTATAGCCTCTGCCAGGATAAGGTCACCTTCGAGGACTCAGGATAGAGATGAGGACAATAACTGGAAAAAGCCATATATGTACTAAAATTCCAACAGCACCATCAACGGAATCTAAAGACAAGGAAAACAAATGCCAAGAAACAACCAAACAAAAAATAAGTATTCCATGCAACAACCAACTCCACTTTGGTAAACTAATGAAACATTTTTTGTATATGAAAACAATTTTGGAAAACTTTTTCTTTTCCTTTTCGGTTTTATGTATCAGCTTCATTTCCAAGACAAGTGAAAGGACTATCATTTTAATATGTGGTTAGGCACTTGCTAAACATATTTGCAGACTTAAATTGATATGAAATGCTATAAAAACTGTTCAGAAGATACTTGTGTAGGTTTGTGGCCACACTCAGCCTGAGTTCTGCTAGCCACATGAAAGCATGCACACACAGAAAATTCTCAGGAAACCTAATCGTCAGCGCCCCACCCCCCCCAAGCTTCCAGAAATATTTAAGCTTAAAGACTGAGAGAAAAACTGCACTTGATGAAAACTAGGAAGGAATTGTTATGGGTATTGAAATTAGCTACTGCAATTAGTGAATTATATATATTCAGATCAGTCCAACATTTATAAGTTAGTTAAATAATTATCTCTTTAGTGTAATTTTTAGAAGCCCTATGAAGTCCATTCTAACTAAAATATATCTTCCAGCACTCTGCTTTGAGATTCTTTCTACAATTGGTATTTCATCTAATGCCTCGAGTTCAGGTCATACCTCTTAGGACATATACCCTACCTAGGGATGCTAACGCAGGTAAACTCCATAATTCATTAACCTGGCTTAAGTTACAACATGGCTCTCACCTAGGGGAGAACTGAGTTTTGAAAATAAGAGACACACAATCTCAGCTTTTGACAGTGTGGGTGGACCACAGTATCATTTACTGCCCTAGAAGGATTAGGAGTCAGAGCAGTTAGGAAGAGGCTTTTGACTGCCAAACTGGTTGGTACTTAGAAATTAACATTACTTCAATATTCATTGAACACTATTCATCCAAATGAATTTAATAAATGATAAATAGTACAAATTAACAAAATACTTCCTCACATCAAATAGAATATATTTTGTTTAATTAGGGTTATGTGTTGCCTCTGATTAACAGAGGCTAAAATAATTAACTTTAATACTTATAGATGTATTTTATCTAAGACAGCCCCACATTTCTCTGGATTTAGTATTTTAAGGAAACATTCTATTGTGTAATAATAAAGTTCCTATAAGTTTTTGTTATCATTTCACTGTATCTACTTTTACTTCTGCTTTCTTACTTCAGAAGTAAATTATGTTCTCTTGCTTTCATCATTTGGAAAGTTTAATTCACCTTATTGAATTTAGTCTATAATATTTTTCAGTGATTAAGTTATCAAATGTAAATTTTCTTTGTAAGAGAGTAACGATCTTTGGTTAATATGTTACTGTCACTGATTCATATTAGAAAATCCAGAGGAAATCCCAGTCCCTATGAGGAGAAAGCATGCTTTTCTGTGAATTTGACAAACTTATTTCATTTGAGCTATTAGTTTTCTAAAGGGAAATTAGCCCGACACAGGGTGAAATTTACAAATGTGTTACTTGAAATGAAATGCTAAGTGTAATGATAAGAAGGTAAATCTATGAGCAAAATGGCTCATTGTTACATACAATTTTAGCTTCTGTCTTTTTACAATGTTTAAAGATGTAATCAATTCAGTTCATATGAGAGAGCAATCACTGGGTAGCTGTACAAATATGACTTTCAACAACTAGACTGATATAATTTCTTACTAATTATACTCAATTAACAAAGACTCAGATTTGCTCTGCACTTAATACAAAATTGACTTTTATGCTCCTTTTGTATGTGAATAATTGATGAATTTATTTTTATAAATTTAGTTGCATTTATACCTCTTTATGTGATCACAAAAGTAAGGATTCCAGATGGTCCTATGAAAATCTTTCAATTGGAAAAAATTGTAATAGGAATGATTTGAGGTTTCTCAACTTCAAATGAACAACATGAAGATGAAGTTTTTAAGAAGCAGCTCAATACACACTCTAATGGTTTTTGCATTATCTATACCTCTTTTATATAAAAATTGATTTGTAGTGAAAAATAACATTTGAAGACATCATTAAACCATAGTATTCAAACCAGAATAAATGTGGAACCAAATTACCAAAAAATTGATTGTGGTGCAGGTAGAAGGAGATTAATTATACCAAAAAAAATAAAAATAAATAAATAAATAGGGCTAGCCCTAGCCGGTTTGGCTCAGTGGATAGAGCATCGGCCTTTGGACTGAGGGGTCCCGGGTTCAGTTCTGGTTGGGGGCATGTGCCCAGGTTGTGGGCTCGGTCCCCAGTGGGAGTTGTGCAGGAGCCAATCAATGATTCTCATCATTGATGTTTCTATCTCTCTCTCCCTCTCCCTTCCTCTCTGAAATCAATAAAAATATATTTTAAAAAATAGGGCTAATCTATTGTTTAATATAGGGTGTCCCCCAAAAATGTATATACACACTTTGAATAATTATAAAGGAAGTGCTTATTAAAATACATTTTATTTTCAAAATTGAGCTAGCAGCTGTTAAAGTGTGTATACATTTTTGGGAAAACCCTGTTAAGACAGTTTAAAATATTAAACCTGTTAAAATGTTTAACAAATGTAAAATCTAAGAAATATTTTCATAAACTGGGGGATTAAAAAGCACTATGTCTGTACAAATATATGCTGAGTATATAGATTAATTAAATATTTTAAGAAAAGTTGAAAACCTCTGAAATTAATAATATCAACCAAAATATTTTAAAATCCCAATTAAAAATCATAAACCTAAATCAAAATTATATTTTTTCTTAGGCTAAACAAGCATATAGCCAAATTTAATACTTTGCTTTTAAGTTATACACAAAATTTTAGCTTCTTAAATATAAGAAATTCTAAATAAACAAACTAAAAATAAATTTTTAAATTGGAATATATTAATTTGATAGTATTTACATTAACATCTCATCAAACAAATTAAAAAAGAGACACTTACTCTTAGTCGTTAGGTCTTGTTTTGCACATTCTCCTTCTGCAATTGATACATCATCAATGGCAATGTCACCTTCTATGCCAGGACCTCGAATACCTTCAAAAATGAGCTACAAATATAAATGAAACCAACCTAATTTCTATTGAGAAATTTATGAGCAAAACCTAAAATTGTCAACATTCCAAACATCTTTTACACTCAATAGTCTTCAAAATTCTTACTTACAAAAACCAAAATATCTTAATAAAAACCATAATGGGATATGCCTTGCAGAATATGTTTTTTTTTTTTTTACAGCAAAATCTCTGCATTGGTGATAAAACAATGCTACATTTAGCTGAATGATATAATAAAACACCTACTATAACCCCTATTACTTTTCATTTTCTGGGGTAAGGAAAAATTTTGTTTGAGTAGTATTTCTCTGAAAAAGATTCCTTCCAAATTTCTCTTAACACATAACACCAGTTTTTTTAAGAAATGTTTCAAGGAATGAATCTGTTCTGGGTTCTCTACAACAATATTACATTTTTTGAAGCCCAGAGCAAGGGTTTATCATATCTAGGAGCCAATCTTTGAATTTCCAGAATCTAGAACAGTGGCTTGCACTGAGGCTTAATACGGGTGTTGAAAGAATAAGGTTGTAAAATAACCTCCCTTAATTGTTAAATTCTGGATACAATGTCAATATAAGAACAATCAGCAAATTATTATAGCAATTATTTTATTTACAGAAACAACTCAGAATTTTCTCTATAACCTATTAGTTATTTTTTGTTTCCAGTTAAACCTTTTAATCTGTTTGATACTAAAAGGCAACCTATGTATTTTGTGACTATATTCCCAGAAAAAATTTCTACATGTCAAAATAAAATGTCTGTTTTGGCCTTTCCAGAGAATAATTAGCTTAATAAAGAGCAATTTTTTAACATCAAGCTGATGTGTGCATTTTAATACAATTTCTAGCCTTATTTCATTGCAACAATTTAGGGTGAAAGTCTATTTATATGAATACCAAAATTTTTGTTTTAGTATTTTATCTTTGGGGGTATTTTAATATGGCTTCTTAAAGGCAAATTGGTGGTGATTTTCAGAGAATTTAGGCATTATTTGAGAAGCAACCTTTATAATTTCATTGATTGAACTAATTGTAGGCAACTTTAGTATGGAGTCCCTGTCCCCACTTAGACATCATCCATAAAAATAAGAATAATCTTCATAACTTGAAGGAGAAAAATATTGAGAAGTTTTAACTCATATTTAATTTCTATAGAGAGGTTTTCCTGCTCACTTATGTTGAGGCATGTCAATAAAGAGTGCCCAAAGCCATTTCTTCAAAGAATATCCAAAACGTCCTGTATCACTGAAGCCATAAAAAAAACTGTAGGCCCAATGGGGGTGGGGGTGGGGGGAATAAGCACACAGTTGTAATACCTTAATCAATAAGAGAAAAACAACACAAAACAACAGCACTGCAGGCCAGCGCTAAACTCTTCTGATCCCAGTTGGCAGTATACAGATAGATGCTCATCCCCAGCACTGTCAGAGAAGCATGCTCGGCTGTCTGGAAATAATGGCTCCCATATGACTTGGGGTGGTATTTTGGAAGGTATCTGGGAAGAGGCCAAACAGCCCTCACATGACTGTTTAAAACACAAGTGAGAATTAAAGAAAATCCCCAAGGTCAGCGCCTGGGAACTGGGCGGCCACCGAGAGGGCCTGGTGGGGCAGGCCGAGGC
>NW_006289083.1:84813-157704 GCF_000327345.1 Myotis davidii
AAACGCCCCACTGTGGGACCACGGGGTGGTGTGGCCCACAAACAGCTCTGAGCTTTTGGGGAGTAGGAGGCTGAAATCTTCCCAAGGATATCCAGCGAGTGCGGGTGTCCTGCCAATGAGACAGCAGCCTGTGTCCGCCTGATGGAGTCATTCCAGGGCTGGCTTTCCTCGGGGATCTCACGTGCACAATTGGAACCCTTGGCTGCCCTGATGGCAGTGGGAGCCCCAACCCCGCAGAAACGTTTGGGATTGTTTACAGCCCGCTGTCTCTGCTTCCCCTCCCCGTCCCTGTGAAGACCTTACAGATGAGCTGACACCCCGAGTCCGCGGGCTCTGTGTACCAGGCAGCATGAGGGGGAGAGCTGGGGCAGGTTTGGATCCTCTTTGCCAACCAACCAGACCTAAGAAGGATCCTGGCAGACGATGGCTTTGAGGGACAGCCTTTCCGGAGAGACTCCCCCTGTCTGGCTAACTGAGTTCCCCTATGATGATGAGGTGAGATGATGAGGTGAAGGGCGGTGGCTGAGCCGGTGGGGTTGGCCCACGAGTTCCGCAAGTTTGCCCTGAATAGTCCTCGGGAGGCTTTCCCTGCCTGTCCCCAGCCGCTGAGAGTCTCAAGCGTGAAGCCTGAGACAAGAAACCCGAAACCAAGTAGCTCCAGGAAGGCATATGGATCCTAGAAATCGCCTTATCTGTAATTGAGTGTCCGGGTAAATAAAATCCTACTTAGAGTCACCAAATAAAAAAATAAATAAATACCCATAGTATAAACATTCAAGAACACTGAATATGGAAAAAGAAGTAATTTTAATGACTGCACAATATTCCACCTTATAAACATTTATTTAACCAGTACCTATTGTAATTGCTAAACATTAAACTTATTTTTTTAGCAATTCTGAACAAATTCAGAATTGTTAAAATTGAGGTGAATAAATTCCAAAACATTTTTATACATGCATATTTAGACCACATAGGTATTTAAAGTCATTAAAAACTGCCCCTATAGCACTCTGTGAGAAGGCATCGTTTTTGCTAACCATGTACTTTTAAATATATTTTTATTGATTTCAGAGAGGAAAGGAGAGGGAGAGAGAGGTAGAAACATCAATGATGCGAGAGAATCATTGATAGGCTGCTTCCTGCACGCTCCTTACTGGGGATCGAACCAGCAACCCAGGCAGGTGCCCTTGATCGGGAATCAAACCTGGACCCTCCAGTCTACAGGTCTACACTCTATCCACTGAGCCAAACCAGCCAGGTAACCTTGTGGTTTTAAATCTTTTGGATTGATGTCACTTATCTGGTAGAGAATCAATGTTAGAATAAATCAGTGGTTATTCTCATCCTTTATAGTTTTAGTTATGGGATGCTGAGTCTTCTCTCCTGAAAATAACAGCATAAATGGAATGTTATCTTGGAGAAAGTCAAAGCTTAGACTCATGTTGATATGAGTCTTATTTCATAAAAGCAAGCACTGCCATTTGGCCATAAGACTAATACTTTATTAAATGTGAGTAAAGTGATGTCATCACAGAATTTTCTTTTATGTGGGTATTTTAAGGAATTGAACTGAATAAAGTGTAGATTTCTGACTTACACTCAAATTTTAATTCTGGAAGGAATAGCAATGCATTATTCAGGAAAATTTTGTATGGTAAAGAGGAAAATTCTTCCCACCAAGACTTCGTTTTAAAAGACAGAGAGGGAAAAGAAGGGGCGTGAACACTGCTCACAGAGTAAAATTCAGGGTTTACAATGTAGTCGTGGCAAAGATAAAGGGGCATGTTTTGTGCATGACATGAGATGCTGGTGAAAAGGATAGTGAGGGTAGGTTAGAAAGTTCTGCACCTGCTCACACAGATTTAAAACAGAAGCTGAAGTCAGATTTCTTTTATGGGAAGGGATGCTCAAGAAACAGGTTTGGGAGTACATGGATTCTCCATCTTAGCTAGGCAGAGGTGAATAGATAGTGAAATTCAGCACAGTGTTTCTTATTTAAAGTACATAATTATTTTCAATAAGTTCTTGTTACCTGGAGATAAGAGTCAAGATAAAATAACAGGGTTATCCATAGACACAGACAATGGATGGTGAAGGCTTGGGTGGGAGGAGGCAATGGGATATATGTAATACTTTCACCAATAAAGATTTATACAAAAATAATGGGGTTATTTTAAAACTAAAAACTAAAATATATAAGTCATCAAAATCATCCCTATACTTTCAGAGCTGCTTTCCCTGAAATGGCCCTGTCATTGCTCACAGCACTTCAAAACTTCCCTTACTGACTTTAAGATGTTAAACACTTTGGAGCAGGGAAGGCACATCCACAAAAGTAGAAAAAAAAAATCAGGCAAACTTATCTTTGTCTCCTTAAATATTATTCTCCTGACATTTTATATTAAATGAAAATCCCTTAATAGCATGTATTAAATCATCTTTATAGAGCTTTAGCAGTGAAATCTGAAAATATGCACATTCACTTTGATTCTCAGTTACCAAATCCGTAAAGTAGGAAACATTAAAAACTCTTCTGCCCACTTCACAGGATGTTATTGGAGAACTTAATTTCAAAACTTACAATGAAAAGCTAAATACTCCTACTTTCTCTACTAATTTCCTTTCCCTTTGTCTCTCTGTGCAGTTTCATCCGGACACAGGATGGGAACTACTAGTCAGCTTATGCTACCGGTCAAGTCCCAAAACAGAGTGGGTGTGAAGGAAGCCGCCACCCTCTTTTTATGGTCAGATTGAGAGGGAGTGCTGGGAAACCTTTGAAGGTAAACATCAGTTGATTGACTGATGTAATTTAATATGTGTGCTGCCTGCCTGCTGGCAATATGTTGATTCTAAGTGTGCAGTTGGCTGAAAAGCAAACATACAATTCAGCAGAAGTCAAAGTGTCATGTGTCTGGAGGACTGCCTATGTCTAGAACATTCTCTCGTATGAATACTTCATCCTTTGGTGATTCTGAATGAATTGTTGCAGTAATAAAAGTTGGCTTATTTGAAAATTTATTATTTCATTTATCTGCACAATTATGGGTAATAATATAGTTTGTCACTATATAAAGTCAATTGATTATTTTCTATATAAGCATGGTGTGTGTTTCATTTCCTGTGTGGAAATAAGTCAAGGAATTAGTAGTAGCTGTTACTAGAATAATAAAAATAATTTCTGACAATCAAACTCTTGGTTCAGTTATAATCAGTGTTTTTAATATTTATTTGTAATCTTGTGATGATGGGAAATTTCATTCACTCAGTCAGAGAAATACTGTAGTCTGCCTCAGGGTCCTATTTGAATAGGAAGGAAAAGGTCTTGAGCAGTATGTTTGTTTTTTGTCAATTTCTACGGCAGCTTTGCTATTGAGAAGCTATAGATTGTGTTTCACTTGTCTAGATTCTTACAAAGAAATTTTTATTGCATTGTTTTGCTTATGCTCTGAACCCCAACTACAATTATATCTTTGAATTATTATAATAACACTAGAGGCCCAGTGCACAAAATTCATGCATGGGGCAGGGGGTCCCTCAGCCAGGCCTGCACCCTCTCGCAATCTGGGACTCCTTGGGGGATAACTGACAGTCAGACATCCTTCTTACAATCCTAACCGCTTGCCTTCCTGCCTGCCTGATCACCTCTAATCACTCTGCCTGCCTGCCTCATCACCCCTAACTACTCGCCTGCCTGCCTGATCACCCCTAACCAGACTGCCTGCCTGCTTCATTACCCCTAACCACTCGCCTGCCTGCCTGATCACCCCTAAACACTTGCCTGCCTGCTTGATCACTCCTAACTACTCTGCCTGCTTGCCTGATCACCCTGACTGCTCACCTGCCTGCCCTCTGGCCCCTAACCACTCACCTGCCTGCCTCATCACCCCTATCCACTCGCCTGCCTGCCTGATCACCCCTAAACACTTGCCTGCCTGCTTGATCACTCCTAACTACTCTGCCTGTCTGCCTGATCACCCCTAACTGCTCATCTGCCTGCATGATCGCCCCTAACCACCTCTGCCTCATCCCCATCATCGTGGCTTAGTCCAGAAAGATGTCCGGAATGACATCTAGAAGGTTGTTTGGCTGTCCAGGCTAATTAGCATATTACGCTTTTATTATAGATTTTGCAAGTTCTAATAAACTCATAAGAGGCTTGCAGACTAAGTAATCCTTTAGGGTTACTTTTTAAAGAAATATTGTCTCGACTATAAGGTAGATAACAGAAATAAAATGCATAGGTATTAAATTTAAGAATGCACCATGACCAAACTTTTAAGAGTTTATAAAAATAAATCCTTACGCCCTAACCGGTTTGGCTCAGCAGATAGAGCATCGGCCTGGGGACTGGAGGGTCCCAGGTTCGATTCCGGTCAAGGGCATGTACCCAGGGTTGCGGGCACATCCCCAGTAGGGGGCGTGCAAGAGGCAGCTGAATCGATGTTTCTAACTTTCTCCCTCTCCCTTCCTCTCTGTAAAAAATCAATAAAATATTTAAAAAAAAATAAATAAATCCTTACCTTTTCTCAAACATAAAAATAAGAAACTCTAGCAATTAATTATAATACGATGTATCTCAACTTGGCAGAAATGACATTTATGAGATGGAAATAATATAAAATGCTCTCTAATTGAATAGATAAGATTATGTAATATTTTTATGAAGTACCATTATGATTCTGACTACTATTATATTACAGAGATAAAACTGTTAGGTCTGATCAAGCAATTGAATCGATACCTCTCCTCCAGGAACTGGCTTTTCAGGCCATTTCATTATGGACATTCCCTTTGCTGAGACCACATTTCACTTGCAGTGACCATAGTCCATTATCTCCCCTCTGGGAATGCACAAAGAAGTCTCCCCCAGAAAAAGCCCTCCAAAAGTCCTTTAAAAGCCACTGACTCCCATTACTGGGTGCTGGAGCCATCCAGGCTCAACCACCTGGTGTGTGGATGATCAAATAAATTCGTAATCCCTCACCACTCTGGCCTTGTGCGTTCCTCCTTCGACGACCTAACATTTGGTGTCGAAACTGGGGAGGGTTCCACGAGAATGGGGAGCCATTGCCTTGGCTTCAGTCACCCTGAGTTTGCTTCTCGGAGAGCAATAGGCAGTGGCAGCTTGTCCTGGGCTTACCTCCGAATCCTACTCAGGCGACTCAATTGTCGGCCTCGATCAGGCCTCCCTCCCTTACAAGGTCCCCTGCGCCCCGCCAGCCAGCCAAGGAGGACACCAGACCGAGAATCTCTCCTTCTCCATTGCTGACGTTCCATCCCACACCGGCCAATCTTCCCTAGATGAGTGACGTTCCACAATTCCCCTCGTCTTGACTCTTCTGCCCACTCTCTCTCACTGACTTTTCAGAAGTCTCTGGTCTCGAAAGTCCTAGCACTAGGCCAGAAGACTCCTCAGCCGTTTGGCTCTGGGTCCTTCTGGATTGGGGACCCCCAGTCTGGAGGGTCATCTCTCCTTTCTCATGGTAATTTTTTAGCAGCAAGGATGCCTGCCCTAAACAGTCACCTTTGGATTTGTGGCCTGTCACTCACCCTTCCTCTCTCATGGGCCATGCCACACTCCCTCTGCACACTCACAGGGGAAATCATGTCCGATCATCTCACTTTATTTTGTAACACTGTTTGGCCACAACATAAACTAGATAATAAGTCTCAATAGCCTGAAAACAGTACTTTCAATTTTAACACACTGAGCAATTTAGATAATTGCTGTCACTACAATGGAAAATGATCAAAGATTCCCAACGTCCAGGCCTTTTTCACTCTTCAGTCCCAATCCTCTCTCTCAGTCCTGCTCTACCATTCATATATTTCTCCTTCACACAAAACATCTTACCCCTAACACTTCCTGATTCTGAATCTACTTTTGACCCAGCAGACCACCGACCTCCACCCTCTTAATCATCCCTTCCCTCATCTGTAGTAGATTCCCAAAACCCAGACCCTCTTAACCAGAAACCACCTTCTCCCCAGTCCCTGAGAGCCCAAATCCTGAGAATGTAAGCTCCAAAACAGCCTTTTACCATCTAACACTCATTCTCAGGCCACATAAAGACCACCCTCCTCAACAGCCTCTTCTATTCCTGCCACCATTTACCCCTGAGGGAGGCAGCAGGAACTGAGGGTATTGTGGTTAATTATGACAAACTTAATGAAATCACTCGAGGCCCTGACGAAAACCCAGCTCTCCCTCTCTCCCACCTCATAGAGGCCTTACAGAAAACAGCCACTGTAGCCCCTATCTCCCCAGAGCACCCATTTATATCCCAAACAGCCCCCGACACACACCATAAACTTCAAAAAATAAACAGAGGTTCACAAACCCCTCAAAAAAAAACCTCATTAACCTGGCCTTTAAGGTCTTTGATAATAGAGACAAGAAGACCCAAATCCAAAAACAAAAGTGAGATCAGGCCAAGGCTGAGGCCCAGAAGGTGACCTTCCTGCACCTGGCCATCACTCTCACGAACCTCAAATGCAGTGCCGGTCCTCCAACTGCGGGTAAGTCAGGGGCTAAGCCTCCTCCGGGCCCAAGCTTCAAATGCAACAAGGAAGGACACTGGGCCAGGCCCTGCTCAAATCCGAGACCCCCGCCTGGGCCCTGCCCAAGGTGTAGAAGGGAAAGGCCGCTAGAAATCAGACTGTAGTCTGGCTGCTCCAGGTCGGATCTCAGTCAGTCCAGCAAGGGCGCCCTCTGGATCCAGTTTGGAGCTGCCAGACCCCCTGGGACTGGCCACTGAAGAAGCTGCCCAGGCCCTGACAGGGCCCCACATGCTTACATCACCAGGACAGAGCCTTGGATAACTACTATGTGGCAGGTAAGCAGATCTCCTTTTTCACTGACACTGAGGCCACTTATTCTGCTCTCTCTGAATTTGCTGGGACCCTGTCCTCTCCTCAGTCTCTATTATGGGGGTTGACAGATTAGTCTCACAGGCATTAGCCACCTCACCTCTATACTGCATCTTACTAAATTCCCCCATTTACTCTTTTATCATTCTACCTCGGTGCCTGGCCAGGGCCACCATGCATCCCCTCATAAAGACCAGTTGTCACAAACCACAGTCACCTACCTCAGTTTCACTCTCTCACCCACAGGGCTGAGCCACTCTTGGACTGTAAACACCTTATCTTCTTATCTCCTCCATGACTGTCCCCTCCGCCGAACAAGAATGGTCTCCTTTCTTGGGCTTGCCAACTTTAGTCTTCTCCCACTGAGCAAAGGGAACACTCCCTGAGCCTTTAGATCCCAAGGCCAGCATTCTCCCCCCTTTAATGCTCTGAAAACTGCTCTGACCTCAGCGCCTTGTCACCTCTCCCCACCCCACCTTTCCAAAAGAACAACTTTCTTTACCTCACAGGCTTATTTA
The DNA here is from genome assembly GCF_000327345.1 of Myotis davidii. Classification (NCBI taxonomy): domain Eukaryota; kingdom Metazoa; phylum Chordata; class Mammalia; order Chiroptera; family Vespertilionidae; genus Myotis; species Myotis davidii. Next base: position 92,205 of record NW_006289083.1, read on the forward strand.
GCAGTCCGGCTATTATCAGAAGCTGAGCTCATTATCTCCCAAACCTTAGCATGTTATCTCTAAGGAAAAATCTGGCAGATTTGAATCGAAGCGGCTAAAGGCCTGGGAACAGGCTGCTGGGTCTGCTCTCTCCTCCCCCTTCCTTTTCTCCAGCCTCATATGCCTATACATAATTTTCCGAAGTCTTTGGTAACTTAAAGGCTTTGGAGCATTGCTGGGTTAAATGATAAACATCTAAATATTTTAAAATTGCTATTTTAAAATACTGAAACATTGATTGCTTAGACATGTTTTAATTTGTCTGCTCTTAGTTTTTTTATTACAGATGGTCTCCTGTACTTTGTTGAAGGTATATTTTCTTGAAAGTAAGAGTGCATTTGAAGTGTGTTTGTAAATGTTAATCTAAGAAATGCTGGCTGTTTACTTTTTGGTAATCTTTGGAAAATTAAGGTTTCTAAGAGTTAAGGATTCTAATACATTTTAAAGAAAAAAGAAAGAAAAGGTCTGTGCAAGCTGCTGAAGGTATGACAGAGAGAAAGAATATTAGAGTAGAAATACTTAATGGAAGGTCTAAGGCATGGTTATGCATTTTTGAAGGACATACAAAGAAGGTCTGAAGGCTAATTCGAAAGTGTGAAATTTGTGAAGGTTGCATATGTGATGAGAAGGAAAAGAGAAATGTTGAAAGAAATTAATAAATTCTAAAGTTAACTATTTAAAGTTTAAACAAAGGCCAGACCACTAGCTAATTTATAGCCTGCCTGAACTAAAAAGCCCTTACCTCCCCCTGACAAGGACAGAAAGGGAGGGGGAGAGGGGAAAAGAAAGAAAGAAAAAAAAGGGAGGGTTAGGGCAAGGGCCAGTTTACTCTGAGCAAGAAAGCCTGAGGTTTGAGACTCCAAGCTTGGCAGGATAAGGTTGCTGGACACTTCTTAAGCTAAATCAGTATATGCAGCAGCGGAATTTTAAGACAGGAGTGTATATAATGCCTCAGACCCACACCTAGCCTGCTCTTCAGATTGGCTGGGTGGTGGGGGGAGGGATGGCATTTGTACTTCATGGGACAAATGTATAAATTTGCTTACTTTGCTTTTTCAATAAAGGATAATACTTGAATTACTTGATAAGTTCTCTTTTCACAATATAATCAAGGTCTCATATAAACTCATTCATATGAGAAGCCAATATTTTATGAGCAATTGGTTCTAGTAAAGTCCAAAGTAAAATTTGCATATATATGCAAATGATTAGTAGTCAAAAGAATGCTGTTTAAAAGTAAATTTAAATTTAAAAGGAAGAAATTTTAAAATTTCTTCCACTACTATTTACAGAGTAAACTAAAAGTTATTATTCAAGCATTAAATCTCACCATTAATGAGATACCATAAGTAAAAGAAAGTTACTTTTACTTGAGATATATGCACTGCATTATTGGCCAGCATGTCTCTCTTTCCTGTTTTTCTGGAAGGCAACCAACTTGGTTGCTCTGTTTGAGAGAAAATAAAAGTCTTTAATCTAGCAATATTAAGGTGTAAAAGTAAAACAGCAAGGATTACGGTTCAGTAAAACTAAGAAGTTAAGGCAGTCAATGGGAGATTATAATCTCAGGAAATTTAAAGTACTAAATTTGGCTGGAAATAGATTCTACTCTTTCCTACATTGTTAACAAATCAGAAAAATCAGGCCGGAGAAAAACCCTTTAATAGCAAGGGACAAAACTAGAAAAATAAAAATTTCTCCACCAGGGTAATAAATCCTCCCCAAGCAAATAACCAGTCAGGCAACTAAGAACCCTAATCTTCTCCTCCCTAAAGGTAACACCTAGGTCTCAGCTTTATTTCAGCTCCTCACTGGGTGCTGGAGCCATCCAGGCTCAACCACCTGGTGTGCAGATGATCAAGTAAATTCATCATCCCTCACCACTCTGGCCTTGTGCATTCCTCCTTTGGTGACCTAACAAAAACCATGTACCTTTCCTCTTCTATAATTCCAAAAGCATTTGATCTAATTGCCTTGAAGAAGGAAGTAACAACATCTAGATACTTGGGGGGCAAATGTTGAAGTTTAGGTCTCCTAAACTTGGGTTCAGATTATGGAAACCTCATACACAGTAAGGTTGATACTTAAAATGATTTCCTCGTTGAAATGACAGGCTTAACATTTTAATGTTTTCACTGTATGTCTATGCAATTCAGCAAACTCGGTATGCAAGAAATATTGCATAATCAGAAAGCTAACACTTGTTTTGTAAATTCAAGTGGAAATTTGAAAAATATATATGTGAATTTATGTATTAGAATTATACCACACAAAATAGTTTTGATTCGTGGCCTGACAGTTTCTTACATACATATAATGCTTTAAAACATACACATAGCTATCGATGTCAATACAGAGACGGAGATATAGATGATGCTGTCATAGCTTGTATTCAAATGTAATTTCTCAGTAAGAGAAGAAGAGCTACATGCAGCACTAATGAGTGAAAGTAGAGGGGGAGTCCAATAATACAATGCACCTCTGATAATCTGACTTCAGTGTTAACGGTGCCTTCTGCAAATGTTCACAAGATTATTTCTTCCTGAGGAGAGATAATGACTTCTGGTCAATGTTGCTAAAGCAAATAGAAAGTCTAAAAATGCAGTTTGAAAACTGGCAGAATACATTATTAATTAAATGTAAATTAACATTAATACCTTTTCTTTTCTGTTTTTAACTGTCAGCAAGTAATCGAACTAGCCTCAATCATTTCAAAGGAGATTTGAAGAGAGGCAAATGGTAAACCAAGTGGGTAGCCTCAGCTCCTTTCCTGGGGAAGCTCTGCAGATACAAAAGTAACTAACTCCCGAAGACTCTGCCAGTCCAACTTGCGAGATAAATGTCAACTAGTTCTCAAAGCTTCTAATCTGAAATAGTATCATGAGAGTTTAGTTGTTGGCAAAGACAAATAGATGGCACTGTGAACTGCAATGGGCAAACGTTTTCAGTGGTTGTGCCTGTTATATCGTTCCCATGGAATTTGGCATAGAATGCCAGCTATGTATCTACATGAGTTTGTGATGTCTACTTAGGAGGACAATATTTTCCAGATTAATACTATGTTTAGTTAGATAAATATAAAGGCAGCATGATGTAATAGGAGTCCTGTAGTCTTTTTAAAATCCTTAATGTTAATTATTAGTGTGGTTTAAGACAAATGGTCTCAAACCTATTTCCAAATCTTGAAATTAGGATATAAGAATAGATCTCCAGCATTACTTTCACTTATAAGTAAGAAAATGAAAAGACAATATTTTATGTTTCACGGTATCTCTAGAAAACATTTGGAATATATTATGAAATGAGTAAGGTACTAAAATAATGGTTAAATATTTTCCTTAGTGTATGTGATATTCTAAGACTAATACTATATTAAGTTTACTCTTATTGGAAAATTTGCCCTACTTATTCCTAATCCAGCAAAATATATTTTCATTACACACTTTGGTCATGTTAAATTAATTCTAGAAAAAGAGTCACAAAAGAAATTTCACTATGACAAAACATCTATTTGCCCTGAAATGGACTGCAGAAAAATTTTATTTTCAGGTAAGCAAACTAATTGGACACGCTCAAAGGACTTCGTAAGTGGTTATTTTTTTTACAGGGTTTATGGACCAAACTAATTTAAAGGCATGTAATTCCAAGCAAATAAAATAAGACAAGTGTTAGTGAATCAAAGGCTCACAGTCACCTATCTGTCATTTGGAATTCTAAGGCGAGAGACATCCTTTCCACTTGAATTAAAGACATCTTAGTATGCCACAAGGCATTTGGGTAATTTTAAAACTTCTCAAAACATAATTTATATGGTGATATATTCTATACAATTGTTACCGTGCTTTCCTGGTAGGCATTACATATTAAAACAAGCATTTTTTTTAAAAAGCTTGATAAGTTATAAAGAATTTTTGAGTAAAAATACTATGTCTAAAAATGTTCAAAGCAAGAAACCCCAAAATAAAACAAAAACAAACAAAAAGGACAGGATGATGTCTTTGCGCTTCATGTTTCCTTCAACAATCAAGGTTTATAAAATAAAAGAAAGTCCTTAGCTGATGGACCTAGGACTATATTAGGAAATGAAAGAATGTAGACATTTAAAAAATGATTTTATATATCTTTACTTCCACTGGTAATTTAAATAGCTTAGAAATACATTGGTTCAAATCTTTACTTTTTAATTTTCTTCCAGCCAAGATAGAGTACCAGGGGCAGATGTATCCTCCCACCTGAAACCGCCAAATAACTGACCAGGACTTATAAAATGATGATGCTCAGGACACTAAACATCAGGTAATGAAGAACAGTGATTCCTGAGAGATGGAAATCAAACAGCCTCACCACGGCACTATACAGAATTTGTAGGCCACGGTGCAAGAGAACAAACCTGGTAGAAAATCTGAGTTGAGAAGATGGAACTCAGAGTCCAAGGAGTCTATGGCACCTGGAGTGTGCAGGTGGAATACCAGCAAAGAAAGTGTTGCACAGCAAGAGGGATCTGCAGAGGGGCTCCCTCACATATTCAGAGAAGTATTGATCAGGACTTTAATGTGAGGAAAGTACCCAAACCTTGAAAACAACCAGAGGGATGCATTTAAGGTAACAGTACCAGTTCATCTAAGGTAACAGTACCAGCTCACACAGGACTTGGAAAACTACATAATCCATGGGACATTGTCTAGAGTACTCAGAAGACTTCACTCATTTTGAAAAATTATTAGCCCTATAACCAAACACTGCTCTGGTCTCACCTAAGAAATCTTTTTTATTTGTTTTCTTTTGTTTCAATCACAGTTTACAGCCCATATTATTTTGTATATCATAGTGGTTAAACAACCATATACTTTACAAAGTATTACCCTGACATTTCCAGTCCCCACCTGACACCATACATAGTCATAGATCATTACTGACTATATATTCTTTGCTGTATTTTACCTCCCTATGTCTATTCTATAACTTCTAATATGTAATTCATAATCCCTTCATCTTTTCATTTGGTCCCCCAACACCCACCCCACTTTATTTCTATGAGCATGTTTTGTTAGTTTATGCATATTGTTCTTTAGATTCCATATATGAGTGAAATCATATGGTATTTGTCTTTCTCAACTGACTTATTTCATTTAGTACTAGAGGCCCGGTGCATGAAATTCATGCCTGGGGGGTTGTGGGTCCCTCAGCCCAGCTTGCACCCTCTCCAATCCAAGACCCCTCAGGTGATGTCTGACTGCCAGTTTAGGCACCATCCCTGTGGCAGTCAGACATCCCTCTTGCAATCTGAGACTGCTGGCTCCTAACCACTCGCCTGCCTGCCTGCCTGATTGCCCCTAACTGCCTCTGCTTGCCAGCTTTATCGCCCCCTAACTGCCCCCCCTGCAGGCCTGGCCACTCCCTAACTGTCTGGAAGAAAATTGGACGTCCGGAAGATGTCCAGTCAACCCAGTCTAATTAGCATTACCCTTTTATTAGTATAGATGCTACCCTCTAGGTCCATCCATGCTGTCATAAATTGTAAGATTTCCTTTTTTTTTTTAATAGCCAAACAATATTCCACTGTATGTATGTACCACATCTTCTTTTTCATTCATCTATTAATGGGCACTTGGGTTTCTTCCATATATTGGCTACTGTAAATAACACTGTAATGACTATGGGGGTGCACACATTCTTTTGAGTTTGAGTTTCTTTGTATATACATTCAGAAGGAGAATCACTGTGTTGCCTAACAAATCTTAAAAGCAAGGCCAACAATGATAAAACTGTTTCCAAGGAACTGAACTACATCCCCAAATAAGCTCAAGAACACTGCCTGGCCAGTGTGGCTCAGGATTGAGTGTTGTCTCCGGCACCAAGAGGTTGCTGCTTGGATTCCCTGTCAGGACATATGCCTGGGTTGTTGGCTTGACCCCCACTAGAGGGCGTGCAAGAGGCAGCCAATTGATGTTTCTATCTTCTCACCCTCTCTCTCTAAAACACCAATAAAACATATATTTAAGAAAAAAGTTTCCAATACCTATCAAGGTAAAATGCACAGTGTCTGCCATCCAGCCACACTATCAGGCATGCAAAGGATCAGGAATATAATGATTTGTAATGAGGCGAAAAAACAACAACTATCAATCAAAACCAACCTAGCACTGACACGGATGTTAGCATTAGCAGACAGTGGCATTAGGACAATTATTATTATAATATAATTTCATATGTTCAAAACATTAACCAGAGACATGGAAAAGAGTTTTTAAAGACTCAAATTGAGTTTATAGAGATGAAAAGTACAATGGCTGAGATGAAAAATACACTGAGCAGTATTAAGGGCAAATAGACATTTCAAAAGAAATAATTAGTGAATGTGAAGACAATAAAAACTATCCAAAATGGAACACAAAGAGAAAAAAATTCAGAATTTGAAAGCCTTAATGAGCTGTGTGACATCTTTAAGGGGCTCTTATATATGTGTAATTAGAGTCTTCAAAGAAGAGGAAGAGGAGCAAAAACATTTAAAAAACATTAGCCAGAAAATCCTTACATTTTATCAAAACTATAAATTTACAGATCCAAGAAGTTCATGAGCCCAGGCACATAAAAAATGAATAAAACTAAGCAAAAGCACATCACAGTCAATCTTTCAAAACTAGGGATAAAAAGAAAATCTCAAAAGCAACCAAAGGAAAATCACTATCTCTAGAAGTCTGCATAGTGTCAGCAAACATGTTGTTGGAAACAATGCAAACAGAGGCTGCAGAAGGGTATCCTTGAAGTTTCTAAAGAAAAAAACTAGAACACTATACTCACAGGAATGTCTTTCAACAAATAAAGGTGCTACAGACATTGTCAGAAGTACACAAGGTGAAAAGAATTCATGTTTAGTGTAACACTTTAAGCAATAAAAAAAAATTAAAAAAAAATAATTCATGTTGAGCAAATCCACACTACAATATATGTTAAATGAAGTCCTTCAGGCAAAATAAATTTGATACCAGATGGAAATGTGGATCTACAAAAAGGACAAAAAAACACCAGAAATAATAACTATTTTGGGCACCGACTATGCACATCCAGTCGGATTTCTCAGTTGGAATGAGTAGAGCTAATTAGGTAAAGTTCTCCAAGGTCTGATCATGGTGAATAGAGCTTTACTCATTTGAACGTTCTTGAACATCTGCTTTGAACATTCTTGTAAATCTCTTTTTATGAATTTAATATGTAAATTTCAGAGGCTGTGGAAAACTTGTCATTTGTAGTGAATAGTAAAATGTTTTGTTCTGAATTTACACTGACCACATACTTCCTGGTAACAATAGACTAACTCACTTATTATTTATTTATTTAATTGTAGCCAAAGAGTTGGCATAGCGTTTCTTGGTCTTTTAAAAAAATCTTTATTGTTGAGAGTATTAGAAATGTCCCCCATTTTTTCTCCCCATTGCCCCCCTCTACCCAGCCCCCACCCCACTCCAGGCCTTCACCGTTATTGTCTGTATTATGCTAAACAAAATAAGCCAGTCAGAGAAAAACAAATATCACCTGATCTCCCCTATATGTGGAATTGAGTGAACAAGATAAGCTGCTGAATAAAATAAAACCAGAGGAGTGGGAACACGAAACAGACTGAGGAATCTAAGAAAGAAGAGTGGGTGGGTGGGGTGGGCAGGAAGAGATTAGCCAAATAATATGCATATATGCTAACTCACATCTTGAAATCTCCTTTTTAATCAATAATTCTGGGAACAGGATGCAATGAATTAAGATTGGTCAATTCACAAAGAAAAGCAATTTCTTTCTATAAGATTACAATCGCAAACTTGGAGCTGGCACTGTGGTTCTTGCCTCTTCCCCATATGAAACCCCTCTCATTGCTTATTTTGAGGGAAGCATTCCATTTAGTGTTCTCCCTACTGCAGCATTCTGAATAAAGAATTCATTCACTTGCAAAAACAAAACAAAACCTATACCATTTTTTTTAAATTAAATTCTATTGGGGTGACAGCAAAACAGACAGACAGCCAACCTGATGTGAGATGGTATTTGCAAACAGTAACTCCGACAAAGGTCCAATTTCCAGAATATAAAAAACGTGTTAAACTTAACACCAACCAATTAAACAATCCAATCAAAAAGTGGGCAGAGGGCCTGAAAATACACCTCTCCCAAGAAGACATATAAGCAGCCAACAGACATATGAAAAGATGTTCAACCTCACTGGCAATGAAGGAAATGCAAATCAGAACTACAATGAGATACCACCTCACACCTGTTAGAGTGGCCATTACCAAGATAAGCCATACCATTTTTAATGGGAAAAATGATAGAAAAAAACAATTATTTTCACAAATCATATAACAATTTAATATCTGCCTATACGTCATTCTATTATTTCTGAATAGTGAATACTTTAATTAAGATAGCAGTCTTCCCTAATTTCTTTACCACATATGCAAATTTCTTGAGTGGACACTTTCTAATGATCAATCCATTGGACTCAACCTGCTTATTTTGATACTATTGTCTTTAAACTCTGTGGGTACCAAACTCTTTTGGGTCTCCTTCCTTTCAACTCTAAAAAATACTATAGGATCAAACTCCTTTTCCATAGTTTATGTTAATTATTAGTTAGTGTTGGCATGTTTCCAGCCTTTAATCACTGTTCACATATGTCCACCTCTCCTTGGGAATATCAACCACTCCCACAGCTTTAGGTAGCACAGACAACCTGATGACTCACAAGCATGTATGTCCCCAGTGCTTCAGATAAACATGTCCAGCAACCTTCTGCACACATTTAAAAGGATTTTCCATGAACATTTTATATTAACATGTCCAAGATAGGAGGAACCATGTTTCTCTCTGAAGCGTGTCTCTTTTCCTCTTTTTCTTATTTAAGGTAATGTGTAATGCAAGCATTACCCAAGACCCCCTTGTTAGAAAGTTCTTAGTCATTCATGGCTACTCCCAAAATTTCCAACCTAAAAACATTCTGCTGTTTTTTTTTACACTTAGATATAATCTCCATGTCATCCACTTTTCTTTAAACCACTTCCCTAGTTTTTCCCTTCAGCATCTTTTTTTTGGTGTTCTACCTGATTTGTCAGCTTAATTTTACAGCCTTGAATCAATCTTCCCTCTAATAATCTGAGTGATATACTGTAGCATGTCATGCCCTGAGTAAAATCATTCAATGCCTCCCCATTGCCCAACCTCCTTCGATTCCTTAACCTCAGCTCACACTAGTCTTTGATTCACTTTTGGGAACCAAGTTCCAGATAAACATTTCTCTGTTTCTCTGGCAAATCCCGTGGTATATGACCTTGATTTTTTTTTTTTTCAGCCTGAACTCTGCTGCAATCTTAATGTTAGCCTTTTCTCTGCTTTGCAATTTTTCCCTTTAGTTCAGGTTTCACCTCATACTGTCAGCTTTTCTTGACTCTTCCTCATAATCTTTTTGGTTAGGTGTGCTCATGGAAGCTTTTGCATATTTCTGTTACTTCAATTATACAGCATGTGATATATGTGTTTAGATGCATGTTTATTCCTATGATTCTGAGGTAAACAATTTTTAAATCTCCATGCCTAGCAATGTCCTTGGCACACAGTAGTGGAGCAATAAATATTTATTGAAATGTTTTCAATGATAATAAATGATTGTCCTGATGATGCTCAATAAAGCTTATTATATTAATGTCTATGCAATAAAGGATTATCCTGGAGAAAAAAACACACACATTAATATAACTATTCTCTTAAATAAATTACTTTATATACATATTTGATTTAATAATTTTATGTTGGGAAGGCAGTCATGTAGGAAGCAAAAATATGTCTAGAAAAATGAACTTTTTAGAAAGAAGGGATCTTTGATTCCTATAGAGGTATGTACATTTTAATATTAAGGTTACTTTTATCATCAGTAATGTTTGGAGTTCTGTCTCCCCAGTTTAATTTGGTTTAATGATATATTGCCAGAGATTCAATTTTCACAATTGTATTCTCTTTCATAGAAACAAAATTATTCCCAGGGCCTATGATTTCAGTAGCTATTATGGTTTGTAGATAATCAGCTAGTCTTACTCCATTATTCTTTATCAACGTGAACAACTGTATGCATTTTTTATCATACTGGTTTGATTTAGAAGTGCAATTTCTAAATAAAAGCCATTCGTGTTTTATAGATTAGATGACAATAAAAGGACATTCCACACACACAAAAAGCATAATTGGAGCTGTCAGATTTGTCATATCCTTACTGTATATGCCATGGAATGCATCAAAAAATCACCAGTAGAAAAAAACTTAACCTGAGTATATATAATATACATGTATAGTTATATAATATCATTGAAATTACATTTTCTTCAGTGAAATGGTTTCCTGAAATATTGTTTCTAGACATCATGACCATTGCTATGGTCATTCCAATTTTATATATTTGTAGCTAACTCTCAACTCAATCTAAGCCTTATTTATTTTCTATATAAAAATAAATAAAAATAACATTAAATTTCTCTGACTTTGTGATAAATAACTGAAATGACTACTTCATAGAGAGACACATTTTGCTAAAGTATATACAATTGCATTATGTAAGATTCAGGCAGCTTAATTGAGAATTGATTATCTATCTTTTATTATTATAAGAGCCTATTTTATTTGTCTTCAGGGAACAGAATACACAAGAGAGATTTTTTTTAAAATGGATTACATTTACTCCAGGCAAATTGTTTGATAGACTATTATTCAAACATACTACTTCACAGACGTTAATCAATAAAGGAAAAGGGCATTTTCTCTTTATAAAACAGCTTTTACAACTAAAGATAACCTTAATCATCTGATTTTTGGGGATAATAATATCAAAGAATTTCTGAATATTAATATTCTAATGTTTGTTCAATGTCTGCCTTTAACCCTATGCTTACGTGCCACAAGCAATCTATCTGCAGAAATTGTTTTCTTACCTGAAATGAAGTAATTGGATATATGTTAACATGAGCCTCATTCCATCGTTGTCCTTTATTCCCACTCGAAGACCATAGTGGGTTCTCCATTGTTGTCTGCCCTTTCAAACGTAGATAAACATTTAAAACACCTAAAAATAACAATGAAATTTTATTTTATACATTTGTTTTTGCTTCGAATGTGTTTCTTCTTGACCACTTTAAGAATGAAATTTTGCAGAAAATTCTATTGCCTCCTCCTCTCTTCCCCTCTCATTGCCAATCTTGCTCTGATTGGCATGTGTGGCAGGCCTCCAAAACTGACAGCCCCCAAACCCCTAGAACCTGTGAATGTTACTTTATCTGACATTGCAGGTTTTGCAGGTGTGATTAAGTTAAGGATCTTGGATGGGAAGATTATTTTAGATCATCTGGTGGATCCTAAGAGTAATCACATATATCATTATAAGATGGAGGCAGAGGAGATGTGACGCAGGGGAGAAGGTCATGTGCAGCTTCACCTGAAGATGGAGAAGGATCCACAGCTGAGCACAGCAGCCTCTAGAAGTTAGAAAGGGCCAGGAAACCGATTCTGCCCTGCAGCCTTTAGAAGGACCAGCCCTGTGAACACTCTGATTTTAGCCCCATTATCCTCATTTTAGACTTCTGTCCTCTGGAACTGTCAGGTAACAAATTCGTGTTCTTTTCAGCCACAGAGTTTGGGGTAACGTATTTGTCTCAGTAGCAATAGGAACTACGATAGCATGCAGTCATGTACTCACTTGCCTAACTTTCCTGAAGTCTGACTCTAATTGTTCCTAATATTATTAGTTAGCTACTCTTTTTAAGTTCACTTTATCCAAGTCTCATTTTTCTTCTAAAAGTTTGAAATTAAAATAAAAATAGCTTTGCCCCATGATTTGATATACTTCTTTCAACAGTGTCATGCCCTGCTCATAGTAATAATAGTAATGATAATGATATATGTGTTGAATACTTCAGATAAAAAATTAATCCTCTCAACAATCCTCTAAAGTTCTTACTATTTCCTCCATTAGACAACATTACTCCAGGGCATCCTTCTAACTGCTATGAAAGAGCCTTTTGGTTTTCTTCATGTTGCCAGGAATATACGTATATGAGGTCTCTTTACTCTAATATGGCTTAAACTTCAGTATTCCCTAATGCTCTTCTTACAGGACTCTTTGACCTCCCAATCTCTGTTCTGCTGTCAACTCCATAAGCTGCTATGTTGCTATCACGTAAGCACTGTTTTTTTTTCTAATCTTAATACAAAAATAGACTAGACTTCAGGCAAAGACTCATGAGGAACCCTGTATAAACTTCTTGAGTCAACTCTGCGCTCCTCCCTTCTTTCTGTTAACCAGACTCATGTATTCTAATTACTTCAGCTGCCCAGCACTCTGATCTCTGCCTCCTGAACTCAGTGGGATCTCCACATTCTGCTCAAATTTCAGGGCCCTGTGCCAGGCCCAGGGAATTGTCCTCAGGCAGAGAACTGGACTTCTATAGAGATCTCTTCATTCCCATTATTTCATACATCTCAGTCTTGCCCTACTTCTTTTTTAAGAAAATATTTTTTTGAAAACAGTTAATAGATTTTTGCCATTTCAGTAGTTGTTTATGGCAGTAAAATGTATCTGGAAAAAGTTACTACTGATTGGCTTCATATGCCCTAATTTTGATAACTTTTGTATTATCCCATATAATAAAAGCCTAACATGCAAATAGACCAGATGGCGAAACAAACAGTGGAACGACTGGTCGCTATGACACACACTGACCACCAGGGGGCAGATGCTCAATGCAAGAGCTTCCTCCAGCCCGCAGGGCCCAGGCCAGCCGAGGCAGGTGGTAGTGGGGCCCTCTGATCACCCTGCTGCCAGTAGCCCGCAGTAACCAGCAGTGGCTGTGGGGGAGGGGCTGGACAGAGAGTGGGCAGTGGGCTGTGGGCCAGCCAGCAAGCGGTGCCAGGCTGGCCAAGGTGGGTACCAGCAAGGGGTCCCCCGATCGCTCCACTGGTTGTCCCACAGATTGGCCCTGATCTCCTGCTAGGTCTAGGGACCCTACCTGTGCACAAATTTCGTGCACTGGGCCTCTAGTTATTTATATGTTTACAGACATCTTAGTATATATATTTGTTCATATAAATATTGCATATAAACACTGAAAAGCAGAAAATATAATATAAAAATCACCATTAAATTGATAATTCAGTGGTAGGTAGCCTCCTTAATATTTTTATGTATATTCCTTCAGGTATTTTTTAAATGTATATATACTGCTGTACAGTTATATGGTATACAGAAGTTTATCTTTCAGATTTTAAATGCAATTTTGTCTAATTGTTTATACATAAGATCACACATTCATACATATTATACACATATACAGAAATATAAATACCCACTTTTGAAATGACAACAAAAATGCATTCTTCACATCACAGCTGACACTTACTAGCTGAGTGACCTTGGCTTAGTCTCTTAATCTTTCATCTCAGTTTTCTTATCAGGTAAGTGATGATGATAATAATAACTAGTATAAGGTTCTTGTGAGAATTAAACTGATTTAAAGTATGTAACAATTATGTCTCATTCATAGTCTTCACAATGTCTTATTATTAGCTATCAAGATATTAAAATGACATTTCTCTATATTGATGCAATTTATTATATTAGTACATTTCTTTCTTTTTTTTTTCTTTTCTTTTTTTTCTTTTTTTTTTTTAGGCCACCAAAAATTTTGGTTGCCTCCCCCCAAAAAAATTGGGAGAGAGAGAGAGATATATTAGTACATTTCTTAATGAATGTTGAACTATGACTATTACAGGAATACATTTCACTTGGTAATGAACTGCCACTCTCATACTATACTTGATTCAAGTTGCTAGTATTCTATTTGGGAATGATGCATGCACATCCATAATAATAAAAGCATAATATGCTAATTAGACCAGACAGCCTTCTGGACGACCTTCCAGACAAAGCTGGAACTGCGAGGGCTGTGACAAGCTGCCACAGTTGAAAGGGCCGAGCTCCTTACAGGAATTTTGTGCATCAGGCCTCTAGTCGGTATATATAAAAGCCTAAGCAGCCGTTATGACCGAACGACTGGAATGACTGGAACAACTGGTTGACCAGTCACTCTGATGCACACTGACCACCAGGGGGCAGACGCTCAATGCTGGAGCTGACTCCTAGTGGTCAGTGCACTCCCACAGCTAACCTCCTGTGGTCCCTCCCCCTGGACAGCAGGCCCTGACTAGCCCACCACCCACCCACCATGGTGGCGGCACAGCAGCAAGGGAAGGAGGGGGTAAGCGGGAAACCATGTGTTGGTGGGGCACCAACGGCGGCATTGGTGTTTGCTGTCCATTCCTTCTGCTTCCGGCCTGGTGACCATTGCCTCCTCTCCCGACCCCTCTGGGGCCTTTGGGCCCCAGGCTCAGACGGGGAATTGGGGGTGGGTGGTGGCTGACACAGCCCCTTTCCCGGGGGGGGGGCAAGGGCTGGCTCCCTCCTCAGGGCTGGTGGCCAACCTCCTGCACCCCATCCCTCCCTTGATCGCTGGCCAGGCCTAGGGACCCAACCCATGCATGAATTCATCGACCGGGCCTCGAGTTTATAAATAATATTCTCTAGTTTACTTTTTGTTTTATCTTTCTATGTTGCATGTTCACTTTTGCCTCAGAATCTATTATTTTCTATCTATTTTTCCCTTTAATGTAAGAAATAATTTTGGCTTGTCCTCGTCCCTCCCTTGATCACTGGCCAGGCCTAGGGACCCAACCCATGCATGAATTCATGGACCGGGCCTCGAGTTTATAAATAATATTCTCTAGTTTACTTTTTGTTTTATCTTTCTATGTTGCATGTTCACTTTTGCCTCAGAATCTATTATTTTCTATCTATTTTTCCCTTTAATGTAAGAAATAATTTTGGCTTGTCCTCCACAGTACTAATTTTATTTTCCACAGTGTGGATTCTGCTTTTTTGTCTCTAATGTCATCTTTACTTAGTTATTGTATTATTGTATGTTGTCTTCTTTTCTGATCTCATCAATCTCCCCTTTATTTTAGTTATTTATCCAGTTCCTTCTTTTCCTCAGTCTATTTTTGTATCATTCTTATCTTTTATTGTTTCATAAAGTTAATATTCATGTGCATTTTATTGAAAACATAAAACATGTACTATACAAATTTTCCTTTCACCTGAACTATCATTATGCCTTTTTCTTTTCCTTTTTAAAATTAAATTTATTGGGGTGACATCAATTCAGTATGCCTTTCTCAACATGTTTGCTTCCTTTACTATAAGCATATTAGCCTTGGTTTGCACTGTGGATTTTTTTAAATCCTCATTCAAGGATATATTTATTGCTTTTAGAGAGAGGAAAGGAAAGAGAGAAAGAGAGATGAGAGAGAAATGTTGATTTATTGACTCTTGTTTGCACCCTGACTGGGGACTGAACCTGCAACCTATACATATGTGCCATGACTTGAAATTGAGCCCATGATTTTTTGGTGTAAGGGACAACACTCCAACCAACTGAGCCACATTGATCTGGGCTGTACTGTGGAATTTCATTAGAGCTTTATATTCTCTCTCTTTTACTCTCACTCTCATTTTCTTTTGCTTTATTTGTCCTTAAGTAATGCTAAGGTGTCGTGTGGCATTTTTTCTAAAACTACTATTGGAACTTCTTTTTTATACACATAATAAGTTAGATTTTGTTAGCTCCTCCTCTAAGGTCTAAAGTTGTAGGGCAAGTTAACTGAGGTTTTACTATTACTTTGATTAAAAAAATCTGAGACTAGTAGAAAAGCATTTATGCCATTGGGCCATTTACGAGTTGAAGTTCCTGGTATTTTCCCACTGTGTGGGTGAGCCATTGTGGCAGGGAACAGATTTCTGACACCATGCCTCTTTCCTTTTTTAGGAACTAGGTGTGGTTCAGTTTTTCTTGCTTGTTGGTGCTGGTACCTTGTGCATTAAAAAGGCAACCATGTGCCCAAAGGAAAAGCCACTGCAGAACTTATTTCTGGGTGATGTAATTGCATTCTATTTTTGGAAATTAATCCATAACATGGAGGAATTACAATGAAATTAAACTCAAATAAATAAAAAATGTGTTAAACTCTAAATAAAATAATACTTTTTTTAACATATGTGCTATCATGGACTAACAATGTGTTAGCATATTCCTTTCAGAAATTATTTGGAGAAATAGTCTATGAATTAAAAAGGAGAACTCTTCCTCTATTCTATGGCATGTGTCTCCTACAACCTATGCTGGATTAATGGAAACTGACTGGTTTGGACTGTGATATTCTCTACTGATTTCTCCTTAACACTTTACTGCTTTTCCAGAAGGGACATATTAGTTATCTTTTTCAGGTTATTTCTTAAATGTAATGCCTTAGCTTCTCTACCTAGTATAAGTCATACAACAGCTTGCATTTAATGAATGAAGGATGACCTCTCTAAATTACCAATGCAATACAAGTTGTTCGATATAAAAGTCACTAATAGCTACTTCAACAAATGTGAGGTGCTAATGTAAATAGATGGCAGTGAATGAATTACAATTTTATATGGAAGTCTTATTTCTCTTGAGTAGAATGAACTGTTGTTTTGATTGAAGTGACAGGAATAAATTCTGTCATTAAATCAATACATGGAAATTTTTGTTAGTATCCTATCCAATAAAAGACAAAAAGGGTAATTGACCATACCTTTGCTATGCTTCCCATTGGCTAATCAGGGCAATATGCAAATTAACTTCTAACAAAGATGGCGGTTAATTTGCATACCAGGCTCCAAGTGGTGGAGCGAAGCCAAACTTACCTGAAGCCTCTGAGCAGCGAGGTGTCACGGCTCCGGGATCAGTGGAGCAGTGAAGCCTGACAGCTGCGAAGGCCTGGGTCCCGGGTGCCAGAAGAAAACTAGTGCCAGCAGCCAAGGGAAGGGAAGGCCTATTGCATGAATCTCTTCATGCAACAGGCCTTTAGTTAATAAAATAATATTGTTTAGACCTGTTAGTTGTAATTAAATTAAAAATATAATATGTATTATGTCTTCCAGAATTTACTTTAAAAATAAATACATGTTTTAGTATAAGATTTAATGAAACATATTAACATATAATTTACCATTATACCCCAAATAGTAGATTATTATATCAATATTGAATATGTTTTTCCTGAAAAACTATGCTTTTCCTGTGAGCATGTATAAATTTTTAAATTAACATTTTATTTTTATATATGTAATGTAACTCAAAATTGAATTATTTCAATTTATGTTTATTAAATATATGCTACATAAAAATATTTGTCCTATGTCTAAAGAAGCCAGGTATGAATTATCCCAGATGTTGAATTAGTTTTTTCATAAATTAAATTAACTATATTGAATTATGGTCAGATTTTATTTTAAAAAGCAGGTATTCCACCAATTAAAATATTAGCACTGGTAAGTGAATTCAGTAAAGTAGCAGTAAATATCCAAAATCAGTTGCAATTTGATTTTATTTTTTAATATATTTCTATTGAGTTTTAGAGAGGAAGGGAGAGGGAGAGAGAGACAGAAACATCAATGATAAGAGAGAATAATTGATTGACTGCCTCCTGCATGCCCTCTACTGGCGATCAAGCCCACATCGTGGGCATGCACCCATGACCGGAATCAAATCCAGGACCCTTTAGTCCACGGGCCAATGCTCTATCCACTGAGCCAAACCAGCTAGGGCTCAGTTGCATTTTTATACAGGAATAATTAACTATCAAAAAAGAAAACAATTCCATTCACAATTGTTTCAAAAAAACAACAAAAACCTAGGAATAAATTTAACCAAGGATATAAAAGACCTGTGTTTGGAGAGTTATAAGACACTGAAGAAAGAAATTGAGGAAGATATAAATAAGTGGAAGCATTATACTATGTTCATGGACATGATGAATTAGCACCATTAAAATGTCCATATTACACAGAAATCTGTAGGTTCAACACAATTCCTATCAATATACCAATGGTGTATTTCTCAGAATGAGAACAAATATTCCAAAAACTTATATAAACCACGAAAGACCCTGTATATCCACAGCAGTCTGGAGAAAGAAGAACAAAGTTGGAATAAGCTGGTGTCAAACTATACTATAAGGCCACAGTAATCAAAACAGCATGGTACTGGCATAAAAACAAACATATAGATCAATGCAACAGAAGAGAAAGCCGAGAAATAAACCCATACTTTTATAGTCAATTATTGTTTTACAAAGAAGGTAAAATCATGCAATGGGATAATAACTGGTGCTGGAAAAATTGGACAGATATGTGCAAAAAATGAAAAGAACACCTTCTTACCCCATACACAAGAATAAACTCAAAATTCATTAAAAACTTAAATGTTAGACTCAAAACCATAAAAATTATAAAAGAAAACAGGAAACATAGGCAGTAAAATCTCAGATATTTCTTATAGCAATATTTTTTTTCTGATTTATTTCCTGAACCAAGGGAAACAAAAGAAAAATAAACAAATGGGCCTACATCAAACTAAAAACTTTTTTGACAGCAAAGGAAACCCTTAACAAAATGAAAAGACCACCCCCTGAATGGGAGAACATATTCACAGATATATCTGATAAGGGCTTAATATTGAAAATTTATAAGGGACTTATAAAACTCAATACCAAAAACAAACAGACAATCCAATTAAGAATTGGGCAAAGGACCTGAATAGATACTTCTTCAAAGTGGACACATGAAATGATGTTCAACTTCACTAATCAATCAGAGAAATGCAAATTAAAGCCATAATAAGGTATCATCTCACTTCTGTCAGAATAGCTATCATTAAATCAACAAACATCAAGTGTTGGTGAGGATGTGGAGAAGAGGGAATTACTCTAGGGCTACCCCAGACAAACCTCCTTACCCTAGGGCTACCCCAGATCAAATAAAAGTTTGGAGTGGCCTGAGCATCGGTGGAAGTCCTTCTGGACTTGCCCTCCTGGTCCCCCAATATTTCAAAATTATCTCGTGTCATTTTTCTCTCATTTGTGTGCGGCTCCTCTTTCAGATACCGAACCCTACTCCACGCAGGACGTGGAAGGAAACACTCGACACAAGACCCCTTATGATTGGTGCAGCCACTGTTGAAAGCAGTACGGAGTTATCTCAAAAAATTAAAAATGGAACTGCCTTATGACCCAGTTATATCTAAAAACACCCAAAACACTAATTCGAAAGAATATATGCACCCCATGTTCATTGCAGCATTATTTACAACTAGATGCCCGGTGCACGGATTTGTGCACTGGTGGGGTCTTTTGGCATGGCCTGCGGGGATTGAGCCAAAACTGGCAGTCCAACATCCCCTGAGGGATATAGTAGTGTGTGAAGTGGCAGGCTTCTGGGGAGGAGCCTGAGCCTGGGCCAGGCACTATGCTGCTCCCGCTCATCCTGGCCTGCTGCACCTGCTGCTGCCACCGCTCAGTAGGCTCTCTGCTGCTCTGCTGCCGTCTCCATGTGCCTGTCCTAGGGTGATACCAGTGCGCCCATGACCAAGAAGTGGCTGTGGGCTCATGTCCAGTCAATCCCAATGCAGGTCCCAATCCTGGTCCTGGTCTGGATGGAGGAGGGGCATGCAGAGGGAGTGTCCTCAGGGGAGGCTTGCACTGCAACAGCTGGGCTTGCCAGCTGTGAGCCTGGTGCCTGGCACCCGTCAGTCAGCTGAGCGACACACCTGCTGTGGAAGTGCACTGACAACCAGGGAGCAGCTCATGAGTTGAGCGTCAGCCCCCTGGTGGTCACTGCAAGTCATAGCAACTGGTTGAACAGTTGAATGATCGCTTAGGCTTTTATAAATATACTAGAGGCCCAGTTCACAAAATTTATGCATGGAGGGGGGTCCCCTCAGCCTGGCCTGCACCCTCTCGCAATTTGGGACTCCTTGGGGGATGTCCAACTGTTCCTAACCACTCACCTGCCTTCCTTGATGACTCCCAACCACTCTACCTGCCTGCCTGATCATACCTAACCGCCTCTACCTGCCTGCCTCATTGCCCCTAATTACTCGCCTGGCTGCCTGATTGTGCCTAACTGCTCACCTCTTGACTGATCCTCTGCCTTGGCCCCTGCCATTGTGGCTTTGTCTGGAAGGATGTTCAGTCTAATTAGCATATTATGCTTTTATTATTATAGATATAGATAGTGATAATTTAGGAGCAGCCCAAGTGTCCATCAGTAGATAGATGGATAGAACAAAGTGGTACATTTACACAATGGAATACTACTCAGCTGTGAAAAGTACAGAAATCTTACCTTTTGTGACAGCATGGATGGACTTGGAGAGTATTATGTTAAGTGAAATAAACCAGAAGGAGAAAGACAAGTACATTTGATTTCACTTATATATGGGATCTAATGAGCAAAATAAACTGTCAAAGTGGAGACTCACGGATATAGAGAACAGACTGACAGGTGTCAGAAGGGAGGGGATTGGGAGCTGGTTGAGAAGGGTGAAGGTATTAAGCAAAGAAAAAAATAGATTCATGGACACAGGCAACAGTATGGTGATTTCCAGATGGGAAAAGGTATGGGGGGAGGAAGAAGAAAAGAGAAGGGAGATAAATGGTAATGGAAGGGGATGACTTGGCGGTAAATACACACTACAATATACAGATGAAGTTTTGTAGAATTGTATACATGAACCCTGTATACTTTTATTTACCAATGTCAATAAACTCAATTACAAAAAGAGAGAGAGAGAGAGAGAGAAACAAAGGACAGATAGTGAGAGATCAAGCTGGCTTTAAAAGAAGATGGGAAGGAGTATCACTTCTCTGAGTATACCTCTCATGTAGTTTTGAGTTTGGAAAGTACACCGATGTTCTACATATAAAAAAATAACATTAAATCAATAAGAAAGGAAAGAAAATACCCAAACTGAAAGCAAACTGAAACAAATAATATTTCACATGAATTTAATAATCACACTGGAGAGAAAGAAAGAGCAAGAGAGGGAGGAAGAAAAAGTTTAAAAAAAGAAAAAAAAAGGAGGAAGAAAAAAAAAGAAAAGAAGGAGTATGGGAAGGGAACATAATCCAAGTAATTTATGAACATAGTACCTGATTATGTATTTTCAGTTTTAAATGCAATGGGGGTAGGGGAAAACAAATAAATCTGAACTCTATTATGCTTGCTGATTAATGTGGTTATAGGTACAGTAATTCAGAAAATGTTTTATCTATAACTAGAG
This sequence comes from Myotis davidii, assembly GCF_000327345.1. Classification (NCBI taxonomy): domain Eukaryota; kingdom Metazoa; phylum Chordata; class Mammalia; order Chiroptera; family Vespertilionidae; genus Myotis; species Myotis davidii. The sequence goes on from NW_006289083.1 coordinate 113,471, forward strand.
GCCCAGTGCATGAAATTTGTGCAGGGGGCGGGGCATCCCCTCAGCCCAGCCTGCACCCTCTACAATCCGGAACCCCTTGGGGGATGTCTGAATGCCGGTTTTAGGCCCGATCCTGGGAATTGGGCCTAAACCGGCAGTCAGACATCCCTCACACAATCCAGGACTGATGGCTCCTAACTGCTCACCTGCCTGCTTGCCTGATCACCCCTAACTGCCCCTCCCCCACTAGCATGGTCGCCCCTTACTGGCCCCCCTACTGGCCTGGTTGCTCCCAACAGCATCCCTCTGCAGGCCTGGTTACCCCATGCAGCCTGCTGTTCAGTTGTTTGGTCGTCCCTCATTAACACCCCTGCCAACCTGGTTGCCCCACGCAGCCTGCTTGTTCAGTCATTTGGTTGTTCCTCACAAACGCCCCTGCCGGCCTTGTCCCTCCACTCAGCCTATTTGGTCGTCTGTTAGGTTGTTTTGTATGTGACAGCCCCTGGCTCATTATATATCCTATCTAATAATAGACAAACATGGTAATTAACTATACCTCTGCTACGCTTCCCATTGGCTAATCAGGGTGATATTCAAATTAACTGTCAACCAAGATGGCGGCCAGCAGCCAGGCAGCTGAAGCGAACATGAGGCTTGCTTGCTCCAGTAATGGAGGAAGCCAAGGCTTCCTGCCTGTGCAGCCGGGCTCTGAGCTCCAGTCTAAGCAACAATGTTGCAATTATAGAAGCTAAACAAACCCAGAAACCTGCTTTCAGCCAGCCGGCCTTGGAGTGGAGCCGCAACAAAGTTTCAATTACAGAAGGTAAATAAATCCCAGTATTAAAAAGAAGAAAAAATAAAGGAGAGACTGGGACCTTCAGTTACAGGCTTGGCCTGCCTGAAAATAGCCCTCATCCCCTCATCCAGGCTGGGCAGGCACCCCGGTGGGGACCCCCATCCTGAAGGGGGTTGGGCAGCCTGAAAACAGCCCTCAGCCCCTCATCCAGGCTGGCCAGGCACCCCAGTGGGGACTCCCACCCTGAAGCGGGTGCGGGCAGCCTGAAAACAGCCATTAGACACTCAATTGATGGCTGCCAGTACAGTGATGGTAGTGGGAGCCTCTCCTGCCTCCTCAGCAACGCTAAGGATGTCCAACTGCAGCTTAGGTCTGCTCCCTGCTGGCAAGTGACATCCCCTGATGGCTGCTGGGCTGCCAGAGGGATGTCTGATTGCCAGCTTAGGCCCAATCCCCTGGGGAGCAGGCCTCAGACAGCAGATGGTCATCCCCCGAGGGGTCCCAGACTGTGAGAGGGCACAGGCCGGGCTGAGGGACCTTCCCTCCCCTCCCCTCCGAGTGCACAAATTTTTGTGCACCGGGCCTCTAGTATAGATAATAAAATGGTAATATGCTAAATAGGCCAAATGTCCTTCCTGGTGTCATTCTGGGCATCCTTCTGGACAAAGCCGGGGCTGGAGCCAAGCCAGTAGTGGAGTGAAGCTTGGGTCCTGAGTGCCTGGCGGCAGTGCCCGAGGGAAGCAGCCTGGGTCCCAGGTACCAGAGGGAAGTTGGTGCCAGCAGCCAGGGGAAGGAAGGCCTACTCTTGCATGAATTTTCATGCATCAAGCCTGTAGTAGGTACTATAAAAACAAGTGAATAAATGTGTTTAGAGCCAGGGTTCTCACAGTGAAAGAAGGAAAATACAAATATGGAATGAGGTAAAATAAGCAATAACATTATGTGTATGGACTGAAATTTTAAGCATTTGGTATAAATTTATGATTTCTGAAATATATGCTGTATATGTATGTGTACATTTGTTTTTGTGCACATGTGTATGTGCATATGTGTATATCATATGTGTGCATGTGTTTTGTATGTATATGTATGTATGTTTGTGTATGTGTATATACATATATATAGTTCCCTATATATACACTCTGGCTTATCTGCTGAGGAGGCCAAGAATAAACCCCCAATGGCAATGTGTACACGGGGCACCCAGATTTTGGTCTTTAATATCATTCCTCACTGAAAGGAGCCTGGTCCCACCATCTAGAAATCAGCTTATTGACTGACTTCATGGCAAAGAATGCAGGTTCTGACTGATAACCCTACTGAAACCTCCAATGGTGCAGTCAAAGGGGAGTTCTGCCCAGAAGAGGGACTGAGGAGCTGAAAGCCTCAACTACTTCCCAGAAACAGGCTGGTCTGCGAAGATATAATGGCAACAACCAAGGACAAAACTTATCCAATTTTAAAGTTCTGAGACCATGGTCCTCTTATTTTGTGTATGTTACTATGTTTTTCTGAAACTGAAATAGTGACAACAATGAAAATAAAGTAGTCTTTATTCCTATGAAAATCAATTAAAGTTTATCTAAAAGAAAAAATGTTTAAAATTATCTAAGAAAATAATAATAAAAGGCAGGGTTTTTTTTTTTTATAAGAAAAAGACAATAGAAGTACAGCTGATTGAAATAAATTCTTCCAAATGCATTATAATTTAATTATTATTCTGATGTATATAGTATTAATGTTATTCCATTATCCTAATCGATGAATACAAACTATTGATAGTTGTAGAGACGGTTTCTAAAGCTGTATCAATAGACAAATGATTTTGGAAGATTCTTTTTCCAGGCCAGTTTCCAGTTTTTAACTTTATAAAAGAGAATTCAGTGCTAAAAGTTATATAAACTTATGCTCAGATCATCTTGGTCAACAAAATGAGAACTTGTGAAACAGAATAAAGTGATTCAAGAGAGGTTAGACTCAGCAAAGTTGATTCAGCACATTACCACAGTAAAAAAATTCCAAAGTGAATATGATGGATTGTGTTAATATCCTTTAAAAGTAATTTTAAATCCTTAGAGGCACTGTGTTTATGCTTTAGTAGGCACCAGATATCAATAAGTATGAATTTAATTATCCCCAAGGATTTTCAAATGCTATGTAGTTCCATGACACAACTTTGAAGTTGCTAAGCTAAACTTAACTTTTTCTTAACCTTTGCTTCCTAATCCTCATCTTTTGATCACCATTCCTTAAGAGTCAGGTGCTAGAGCTAGAGAGTACTTTGCTCATCTCATGCTTAGGGATTATAATAAAAAAGATTAAATCATCTAAGTGTGGCATTATCTCTTGAGCAGTGAGCAAAGGAGCATTGTGCTATAGTATGATTCTTATTTTAATATTATTTTATATAAATTACTGTAACATAATGTGCATAAATATCTATAATAATAAAAGCATAATGTGCTAATTAGACTGCGTGTCCTTCCAGACGACCTTCCTGATGAAGCTGGGGCTGCCAGGGAAGCTCGGGTCCTGAGTGCCAGAGGGAAGCCGGTGTGGGCAGCCTGGGGAAGGAAGGCCTACTCTTGCACGAATTTCGTCCATTGAGTCTCTAGTTACATATAATTACATTACCTAGTGTTCTGCTTTTATTAAGTCCTTCACATAATGTTACTCTTAAATATTTTACCATAGATATTTATTTTACATATTTTTGATGAATAATTTAAATGTGTCCTAAAATGTGCATATGTTTCCTACAGATATGTGAAATTACCAAGTTCATATAAATTAATTTGTAACTTATTTTACTCCAAAGCCTTGGGGTCACTTGCATATAAATCACATTTTGATTCTAATCAGTAGTACAAACTCATTAATTTCAGTTTCACATTTAATGAAAGATGAGGACATTCCATAATGATCTAGCCGCAGGCAAAAACTATGCATATTGATAGATAATTGTTAGCATCATTTGTTTTGTACACACAGACTAAAGGAGGAAGTTAAATCATTTTCTGCTTGAATAGAAAGGGCTGAATATATACATTTTTTCAATATATAATTGCAATGATATCTAAAATTTTAAAATGTTGGTTAATTTTCTGCAGCCAATAGTATGCCTTCTGGCATCAAGTTAAATCTCTATATTAATGTCTAATAAATTTTCCTAAAACATAGCTTTTCTCAGGCTATTTCTCTGATATGACTCAGATCCCTTATGTCACTGGTTCTACAATACTCCTTACTCTGCCATAAAAATAATATTCACCCAATGTGGAGAACAGTATGGAGTTTTCTCAAAAAACTAAAAATGGAACTCCTATTTGACCCAGTGATCCCACTTCTAGGAATATATCCCAAGAAACTAGAAACACCAATCAGAAAAGATATATGCATCCCCATGTTCATAGCAGCACAATTTACAATAGCTAAGATTTCTAACCAATGGACACAAACAACAGGGGGGAGAGGGCAGAAGTGGGGGTGATGGGGGTAACGTGGGGATAAGGACACATATGTAATAACTTAATCAATAAAAAAATTAAAACAAAAGAAAACAAACAAAAAAACAGTATTCCCCATTCTCACACTATAGCTTCTTCTATTTCTCACATTGTTTAACCCCTGTCTTCTGCTTATTATTTACCTCTCTTGGAAGATGGTTTACATTTCTTCTCCTTTAGAAAAACTTTAACTTTTCTGTTCTTAGCGTTCTCTCCCTGTTTAACCATAGCATGAGCCCATCATGCACTTTGATGTATGTTACTTTCTAACTTTTATTTTACTCCATAATTCATTACCCCAAATGGATGATAAACTGTTAGATGAATAAGAACCTTTAATTATAATTCTTTTATCCTTTATTGAACTCTAAATACCACTAGGCACATAGCATGTGCATTTCATCTTATTGAACAAAAATGAGTAAACTTCAAGACCTATGGGTAAAAATACACATCACAATAAATATGTATTTTCAATGATGTTAGTTTAAAAAGTTTGGTACACTTGGTAAGGAACAAACAATGAACCCATTTCTTTACCATTAATTTAATTGATGAAATAATATTTTTATTAATTACACTAAAATGAGACATGTATATTTTGAAACACCAACATTTCTCACTCATAGCATTAATTTGGTTTAAACACCCTAGCTTCTACTATACTTTGTCTAAGGGCCCATCATCAATGAATAATTAAATATAAGGGGAACATATTTGGGGGTAGTCAGTGGTTTGAAACCAGACATTTAAAAGGCAAATGAACTAGTTATTACATATAATTGTATTACAGGGTCTGTGCCAGGTATCTAATATTTATAAGTGGTAATAAATCATGGCTAGATTCTATTCCTATTAGAATATATGCTAATTAAACAAATTAATGATAAATTGTTATGAATGTCTTCTACTTAAAACATTATTTTTACACTAATGACACTGGCATTATCAACATTAAATATAAACAGGACTTCACTGAAAGTATTGACTAATTCTAAACAGAAAGAGTGACTTAATATCAATTATTCTCAAAGAGCCCATGGTTTATGGGCTATTCTCTAATTTTTAAGTGGGGAATACTAAGTAACATTGCCTATTCACTCAACCACTTAGGGGTTATCTTTTGCAAGAAACTTAATTCTGAAAATTTATCAGAATGTAAGTCTCTCAAAATTATATATTGTGGAGAGCAGCTACAGCATTTGGACAGGTTCAAGCCTCGGACTAATGAGAGGGCATGGTCCTCTCCTGGCAAAGTCACATGCAAGTCCCAGCTTGGAGGGCAAAACCATCCCAGCACAATTATAGCCAAAGGCTATGGTTGTAAGCTTGACCTTATGTTCCGAACCTGTGGTCCCAGGTGGCTGAGTGATGTAGGCTTCGGGAGGTGCAGCAAGTGCTGCCAAAACAAAGCTTAATAGAGTTCTCAGGTGCATGTAATTGAGTATATTCAAAACCTGTGAGAACATTGTAAACATCTTTACCACGCCCTTGCTTTGCCTTATTGGATCTGACTATTAAATAAAGACTGGGCTTACAGGCTGTGTCACTGTCTCTCTATCCAAGAACAATGTCCCACCTTGCCCCAACTGTATTCTCTTGTCTGTCTTCTTTAATCCTTCACTGCCCCTCCTCAGGTTCACCACTGGCTGTGCTGGATGCTGTTCAATATGTTGATTCTGCTGATATCTTTCTATAATCAATGTAGTCAAGGTTCTAAAATAATGACCCCTTATCTTAAGAATTTTTTAAGGCTCAAATAGTCTCATATGGTGTCTAAACCCAAGGGAAAATATGTGAGAAAATTTCTTATTTGAGAGACATATTTGAGATGTAAGCAAGGATCTCAATTTTTAAACTCTAATCAGAAGAAATATAGCCTTTGATAAAAATAAGAATAAAAATCAGACTCCTAAATCCATGTAAAACGATTGTCACCTTTGTCTTCTCTATATCTTCTATAAGAATATTTAAGTCCTCAGTTTAAAATCTTTGAAAGCCAGCACTGAGAAAGTTTCAATGCAAAGGGTAACCTGAGATATCTTATTGAGACAAATTAAGTTAAAGGGTAATTACAGATTCATTAAATTTTATTTTTACATTCAATTAGATCATAATAGGTGACATTTGGACCATAATATTTCAGCACAAAACATATATTTTGTTCTCTAATATAAAATTTTTTATTTCAATAAGTTTTATATTTTTCTAAAAGTACTAAGTAAAGATATCTCCCATTATATTACCAAGAGTACTTTTATAAAAATAAATTTCCCAGAGAGAAACCAAGATGGCAGCATAGGTAAACACCTGAAATTGCTGCCTGGCACAACCACTTCAAAAATACAACTAAAGACAAAACGGACATCATCCAGAACCACAGGAAGGTTGGCTGAGTGGAAATTCCTCACTAGAAGGAAAGAGAAAAGCACACTGAGACTCAGAGGAGGTGTGGCAGTAAAGTGCAGAGGTATGGAGGCGCACTCAGAAAGGGCTGGCAACTGAGGACACGATTGTTTTTTTCAATCGGGAGGGAGTCACAACCTCCTAACTTCTCTGAATTCCAGTTCCAGGCCAGTCTCTGGGGACCTAGACTCATACGGGAGAAACTGGACTGTCTGGCATCGGGTGGAACTCAAGGGCGGCTTTCTCTCAGAGGAGCTTGCAGCAATTACCGTGGGACACTGGGACCTGGAGCCTCTCAGGGAAGGGCTAAGATCACCCATAGCTGTTTTCTCTGTCCTGTTGATTCCCTCAGACCCCCCCGCCCCCCGGTCAAGCTGTGCACAGAGGCTTTTGCATATGAATGGCCTGGCCCTTTGCAATCTAAAATTACCTAACAAACTGCAGCTGGGTCAGAGAGACCCAGAACATCCAAAAGAAGGCCCAAGGCCCCACAGCAGCTTGCGTTACGTCATAGCTGAGCCTCATCTGGGCACCTCCAAACCCCAAACAAGGAAAAGAACTCTGAAGATCTCTCTGTAGCTCCTGTTGGGTAGCCTCAGGCAGAGGCTAAATTAGCACCTCCTTAGAGATCCAAGAGCCAGTGTACCCAGTGGTCAGAGTGGGACCATCCAGATTCCAACTCCTCAGATCCATAAGGGACACACTCAGGAGGAAGACTCAGTGAGCACCAAAGCCCCACTGAAGCAAGTCTTGCCCCAGGAGGGTGTCTTCAGCACAGAAGTTCTCCCACTGCAGACAAAGCAGATTCTCACAGCCAGTTGGCCTAGAAGTCAATTCCTCCCAGTGAAACTTACAAGAATCAATACTAAACTATAACAAGACTGTGCAGAAAGCCCTCAAAGGGGTGCACCAAGAGTATCTACCTCAGGTAATAGCGGAGGCTGAGCCACTGGGCCCTATAGGACACCTAGCAAAGAAAGCCACTCTATCAACACAGGGAAGCATAAAAAACACGGAAGCAAAGAAACAGGTCACAAATGACAGAAATGGAGGAAAGAAAACTCCTGGATATAGAGTTCAAAACCACACTTTAAGGTTTTTCAAGAATTTTCTAGAAACTGCCGATAAACTTAATGAAATCTACAAGAAATCTAATGAGACCCTCAATGTTGTGATAAAGAACCAACTAGAAATTAAGCATACAGCGACTGAAATAAAGAATATTATACAGACTCCCAACAGCAGACCAGAGGAGCGCAAGAATCAAGTCAAAGATTTGAAATACGATACATCTAACAAAAGGAATCCAAAAGGACCACACCAAGACACATCATAATTAAAATGCCAAGAGCAAAACATAAAGAGAGAATCTTAAAAGCAGCAAGAGAAAGAAACTCAGTTACCTACAAGGGTGTACCCATACAACTGTCAGCTGATTTCTCAACAGAAACTATTCAGGCCAGAAGGGAGTGGCAAGAAATATTCAAAGTGATGAATAGCAAGAACCTACAACCAAGATTACTTTACCCAGCAAAGCTATCATTCAGAAGTGAAGGTCAGATAAAGAGCTTCACAGATAAGAAAAAGCTAAAGGAGTGCATCACCACCAAACCAGTATGATATGAAATGCTGAAAGGTATCCTTTAAGAAGAGGAAGAAGAAGAAAAAGGCAAAGATAAAAATTATGTATAATAGATACATATCTATCAACAAGTAAATCTAAAAATCAAGTGAATAAATAATCTGATGAACAGAATAAACTGGTGAATATAATACAATCAGGGTCATAGAAAGGGAGTGGATTGACGACTCTCAGGGGGAAAGGAGTGCTTGGGTTGTGGGAAGAGACTGGAAAAAAATCGTACATCTATGGTTGAGGACAGTGGGAGGGGGATAAGGGCAGAGGGTGAGGTGGGAACCGGGTGGAGGGAAGCTATGGGGGGAATAAAGAAGAAAAACTGTAATAATCTGAACAATAAAGATTTAATTTAAAAAAATAAAAATAAATAAATAAATTTCCCTTTGTTTATGTGACACTTTTGCTTTCCTCTGTGCTTTGGCTGCCAGAGCATTTAGCTTCAAATTCAAATTAAGTCAATGATTCACTTCTATTTCCCCCCCAAACCTATCTATTGGCTCTTGTTGAAGACCTCTGTTTCCAATCTTAATGCCATACTTTTAATTCTTTACTTTCTTATTCTTTTAGCACTTGGAAATAAGCTGCTGCTTTCAAGTAGCTTACAGTCTAGCAGGAATCATGGTAACAAACATAATAATCATGGTGTGCACCAGGTGTTATGGGAAAAGATGAGGCAGGAGGATAGGGAAGAATATCAGATGTCCTTGACGTGGCTTTTGAGGAAGTTATGCGAATTACCAAGATGACTAAAGAGGAGAAAAAGTACTTATTCTCTCTCACAATTTAAAAAGGTATTTGTTTAATTTATACATATTTACAGGATGGGCAAATAAATATTTACATTTGCAAGGCACTGTATGATGGGGAGATAGATTGTTTCTGTTCTCCCTGCCCCAGCATACAGTTCAGCTGGACAATGACAACCTATGAAGAGATCCCAGATACAATACAGCTCAATTTGGGGAACTTCATGTATGACTGGGGTAAATTATGGAGCCAGAGGGGCAAATATCCTTGAGGTCTTTATGCTATTAGTTTTAGAGAATTATCTTTACCCCAGAGACAATGGGCCAAAGAGAGAGTAAGGACATCAATTAGCATGGTAATTCAATAATATGTACACAAAGTGATGGCGAGTTAAACTGAGCACTATATCCTAAAACACATTTCAAGATGTTGAAGATGGATATCCCAATCTCCAAACTTTCCAAATCATTGCTCACTAGTTTCTGCTTCCATTTGCTAGCCCACTAAAACAGTCTACTCTTTTAAAGTGCAACCTTTGCATTACTTAACAAAGAAAATAGAGTCTCTTAGAAAGACAAATTTCACGTCTGTTTGCTGTTCTTGCATTTAGGAATATATTAAAAGATACATTCTTATTTCCAATCCTAATGGAAGTGACATTTGCTCCCTCTTCACAGGTAATTCCCTTCTGAACACTCATAATTCTCATCTCTTCAAAAAAATTGCTTCCCTCTGATTTTTGTATCTCTAAACTTACCCTTTTCATTAACTCATTCCTCTTAAACAAGGCTCTTCTACAACCCCCAATATTTTACTTTATCATATCTTTCTCACTCTCATGATTCATGGCAGTGGATTTCATTAAGAAACTCCTTTTCCTTGCCTCCCTTTTATTTCAAATTGAAATTAGCTTTCTGGAGCCACAACTTGATTGAAACTTTCTTACCAAGTTCAATGAATATATTCGTAAGTGTCTTTTGTATCTTTATTTTTAATTTCTTGGTATGATATGGTGCTTATATTTCACATTACTCTTTTAAGAAATAAATGACATAAAATACATATTTTACTGAGTTTTAATACACTTTTGTCATATCTTGTGGCCTAAATGCTTTGCAAAAACATTAGAAATTCAACGGACTGATCAAGAAACAAAATGCCTACAGGATTGCTGAAATAATCTTATATTTTCACCAAAAGCCAGCTATTATATCATATATATCAACAGTTAGTTTAAGGATAACACATTATAGATGTCATTTACTTTTTCTTCAATCAATGTTGATAAAATATTTAACAATCCTATATAATAAAAGGCTAATATGCAAATTGTCCCTTGGACCAGAAGTTCAACTGGGAGTTCAACCAGGAGTTTGAATAGGGGGCTGGGCCAGCCAGCCAATAGCCTGTGGCCCCTCCCCCTGGCCAGCCCCGCCCAATCGGCACCAATTGGGGCAGGCGGGCCAGACTCCACCTGTGCATGAATTCATGCACTGTACCTCTAGTAAATTATAACAACGTCACATACAACCTCTAAATGGTGCATAATGATTTCACCTTCCTAGCATTATCACTCTTGTGTAATTTCTTACCCTTGAAAGTGGGTTGGAATTATCAACTCAGTTATAATAAATACTAGAGGCCTGGTGCACGACTTTCGTGCACTGGGGGTGGTGGGTTTCTGAAACTGGCCTGTGCCCTCTCCCAGTCCAGGACCCCTCGGGGGATGTCCAACTGCTGGCTTAAAGGGCTCACAGTGAGCCTAAGCTGGTAGTAGGACATCCCCTGAGGGGTCCTTAGCACTGCTGCTGAGGCAGGAGAAGCTCCCGCCACTGCCACTGCGCTCACCAACCCTGAGCCCAGCTTCTGGCTGAGCAGTGCTCCCCCTGTGGGAGTGCACTGACCACCAGGGGGAAGCTCCTGCGTTGAGCATCTGCCCCCAGTGCTCATCATAGTGACTGGTGGTTCTGCTGTTTGGTCGGTTTGCATATTAGGGTTTTATTATATAGGATAACAAGGCAGAGTTATGGGATGTCAAGTCAAAGATCAGATTATAAAGTCTTGAGCATTTTTTTTTCTCTCTCCTGGGTTTCTTGCTTTGGAGGAAGTTTGCCACCTCATAACTAATGGATGGTATACTATCCATTAGTTATGAGGATGTCCATACGGTGAAGAGATGAGAGAGGCCTCTGACCAACAGGCAGCAATAAGTTAATATCCTTATTCTAACCCTTGTGAAGGAGTGAGCCTACCCAAAACCAAGGGGATGGGCATAGAAAAGTATCTTCTCCAAGTCAAATATTCTAATTAGTCTGCCTTACACCTTGCTCATCTGCAACCTTATGAGAGGCCTTGAGCTATAGGCATCCAGCTAAGCCATGCCCATGTTCCTGGCCCACAGAAACTATGGGATAGTAAATGTTTAGTGCTTTATGGTACAAAATTTGAGGGAAATTTGTTCTGCAGCAATAAATAATACACATACTTGACTTTATTTCAAAGAAGAATCACTTTTCTAAGTAATGTATAATTGATCATCAATTTTTATATTATTAAAAATTTAAGACTATTCTCAATGGTATACTATCCATTAGTTATAGTTAAAAAGCAAGGATTATTTATGGTTACTCAAGAAGTAATAACTTTTATCAGGCTATTAGAAATCCAGGACAAATTGTTTTTCAATATGAATTTCCCAAAGAATCAATAAAACTGATAATTTTATTTGTAAAACCAGTAACTATAAATGTGCCTGGGCTTACAGATGAATAAGTGTCTCAACACAATATTTGCACAGAGAGAAGGTTTCAACTGCAGGCAGCAACTCCCTCATCTAGTCCCAATTGATCAGTCAATATCTAGGACAAAGACAGTTGCCTGGATTTCAGTGAGGAGAATGACTGTGTCCTGCTGAGGGGGACCCAAGTGGCCTGATACCTGCGGCTGCCAACCATCTGATACAGCACGGAAATGTCATAGGCAACAAAGTGGCAAATGTCTGAGAGCAAGGGAAAAACACACAACTGCCTTCTTCCTGAAACAGCCAAAAGAAAGCCAGCAGAGGTCAACTGAACATCATTGACAATAAAGAGGATAAGAAAAACAATTATTAAATTAAAAGTGTATTAAAATTATATTGGGACTCAGCAGAAATATGCAGAAATTTTGAGAGCTCGTAAATAAAGTAAATGCATATTTTCTCATTAAAGTAATTCAAAATATTGATCTTTGAATTATTTATTTAAACAGCAATTGAAAATATGCATATTTTAAGGTAAGTTGGAAGAAAAGAAGTCCATGAAATATATTCATAATAGAAAGTAAGTTAAATATACATGATCAACTAAAGGGAAAAATTAGAGCCAAGCCAACCCTACTTTTGTAATAAGATAGAAATCTCAAAATAAATAAAATGGCTTAGCAATTGTGTAAGGATTAATTCCCTATCATAGTTTAGGCTGAAGTGAATGCATGACTATTCTCATTGCTTCCTAACTGCTTTTCCAGCTCATATTCTGTTTCTCAATGATTTTACCACTCCTATAAGATTTATCTTCCCAAATCAAAGTTCTCATCATGCTTATTGTCTGCACAAAACCTGTATTATCTCCCCTGAGCACTGAATCAGCTATGCTTCCATGGTACTCCAATAAGTCTCCTGCAGAACAGAAGCAGGCAGACTCTGAGTCCAGCTTCCCAGACTGCTTTATGGCTTCCATACTTATCAGCTATAAGATGGATGGGCATGGTAATTAAAGCTCTCTGTACTTTGGTTTTCTTATTTAAAAAACACAACAGTGATTTTAATGAGTACAAGGTTTATTGTGAAAAATTAAGAGAAATACTTCATGACATGTTAGGAATAGTGTCTTACTCCATGATGAACATTTGATAATAATGAGCTATTACTTTATTATTGCTGTTGTTGCTATTTGAGATTCAAAGTAAAGTAAGATTGTCTACTATGTGATAGATGGTTTTATATATGTTGTCTATTTAACTTGAACAACAAATTTCTAAAATAGGAATTAGTATTCCTTTTTTACAAATGAGGAGACTAAGATCCAGATATGTTCAATAATGTCTGTAAATTTGTACAGTGACTGAGTGCTACAGGCAACCTCCAGCCCAGGTTTCCCGACTTCATGTGGAGGGTACTTTTTACTGCAAAAGAGCTTCCCTTCCAGGTTGTCACCCAGTGCGCCACTCTGAAGAATACCGGCTTATAGTGCTGGCTATGGGTTTGAATCCCTATTGCTTACAATTCATACAAACTCTCTGAGGCTCAGTTTTCTCCACTGTAAAAGATGGGCAGTGATGCTAATTTTATAAAAGTATTAAGAGGATTATTTCATTTAGTACAGTAGATGGTGTATACCACATTATAAAATAATGTGCATTATTTTATAAAAGATACATATTTATTATTAGTTTTATTAATTTACATTGATACAATTCCATGCTATCCTAACTTCTCAAACTTTACACCCTGGTTTCCATGCCTTAATCTTCCCTGTGCTCATCTCTGTCTTTTTGAAAATGTGCCCATCCTTCGTAGAGAAATGTTTTCCTTTTTCCAAAGCATTGACTTATTCTTTAACTAGATGCAGATCCCTACTCCCTTGTCCAAGTCTGTGGGACCTGATATACTAAACCATTGAGAATTTTCCTTATTAAGTGTGCATATCTTGTATATATTACATGACATCTCCAGGAAGAATCTGGAACGGTACCTGTAATTACACAGCAATATTTTTGCTGCAAAGTGTACAGATGTTCACACTCATTAGGATAAATAAAGACTATATAAACAGGCTCATATCGGTCCAGGTCATATTCTAACACATGTATAATAGTAGGCTAGCATGCACTGCCAAATAATTACATTAAAACCTTTCAAGTTTTCTATTTTAAGATTGCACTTAAATTATTATGGACTTGTATAACTTCCTTGGTTCCCCTCCCTGGATTTTAGGTACTTTCTCAAATTTCTGTGGTTTCTATCTCGCACAATCGTGTGGTTTACTCGTGTTATCCCCCATGACTGTGCAGGGTCTCTAAGAGCAGAGGGTGCACTAGCATCTTCACCTTTGTATGCTCTTCGGGACTGAGGATGTTCTGAACTCCCACTGGGTGTGTTAGGTGTACTTTATAAACAAGAAAAAATCACAACAATATTCTGAATGTGTAGTGGGTGCTAAAAGTACTATCTTCCAAATATGACAATACTTTTTTTCATGATCATTAATATACATTGAGTGATAATTCAAGTAACTTTTTTTTTTAAAAAAAAGCAGTCTAAATTGTACTGGTATTAAATTCCACAAGATGATCTTAAAAGAATTTAACCTATTGATGGTCTGCTTGAATTAGGGTCCCAGAAAAGGTAGGCAATGGTCCAAAATTTCAAATTCTAATCTAAGTTTGGGTAATTAGGACATAATGGGAGAACATTTTTAGCATCTTATTTTGCAATTTATAAGTAAGTTATATAAAAGTCAATGATGGCATTTTTTTGACTAAAATTGATTAATGCTGTGTGTTTATAAACATTTTTCTTCTTAGTGATGATATACTTTAGAAGAAGAAACAGTAATTCATGCCTTCTCACCTATATGTTGTCCATACATGTGATAAAAGAAGCTGAAACAATACGCAGTGTTTGTGGGTCCATAAGGGTTTTTGGGAGCGATGCTGAAGACAGGGCTGAGAAGTCGAGCCTTTTCGCCTTCCAATCTTGGTCGCGATGTCTCAATGTACATGTAAAAACCTTTAAAAAGACAAAATAAAATGTTTAAACATATTGTTATTAGGTAACATAAAATTTGAAATTGTTGATAAGTGTTAGGATTTTTATACAAATACAGATTGATAAAAGAATTGGCAACTCATTTATGAAATATGTAAATGTATGATATTATATAAAGAATAAAGGATTTACACACTTAAAAACACTTCAAAATGTATAAAAATTTAAGACAAAATTAGAATTTTACACTTATTTCAAAACAATATCCTACTCTGTCAACTATATGTGTCTGAATTCTGAGAGAAAATTAATGTCTACAAACCTTGGAAATACCTGAATTATTGATACTGTGCAAAAATTTTTAATATTTTATTCCACAATCTTTAAGTCTATACCTAAGTGTTCTCTTGCCTTTCATATTAATGGCATTTCTAACATCCCAACATTGGAGTATGTTTGTTATTAACACATTTCATACCCTCATACCTTCTTTGGAGCCACTACGATCAGCGTTAGGTCCTGTATTTGGAGTATATTTTGTATTTCTTGTTGCAGTACTTTGCTTTGTCCAGTCAAAATTATCTGTATCATCTTGTGTGAACAAACAAATGTTACCATCTTCAAATCCACAATGAAATTCTCCTGTTAACAAATTTTAATTAAAGTGATTATTATTAATTAAATTAATACAAACATTGCAATATTCTTATAGGAGAAATTTAAATCATTATACAGCAATAAAATAATGCAAAATTGCAGTAATGAAATTGGAGCCATAAGAGCCATAATTGTGTACAAGATTACAACTAGACATAAAATGATTTTATTTTAATGAAAAAGAAAAATAATATATGAATCAGTCTCTTGTTTAATAATTTAAACCAAAAACATTTTCTTCTGAAATATTCAGATAACTAAAAGGCTATCATTCACCCTTGATTTATGGCTAAAGAGTTTCCCCAACTTTGTTCTTCAGTATAGGAACAATTCAAGCTAAACTGTCAATTAGAAAATCATCTTTTAAGTTTACCTGGAAGCATGTTAAAGCTGTATACATTGAGATTATAACACTGTGTCTGGAGATGCTTTCATGTATATCCATTTACACAAATGGAAGTTTAATTATGGGAAGCTAATGACAAATTCTTTTAAATGGTAGTTATGTTTCATACTTTATATGAACATGGGTTTGCCAGATGCTTGAAATTCACTAGAAATGAAGTAATGGGAAGACCTGATGAAGGCCAGTGGAAGGACTGAGATGTTTTGGATGCCTACTGCTCGCTGACTTTAGACCCAAGTTCAGAGAGAGCTTTCTTCAACTGCCCTGAAATGAGGGAAGTAGTAACAATTCTAGGTACCACGAGTGTTACTTACTGAGATGTACCCTGTTTGATATATGGGAGTAAATAAAGAAGATGATGTCCACTATGCACAGAATTAAAATTATCCTTAATTTAGAAAAATTTAATGCAATTTATATTATTTCATTCAAACTCAACACAACTCTATGAAATCACAATAAAACAACACCATTTTTTGAAGCTCACAGAAAGGAAACCTTGGCCTACTTCAACTAGTAAAAAATAAAGTCAAAACAGTACAGATTCCTTGGCATTCATAGAGATAAAGACATCTAAAGAACACGAGATTCCTGTTTGTTTTGTTCCCTCCTCTCTACTATGGGGTAGACTTATCAGATATTGTTGGGAGTGGAACCCTAGCAGTTGGGATCATGCCCCTGAATTAATCTTTATGTTTCTTTATACTAACAATGAACTATATGAAAGGGATTTAAGAAAAATTAATATTATTAAAATATCCATAATACCTAAAGTGATCTATAGTTACAATGAAGTCCTTACAAAAATAGCAATAGCTTTTTTTAAAATATAGAAATACAAAAAATTTGGTGAGCTTCATGTGAAACCACACATGAGATGCCAAGCTGCCAATACAATTATGAACAAGAATAAAACTGGAGGCATTTTAAAATATAAAGTTACAGTAATCAAAAGAGTATGGTACTTGCACACTTTTGGTGGGAAAGTAAATTGATGCATCATGGAAAATAATATGGAGGCTCCCCCCAAATTAAATATAGAATTAGCATATGATCCAATAATCTGTCGTATGAGTATACACTCAAAGGAAATTAAATCAGTACCTAAAAGAGATATGCATTCCATGTTCATTGCAATATTATTCACAGTAGCCAAGTTACGGAAACAGCTTAAGTGTCCATTGATAAATGAAAAGATAAAAAAATTGTGGCAGATATATTCCATGGGGTATTTTTAAGCCTAAAAAAAATAAGGCTATCCCACCATCTATAATAATAAAAGGGTAATATGCTAATTAGACTGGATGTCCTTCCAGACGTCATTCTGGATGAAGCTGAGGCAGAGGGAAGCCCAGGTCTCAGGTGCCTGCCAGCGGCTGGAGGTCCCGAGTGCCAGAGGGAAGCCGTGCATCAGGCCTCTAGTTTGCAATAAAATGGATGAAACTGGAGTACAGGAGGTGAAAAAGCCCGACACAGAAAGAAAAAAAAAGGATAATACCATTTACATGTAGAATCTAATAAAAGTCAAATACATAGAAGCAAAGAGTAGAATGAAGGTTGTCAGGGGTCAGAGGAGATGGAAATGGAGAGATGTTGGACAAAGGGTAGTAACTTTCAGTTATGCAGGATACGGTCGGGAGATCTGCTGTACAACATTGCGCCTGTAGCTAACAGTGCTGCATCGTACACAGAAGATTTTGTGAAGAAGGTAGATATCATGTTAACTGTTCTTATCATAATAAAATGAGGACACAGTTGACATTTACAAATAAAAGCAAAACTGAGGGCTTTCCCTTTGAATTTAAGAAATATTTTTTGTTTTGCTTTTGTTTTCAGAATCAAGAATCACTGAATCTCATTGTGTTTAATTATATTGTATATTCTGATTAAGAAGATTCGCAGGGACTATAAGCATTTTGGAGATTCATACTCAGCATTTCTGGATAAACAATATGCTGCATAAAATATTTACTAACACATATTTGTGCCGTGAATCTTACACTAAACAAGACATGACTACCTGATGCTACCAGTTGAAGATCTAATGTTGATGACAAAACTTAGTTATATTCATGGGTAGGTATCTTTTAGGTAAAATATGAAATTCTTTAGTTGCTATTTTGGAGTCAAAATAAGCAAAATGTTTAAATTTAAATGTTTTTATTTTCTTAATTACATATTATATACACAAACAAAATGTCCTAAAACAAAGGTAAAGATTGAAGATTTCAGCCTATAGATCTTCTGTCAAAACTTTCTTTTTGAGTATTATAAAAGATTATGTGTAATGATTTTTAATCAAATCATTTTAACATATATTTTGTGTAATTTATCTAGCCTTGTTTAAAAATATGCTTGCTTTTAGAAACAAAAAAAATGGGGTATTTAAGTCTCTCATAGCAAGATTAAGCTACAACACAGCTTATGACAATTTAAGACTTACCTATAGTTTTATATCTGCCTAAACTTTCATAATTAGGGTTATTTTACATATGGCTTTGTCCAGAAGAACGTACAGAAGGTCTCCTGGGAGGTCTCCCAGTCTAATTAGCATATTACTCCTTTATTAGTATAGACTAGAGGCCCGGTGCACAAAAATTTGCGCACTCGGGGGAAGGGGGGCTTCCTCAGCCCGGCCTGTGCCCTCTTGAAGTCTGGGACCCCTCGGGGGATGTCTGCCTGCTGCTGCGCTTGCCAGCTGTGAGCCTAGCTTCTAGCTGAGTAGCGCTCCCCCATGGCAACGTACTGACCACCAGGGGGCAGCTCCTGCGTTGAGTGTCTATATACCCTGGTGGTCAGTGTAAGTCATAACTACTGGTCTATTTGCATATTAGGGTTTTATTATATAGGATTATCAAGGACCTCACAATAAAAATGAAATAAAAAAACTACAGCCAGTGCCCCTACTTTCAAGAAACTTATATATTAATGGAGGAAGTAAAGATAAACAAATATAACAGAAATTTCTGAACAGTGTATGGAAGTATGAAATGGCCTTTGGAGTCAGCCTTTAAGTCTATTTCTTATTCTGGGTATGACATCAATTAACTCAATTAATCTCCTGAGTTTGGGCTTCCTCACTGACCGAATGTAGATTTTGATGCCTCAGTCACAGGATTGTTGTGAGGTTTCAAATCAATAATATATATAAGTGCCTGGCACTTGTTATTAAATGCAATTATTTTAATTAAAAAAGAAGCCATATTCCAGCAGCGCACTTTGTTGTCAGAAATTTCATTATCAAGAGGAGAGATAATATGGACAAGGAGGAAGCAAATCAAGATAGAGAACTAAGCACAAACATATGCCTGCCCTTCAACCATAAATCCTTTAAAAGACAAGAAAGATAGCTTTAAAAATTAGTAAGTCCTTATCAGCACCGGCAAACAAGAGAGGAGGCAGAAGTTATGATAAAAATATGGATAGAAAGCACTTGGGATCTGACTAACAGAGGACTCAAAGCAGAGTATTAACACACTCCAAACACTTTTAAGATAAAATTACTTTAAGGGTAGGAGCAGAGAATTTTCTAGCTCAGAGGAAGCAAACAGAAAAAATAGTAGGGGGTTGTGAAGCAGTCATCAGGGTTATTAATTTTTTTAAAGATGTTTTTATTGCATTTTTTTTCAGAAAGAGGGGAAGGGATGGGTGAGGGGTGGATGGCTGTTTTCAGGCTGGCAACAGCCCCTTCAGTGTGGGGGACCCCACTGGGGTGCCTGGGCATTCTCGGTAAGGGGCTGAGGGCTGTTTTCAGGCTGGCTAAGCCCTCCAGGTGGAACCCTCACCCCATGAGGGTGTGACCAGCCTGGGTGAGGGGCTGAGGGCCATTTTCAGGCTGGCAACACGCCCTTCAGGGAGGGGGTCCCTACTGGAGTGCCTGGCCAGCCTTGGTGCTGGCTGATGGCTCTTTTCAGGCTGGCCAAGACCCCCAGTGGGGAACCTCACCTCATGAGGGTGTGGCCAGCCTGGGAGAGGGGCTGAGGGCTGTTTGCTAGCTGGCCTGGGCAACCTGGGCTCCCAGACCCTCCTTGAGCGGAGGCCATAGCGGCTGGAAGCAGGTATCTGGGGTTTACTTATCTTCTATAATTGAAACTTTGTTGCCTTGAGTAGAGCCCACAGCCGGCAAGGGCAGGTGGGAAGCTGGCTTCCTCCATCGCCAGCGGCAACCCAAGCCTCCTGTTTGCTCCAGCTCTGTGGCCACTGCCATCTTGGTTGTGTTTATTTGCATACTCGCTCCTGATTGGCTTGTGGATGTGGCTTATGGGCGTGTCTTGTGAGTCTAGCGGAGGTAAGGTCAATTTGCGTGTTTCTCTTTTATTAGGTAAGATGTTCTCCATTACCTGGTATCCAAAATTTTACTTCCCTGAATAATTTTCAATATGGTGAAGAATGAAAACTCAGGAATGAGTAGTATGATGCCCAACAGTCCTCTAGTCCAATGGCCCTTTTCCCCACCTACCCTCCTTTTTACACTTTATTTTATTTTTCTGCTTTACTGAGGTAATTGACAAATTGACAAATTTAATTGACAAATAAAAAATTGTATATATTTAAGGTGTATAACTTGATATTTGGATATGAATATACATTTTGAAATGATCACCACTATTAAGTTAATTAATATATCCATCACTTCACAGACCTCAGTATCACAGTTATCATAATCTTTTTTTTTCTTTTGTGGTGAGAATGCTTAAGATCTACCCTATTGGCAAATTTCAATGATACAATACAGTATTGTTAAATATAGTCACCATGCTGTACATTAACTCTGCAGAACTGACTCATTTTGCATAACTGAAAGTGCATACCCTTGACCAATATCTTCCTATTGCCCTTCCCTCTTCTTGGCAACAACCATTCTGCTTCCTGAATCTGATTTTGAATATTTTAGACTCCACATATAAGTGATATCATGCAGTATTTGTCCTTCTCTGTCTGGTGTATTTCAATTAGCATAAGGAGCAAGGTTTATCCATTAGTTTCAAATGATAGAATGACTATATTTTTTAAGTTGAATAGTGTTCTCTTGTATGCATATACTGCATTCATTTTATCCATCTACCTTTACATGGATATTTAGATAGTTTAATGTCTTGGCTATTTTGAATACTGCTGCAATACACTTAGAATAATAGGTACCTCTTAAAGATTGAGATTTCCTTTCCTTTATATTTATAACAAGAAGTGGGATTACTGGATCATATGTTTGTTTTTTTAATATCTGGAGGCATCTTCATACTGTTTTCTCTAACAGCTGTTAAAATTACATCGCTGCCAACTGTGCACAATGCTGAATTGAAGAGACTATCCTTTATCCATTGTGTGTTCTTGGTACCCTCATCAGAAATCAGTTGACCATAAATTTATGGATTTATTTCTGGGATCTCTATTCTGTTCCATTGGTCTAAATACCAATTTTTATGCCAGTACCATGCTCCTTGGATTACTATGGCTTTGTAATATATTTTAAAATCAGAACGTGGGATGCCTCCAACTTTGTTCTTGTTGCTCAAGAGTGCATTGACAATTTAGGATCTCTTGTGGTTTCATATGTATTTTAGGTTTGTATTACTATTTCTATAAAGAATGCCATTGATTTTTTTATAGGAATAGAATGGAATCCATAGATAATTTTGATTAATGTGAATATTTTAACAATATTAATTATCCCATTCTATGAACACAGGATGTCTTTCCATTTAGTTGTGTTTTTTGTTTCCTTCAACAAGTTTTTGATTTCTTTGGCTAAGTTTATTACTAAGTATTTTATTCTTTTTTGTTGTTATTGTGAATGGGATTTTCTTAATTTCATTTTCAGATAGTTCATTACTAGTGTATAGAATGCCATTGTTTATTGTATGTTGATTTTGTATTTTACCATTTTACTAAATTTGTTCATCAGTAGTAACTTTGGACTAATATCATAGGTAATGAAAGTAAATCCTCTTTTTAGTTTTAAGTGGTTTCTGAGAGATAGGCAGATTTTCAATTATACTATCTATAATAATCTATAATAATAAAAGCATAATATGCTAATTAGACCAGACAGCTGAACGACCTTCCAGACGTCCTTCTGGACTACATTTCAGACGAAGCCAAGGTTGCAAGGGCCGAGCCCTTTGCATGAATTTTGTGCATCAGGCCTCTGGTATAAATATATTTTACATACATTTTTATATTACAAATATATTTATATATACACTTATGCTATTATGCACATATGTTTCATATACATACATATTATCTTGTACTCATAATCTAATGTACAGCAAAAATGTTTAAAAGATAATCTCCTCAAATTTTTAAATTTCAACAATTTTACAGACTGCAGAACCTAAATCAAACCAAATACACTTTTCAAAAAATTAAAAACCTCTTTACAATAGAAAATTGCAACTACATACTTGAGAGACCCAAGAACTCATTTCACTTTGATTTCATATACTTTTTGTTTGCCACAGGCTAGCCACAGGCTAAAGTTCGGGTTTGGTCTGAAGGCACCCTTCCTGACGAAATGAGCAGTGTGTTCGTCGGGCTAGGAGCACTGCTGGTGTGTATTGGAACCTGTAGAACATGGTTCTCGTGACCATTAATCATCTTTCCTGTCAGTTAACATTTTCAATCAAAAAATTATAAGAAATAGAAGGCCCTTGTCTTTTAAATTTGACAAATGCATTTTTTTAGGTCTAATAAGGAACCAGACTATGACAAATTGTTATGAAATTATATATTTTGGTAATAGGTATTTTGGATAAATTCACTTAAGTATTATGTAAGTTGATAAAATACAAAAGAACATTTAGGATTAGTATGATTTGTTGCCAATATAAAAAGCCTTATATCACATTTATTATCATTTAAACATAACACTTATTAATTATTGTCCTATAATTAATTTTTACTATTAAGAAGATGTTTCAGCCATACTATAATTTATAATTTAGCCAACATATATTCTAAATATTTTAAAATTTTATTACCAAGACAATAATCAGTTTTGAAAGAAATATTGCTAAATGATATTATAAGAATTCATTAAAAATAATTATTAGGAACATATAAGATTTAGCAGCATTTTCTTCATTTTCAGAAACAGAAGTACTTAATATTTTTAACTTTATTTTTCTCATTTAGATGTTTTCCTGAACTATTTAATTTTCACTTTCTCTTCAACTTCATTAACAATATAATTACTGGAAGGTGTATTTTAATTAAATGTGGAGGATAAACAATAAGTATATTATAACTAACTAAAATATTATAGTAAAATTAAAGTAACAGAAAACAAGCTTGTTAGGAGCTTGGTGCAAGGATATTTAACTACAAAGGAGCAGAGGGAAATTTTAGGGGTGATGAAACTTTGTGGTGTTGGTTACATGACTATGCATTGGTCAATGGTTCTTAAATGTCTTTAATAGGGTGGATTTTACCATATGTAAATCAGACCTTGAAAATAAATGACAAAAATTAAAAATATTACAGCATTTACAAATAAGATCTTAGGCAAAAGTAATGTAATTCAGGGAAATGAAAATTAACTTTCCATAGCAAAAATCTGCAACAAAACATTACCTTCTTTTGCATGTTGGCCTATTTACTTTTCTTATTGAATAATGTCTGGCTTGATTATGAACCTGAATCTATAAATGGCTTTGTTTGATAAAACATTTTTATTATATGTATTTAGGACCTGAAGGCAATACCAAGGTTAAATAAATCAATTAATAAGAAAAAATGTAACTTGTCAACAACATAAAAATAATTATTCTTGATAACTTACAGGAATCATTGTGTAATGCTTAGTAAAAATCTTTATTTTAAACAACTCTCAGCTTCCATCATGTTGACTATTCATTAAAAACCAAAAGGTACACAGCTAATGGAAAGCTTTGCTATAGAAGGTTATGCTGGAAATTGTTTTAAAAATAAAAAATCCAATCTTTGACTACATGTAAAATGCTTGCTGAGGAAAATATATTGGTAACTATGACCTAACAGTTCCGAGCTTCTTAAAGAAGCATTCACAAACAGGTGTGTGTGTGTGTGTATGTGTGTGTGTGTGCGTGTGCGTGTGTATGTGCATACATATATAGGGTGGGGCAAAAGTAGGTTACAGTTGTTTGTATGGAAAATAATACAATAATTTATTAATAATAATACAAGAATAAACTGTTTCCCATAGTGACGACTATAAACCTACTTTTGCCCCACTCTGTACTTTTTACACACATACTAAAATGTATGTACATATTTTTCTCTATAAGAATTCTGTTTTAAAATTAATTTTATTATTAAAAACTTAATATTTTTGTAACTATTTTGAATGGAAACTCATGTCTACTGCTCACACAAGAGTAAATTGATGTCATAAAGTTACTAACTAGAAAATTAGTATATATTTCTTAGTGAAATGACAGTCAAAATATTTTCTACCACTAGGATAAAATTAGTAAAAATTTGATGAGAAAAAAAAAGAAGAAGCTTTCAAATTCTAAATTGTCTCTCATTAAGACACACCTCTGGCTTTGGTAACTTTTGAGCAGCATACTGCAGACATACTGAGCTTTTACTCAGTTATTATCTGCGTATGACTTTCTTTTCAATGACAGGTATGCCTTTCTTAAGCAACCTCTATTCAACTCTCAGCTCCAGCTCAAATATCATCTCTTCTGTAAAATTTTCTCCTTTGCCAAGTGATTAATAATACTTGTATTGAGATAGTCTGTGAGCAAACACTCCATCTACTAGTTATTTACATATATCTATTGCTTAGTAGATAGAAGCTGTTTAAAATTTTTTACTTGAGTTGAAATACTTGTAAAATTTATCCTGTATCTAGTTTTAATTTTCCCATGACAACTCTTTTTAAACATTTCTACTTAGTGTGCAGTCAGAGGACTTACTTTGAAAGGAATTATAATCAATACAGTAATTAACTAGCAATAGTACCATGGGGAGAAGCCAGAGAGATTCTTATTTATACAATTAATTCATCCTGAAACTGTGATTCATTTGTTCTCTTAACAAATGATCATTTGGACAAATATCAGGTGCTATAATAGACACATAGATAGTAAGATATAAGGAGAAATTAGAAACAGATTATCGTTTTTAAATATTTTGTAATTTACTGGAGGATTAGCTCATCACACAGATGAAGATAAATTATTATGGGAAATCAAAAAGAGGGAATGCTTAGTGAATCAAGATGCATTTGTACTAAACTATATAATAAAAATGAACATCAAAGGATTGATAATAAATAGTACTCACATCAAGGCGTCATTTGTGATGACTAAATAAACTTTTATATATGAAAGAAATATTTAAACAATAGAAATCTATAAAATATTCAATATTAAAATTTGAATATGGAAAAATGGAGTCAGAGAGAATCTTTAGTGGAAAATATAGCAAGAACAAAGATTCCATAGTTTTGTCTTTATTATATAGGAAGTGAAAGACCATTGCAGAAAAGGAACTACAGTAAAATGAGAATAAAGACTTGGACATTTTCTTCCGTAAGTATAGGAAATGGAGAATTTTGGATGAATGGGAATAAGAGTGCAAAGGGGCTCTTCATTCTTTTATTAACCAAGAACAATATATTCTAACACACAAAATCAATTCTTAATTTTAATGTGAAATATTATTAAAACAATGGTGATCAGATTATCTCCTTTTTTCCATATAAGATTGGTATACAGAGTAGTGATCCATTAAAAATCTTTATTTTTTACCCCCAATCCTCACCAAAGGATATGTTTTTTATTGAATTTGGAGAGAAGAGGAAGGGGTAGAGAGAAAGAGCAAAACATTGATTTGAGAGAGAAACATTGATCAGTTGCCTCCAGTCAGCACCCTGACTGGGGCTCAAACCTGCAACTTAGGTATGTGCTCTGACTGGGAATTGAACCCACAATCTTTTGGTGTATAGGAGAAAGAGCAAAACATTGATTTGAGAGAGAAACATTGATCAGTTGCCTCCAGTCAGCACCCTGACTGGGGATCAAACCTGCAACTTAGGTATGTGCTCTGACTGGGAATTGAACCCACAATGTTTTGGTGTATAGGATGGGATGATGCTCTAACCAACTGAGCCAATCAGCCAGGACTCCATGAAAAATCTTGTTTAAAACATTCAAATACCAATTTTCTAAGTAACAATAGTCTTTATGAGTGGAATGTAAAAATAAAAAAATGAGAATTAAAGAAAAATAATAGCAATAAAAATGATATGTAATGTCACAATAGAAAAAAATAATTCCACAGTTACACAAATAACAAATATTAAGCAAGTTGGGGTAAATGACTCCATATTTAGAAAAGAATTATTAAAATCAATATTAATATTAAATAATTTGTCTTTATACCCATATCCTTTGAAACTTAAAATTTACACTTAAAGTTGGTTTTATTGATTCTTAGCCAGGATAATTTAAACCTAATAAGAACAGTTGCTAAATAGTATTCGTATGTCTATGCATTTTCTATTTTTCCTAAGTATAAAATACAATGGAATTCTTAAAGTAAAAATATACTTACTCAAATGAGGATTAACAGGAGCTACAAAAAAGCAAAAAATAATGTTAGAATGGTTTGAATGTCTTTTAGCAATAAAAGTCTAATCAGTGTCTTGTAGTTCTTTACCAAAGCTTAATGATCTTCCCCACTGTGACCATGGAGAATTATATTTGCAATCCATTTTGTTCAAGGGGATTGACTAGACCCTACTTTGGAGCTCAGCACTGACAGCCTGAAAGTACCCAAAGATCAATGTTTAATAGCATGTGGAATTTGTCATCTTCCAAAAAACGGAGTTGCTGACCTTTTACATTTTAACCAGTTCTAAGCAAAATGCAGAAATATAAACTGAGGCTGACAATAGGACAATATATAATCTAGATGTTTTAATAATGAAAGCAATTATCCAACAGAGAGTATGCCTTAGTTTTTTTTTTTTTTTTTTGGCTGCTATTTACTTCTGGTGAAAATAAAATGGTATATATGAAAATAAAGCCATCTTCATATCACATTATGTATGTGTCCTAAAACAAATCGCCACTTCAGTGCTGCTTTGTTTAATTACATTCACACACAGGTGTGCACACTCAAATAGTTTTCAAATGTTAAGCAACACATTTGAATTTTTGTGCACCAGAAGAAATATTTATCTTAAAAAGACTAATTGTGTTTGCAAAAAAGTAACAATTGATTTTTTTAAAGACTGTATTTTTATTGCTTTTTTAAACAGAGGAAGGGAGAAGGAGAAAGAGAGAGAGAAACATCAATCGGCTGCCTCCTGCACACCCTCTACCCTGGATGGAGCCCACAGTCTAAGCATGTGCCCTGACAGGTCATTGAGCCAGCAATCTTTTGATGCACTCAATCAACTGAGCCACACCTACCAAAGCACCAATTGCTTTCTAGTTGAAGAGTATTAAACACTTTAAATTTTACTAAAACAGCAACAAAAATATATCTACCCTAAAATACAAATGCTATCTGTAGATATTGAGCAATTATTTATCACTTGGAAAGAAAGTTCCAGTCTGCATGAAGGAAAGCATTATTGTAGTCTCCCAAGATTACAATGGGCAGCTATTATAACTTGCAAAAGTTTATGCACGCTACTGTTAATTCCTATGTTAGATATTAACCACTTATGTTCAACTTGGGACTCTGCTAGTGAAGTATGAAAGTCAATAAATGTATGACATGCACAAAACATGTTCATATGTAATGTTACATTAGTACATTGAGATCAATTTTAACAGAGTTAGTTTCCTTATCAATTACTTACTTTTGCTATTTCCACATAGAGAAGATAGATCATTCCAATTACTTTAGTTGTTTTTATTATTCTGTATTCCCCATTAAAAATGATGAAAGAAGAAACTATACATTCCTTAGTTCCATTGAAATGGAGAAAAAGTAATTGTTTTTCTTTCAAAATATCAATGTCTTTTAATTGAAAGTTAATTTATAAAAATCAAAATTATTTCATATTTCAAATAATATTGTCTATGTATTATCTTTCAAAGGAGTAAACATCTCTGAATTATAATTTAATTCTAAGAAATAATTCACAACTACAGTTGAATTTCAATTATAGTTCACTTTCAATATTATTTTGTACTAGTTTTAGATGGAGAGCGTAGTGGTTACACAATCATATACTTTAAAAAGTGTTCCTCCCAATATTTCCAGTGCCCACCTGGCACCATACATAGTTATTGCAATATTATTGACTATACTGTCTATGCTGCACTTTACATGCCTGTGACTATGTTGTAACTATCAATTTTTACTTCTTAATCCCTTCATCCTGTCCCCCACCCTCCTGCTCCTATGGAGACCAGCAATCCGATCTCTGTGTCTGAGTGACCAGACTGAATTTTAATTGTCTTCTCATGTGACGTTTTTAGTCACAAAGCTCAGTAAAAATAACACAATTAGCCTTGTGAAAATTTGCCATTATAAGTTCTGAATAATGAAATGAGTTCATTTTCTTATTTCAATGGAACTTAATGTCTAATTTAATATAAATACAGGTATACAGTTAAAGTATATTTTATTCCAACCTATATTAAATTAGTAATTTTAATGAAATGTGTACCATTTTACTATGTATACTTAAGAATGTAAAGATAATTAAAGACAATTAGAACTAAACATAATATTTATTTTCAAGACTTATTTATTTATTTAATTTTATTTTTGTTACTCCTCACCTGAGGATATTTTTCCATTGATTTTTAAAAGAAAGTGGAAGGGAGGGGGAGAGACACACAGAGAAACACTGATGTGAGAGACACATTGATTGGTTGCCTCCCTGCACCCATCTGACAGGGGTCAGGGGTTGAGCCTGCAATCAAGGTATAAGTCCTTTACTGGAATCAAACCTGGGACTCTTCATTCTTCATGCTGATGTCTATCTAATGAGCCAAACTGGAGCTCCAGATTTTTTATTTTAGTTGGTTGTCTCATATCCTATATAATAAAAGCCTAATATGCTAAGTATCTTATCGTTCGTTTTACCATTTGACCAGTCACTATGACGTGCACTGACCACCAGGCGGCAGATGCTCTGACTGATAGGTTAGCTTGCTGCTGGGGTCTGGCCAGTACTGGGCGAGATGGGCCAGACACGCCCTGGAGCCCTCCCATGGTCTCTCCCTGGCCCTGATCAAAATTATTTCATAATTAAAATAATAAAATAATATCTATGTATTATCTTTCAAAGGTGTAAAGATCTCTGAATTATAATTTAATTCTGAGAAATAATTCACAACTGGTTCTACTGAGTTTATAGTTTCATAATTGTTTAACTTTATAAGACACTAAAACTTTCTGAATCTGATATCTTCAACTTTTAAAGAAATAAATATTAATGCATAGTTTCTAATACCCCTCCATATAAACACTCCAAGTTTTATAACTTGGGGGTAAGGAAAATAAACATTAGATAAGAGGAGATATATTATGTACCCACCACCCAAAGTCAAATCGTCTTCTGTCACCATATACTTGGCAACTTTACCCTTTACTACTCCCACCCCTTTGGGGTGGTGGGCACACAATGCAATATGCAGATCATGTGTCATTGAAATGCAAACTTAAAACCTATATGATCTCATTAACCAATATCACCCTAATAAATTTAATTAAAACTGAAATAAAAGATAAGAGGAGATAATATTTCATATTTTAAAAAACATATAAAACTAAAACTTTAGAAAAATATATTGGGATGCTATCTAGTGTCTGTTCAATGAAATAATGGTAGTGATTAAAAAATATCAATTGTATTCTGCATAATATATAAATATCACTAACATTAAAGGTACTAGAGGCCTGGTGCATGAAATTTGTGCACTGGGGGGTGGGGGTCCCTCAGCCCAGCCTGCCCCCTTTCATAGTCCCGGAGCCCTCAGGAGATGTCCTACTGATGGAAGCCCACTCCCCATGGAGCAGTCAGGCCATGGAGGCTCGGAACAGGTGCCCCTCTGGGTTGATCTCTCAGGCTCCAGCTGCGCATGTGTATTATTCTCTCAGACTGGGGTCACACCCCTCCTCCTGAGCTGGTTGTGACCATTACAGAGTCCCGACCTCCTTTGCATATTACTTCTTTTTATATATATAGATATTTTCTTTCTTTGTTTCTTTGTTTCTTTCTTTTTCTTTCTTTTTTTTTCTTTCTTCCTTTTTTTTTTTTTTTGTTAATCCTCATCTGAGGATATTTTTCCATTGGTTTTTAGCGAGAGTGGAAGAGAGAGAGAGGGAAAGTCAGAGAGAAACATCCATGTGAGAGGAACATACCGATTGGTTGCCTCCTGCACAAGCCCTGACCAGGGCCTGGGCCAGGGAGAAGCCTGCAACCAATGGATAAAGAAACTATAATACCTCTATACATGGGACATTATTTGATCCCTGACCGGAATCAAAGCCAGGACTCTTTGGTCCATAGGCCGACGTTCTATCTACTGAGCCAAACCGGCTAGGGTATAGATATTTTCAAAGGACACACTTGAAAAGATGCAGTGATTCTAATACCTTTACATTCTTTGATCTTTAATGAATATTCCACTCTATATTACATAAGGTAACACAAAGGGAGGTTTATAATTGTATGTGAAACACAGTTTATTCTTGTATTATTATTTATTAATTATTGTATTATTTTCCATATAAACTACTGTAAATCTACTTTTGTTCTATCCTATATATATCTTAATCTTTTCATGAAAATTGAACATCATACCCAATATACTCTGACTAATGAGAAAAGAATGAAGAAAACAAGTGGTTTAATATGAAAAATAAGTTTTAATGAGTTATTAATTTCACTTTACTTTTTATTTATGATAGTATTCACTCTTTTTTACATAAAAAATATAGTTAATGTTAAACAGAATGGAGACTTTCAACTGCAAAAATATATATTGTATTATCTTTTTAAGTCAAGCTCTGATCACAAAAAAGAATAATATTTAACTGCATTAATGAAATAAATATGAAATGTATTGACACTGATTCACTCAAGCCTGAACATACTTTGACAGTTCTGGAGCTAGCCATTGCTATTGTTTATACTCTTTAGATAAAGTTTTTAACCAATTATTTTACAGTTTTATACAAGTTTTAATTTTTTCAAGTAGGACATGTAAATAGTGAAGAAATATAAAATGCATGTAGTTTATAAAGACTCACTGTCACATACAGTCTCACATGAACATTTAGATATTTTTAACATTTAGCAATATAAAGAAAAGAATGACCCAAAGAGTCTACTAAGATGCTCTTCAGCAATAGGTGAATGGATAAAGAAACTGTAATACCTCTATACATGGGACATTATTCAACAAGAAAATATAATAATTATCAAGCCACAAACAACATGGAAAAACTTAAATGTGTATTGCTCAGTGAAATAAGCCAGTTTGAAAAGGCTGCATGCTGTATGATTCCAACATTTTGGTAAAAGCAAAACTGCAGATAATGAAGAATGAGATCAATGGTTCTGAGGGCTGGAAGAAGAGAGGGGCAGATAGATGGAGCAGAGTGACTTTTTAGGAAAGTAAACTATTCTGTGTGGTTTTGTAATGGTGGATAAATAACATCACACACTTCTCAAAATCCATAGAACTGTAAACACAAATAATAAATCCTAATGTAAACTATTTACTTTAATAATAAAATGTCAATATCAGTTAGCCAATTTTAACAGCTGTTCACTTAATATTAGATGTTAATAATTGGGAAAACTGTGTCGGGGGAGAGGGCATATATAAGATCTGTCTAGACTTTCTTCTCCATTTTATGTAACCTTAAAGTTATTCTAAAAGAAAATAAAGTCCATTAGTTTAAAAAAATTTAAAAACCTTTTTGATCACATTTGCTAACCTTTTATTTTAATGATATAAATGTTTAAGTCATCAAGAACTTGAAAAAACTAAATTGCAGAAATATTGCATCATAAATATGGGATAGAAAAAAAAAAGGAACATTGCTGACATTATTGAATAGATTTAATGTTAACTAAAACATTATTCTATATCTCTACATTTATAATAAAATATTACCACCTATGATTACATAGTGTGGGGTTTTTGGTCACTTAGCTGATGATCCAGTAAATCAATATGCTAAATTTTAGTTTATATCTAATTTTGGTGGATAGTTGGAAGCTACATATTACAGATAGATTAATATCAAAATAAATGCTTTTAAATAAAAGGTTACTTACCACTATATTTGATGACACGAATTGTTGAATCTCCTTCGCCAAATTTGGTGAGAGGTGTTAGTCGGACTTCATAAGCCTCTGGTTTAATTAGCTCAGTCAAATTATATGTAATTAATTCTCCTTTTTGAATATTTCCATTTATTTTAATCTCTTGTTCCCACCAACGCTGTTGTCCAGCCTGAAATCAAAACAATTATGCAATAATGTTCACAGTATTTTCTTCAGAGGTACTTAATTGTGTTGTAACCAAATAGGGCAGGCATTCAGAAATTTTATTTAAGTAAGAAAGTACTAATATTATAAATGTGTTTTATTAAAGTTCTATAATAAGCAACAAATTTTGTAGATGTTTGTGAATAATCATCAAATTATCACAGAATAACCTGGCATATAAACAGATTTAAAGTCATCTAATTTAAGAGTCAGAGAGATATAAAATAATAGTCTATTGAAGGCTCATCTGGGGACTTGGAGAGATATAAGATTACTTATTACTTAACATATTTATAGTCAACTGGTCTTTGGCGAAGACAATGAAATGGAGCAAAGACAGAATTCTCAGCAATTTTTCTACAACACTGGGCAACCCTTTGCAAAATACTGAATCTAGACACAGACATTGCAATCTTCACAGCATGTAACTCAGAATGAATCACAGACCTGCAAGGAAAAAAATAAACTGCAGAACTCCTAGAAGATAACATAGACAAGACATTGGGCTTTGCAATAGCTTCGGATACAACACTGAAAGCACACTCCATGAAATAAGTAACTGATAAGCTGGACTTCTTTAATTTAAAAATTTCTCATCTATCAAAGACAATATCATGAGAATAAAAACAAGCCCCAGACTGGGAGAAAATATTTGCAAAAGATAAGCTGATAAAGAACTGTTACCAAAAATGTATGGAGATCTCTTAAAATTCAACAATAAGAAAACAAACAAAAACATTTAAAGAAAGGGCCACAGATTTTAATAAAAAAAGATGCTTCCCATGATATATCATCAGAGAAATGCATTACACACCTATCAAAAGATTCAATATCCAGGATACTTACAACACCAAATGCTCTCAAGGACGCAGACAACTAGGAACTCTTATTCACTGCTGGTGGGAATGTCCAACAGGACAGCCACTTTGGAGGGTAGTTTGGTGGGGTTTTTTTACAAAACTAAATATGGTCTTTTCATGTGACCCAGCAACTGTGCTCCTTGGTATTTCCCCAATGGAAGTGAAAACATATTCACCCAAAAAATCTACACTTGGACATTTATAGCAGCTTTATTTATAATTGCCAAAACGTGGAAGCAATCAGGATGTCCTTTGGCAAGTAAGTGCAAAAATAAGTAGTGCTACAACCAGACAGTGGGATATTATTGAGATCTATCTAGAAATGAGCTATCAGCTATGAAAAAACATGGAGGAAATGTAAACGCATATTAATAAGTAAAATAAACCAATCTGAAAAGGCTACAGACTCTATGATTCCAGCTATAGGACATTCTGGAACAGGCACAAATATGGAGACAGTGCTTACCAGAGATTAGGGGAGAGGGAAGGGTGAATAAGCTGAGCACAGAGGATTTTTTGGACAATAAAATTACTCTGCATGATGATATAATGGGGGATACATGTAATTATAATTTTGCTGAAACCTATAGAATGTAAAACACCAAGAATGAACCGTAATGTGAACTATGGACTTTGGCTGATAATGATGGGTCAATGTAGGTTCATTAATTATAACAAACATACCACTCTAATAGAGGGTGTTGATATTAGGGAAGACTATGCATGCTTTGGGGTAGGGGAGTATGTTGGAAATCATTGTACATTCTGCTCAATTACTGCTATGAACCTAAAACTGCTCTAAAAATGTAAGTCTAAAAAATTTTGTTGTGCCACTTTTATAAATTTCTGTTCTTTGCATACATTTTCAGTTTTCTTTTATTTATGTAGCTATTATAAGTATAGTTGCATTATAATATGTACCTAATTTTTGTACACCTGATGTCTATAGCATCTGCATAAACTGATAGCCAAGCTTCACATTAGCGCTGGCTCCCCTTGCCTCCCAAGTCCTACAGGGTGATGCACAAGAGCCCAGTTGATTTTACACCGACTTGGGTTAGTATCACATTTGAGAATCCCTGAGCTTAAGAAAGCTAGGTATTTTGTAACTGACAGTAACCAAACCTGCTCCTGCATTACCTGAAACGGAGACGTATTTATTACACCAGACATTAAACAGACCTTCCTTGTGCTCCAGAGGGAGACACTATGCAAATGTTTGCTATGCAAATGAACTTGAAAAGAGAGGCTGGAATAAAAAGACAGTGTCTCTGCACAATAATATGAAAAAAAATCAAGAGATCCACAGAAAACCGTCATCTAAAAATACAGTCTTGATGAATATGTAGGGTGGTATAGGTATGGAGCGCAATTTGGCAATAAAAACAATATTATAATGAGAACAGATAAACTCTTGTACACAAGGAGACAGGAATATTCATGGCTTAGAAAACATAAAATATTCTACCAGTAAATATCAGTAAGAGATAGAATAATTAGATTGTTTACCCTTCATAAAATGTAACACAAAATGCGGCATTAAAAGTGAACCCAAGATACACACATCATCATGAATAAATTTTACAAAAGTAATAGCTAAAATTAATTTTAAGGCAGAAATATTATTAAATTTAAAGCATACATTTTGAAAAGGAATATATGAATGTATTATACATATATATGAGTGTGTGTATGTATAAAGAAATACAGAAAATAGTAAATGCAGTAAATGCTGAGTACAAGATACTGGTCACATGGGTTAGGAGAGCATCAGGATGAGAAAAGAGAATTGTGAGGGGTAAAGAAAGGACTTAACCCTATCTGGTGTTGGGGCGCAGGTAGAGTGCAAATGGTGGCTGATCATAATGCCTGTAATATTTCTCTTTATTTTTCAGAAAATTGTAGCATAAGAAATAGGAAATAGTGGATTTTCTTAAACTCTGTCTTCCTTGAATTCTAAAACAGTGCTCTCTGGCATTACTTCCTACATCTCCATCTGTGGCTGCACCTCGTTCTCTTAGAGAGGTGCTTTTCCTTTTCCTGAGTTCAAAATATGGATGGTATTTGAGATTTTATATGTGATGTTTTGGATACTCTGTAGTAGTGGTTCTCATATTTAGGCATGCATGAGAGTCATGGGACAAATTCTAAGTCTTAAACACCAGCATTTCTGCCTCAAAGAGATCTAGAAATATAATTTTTCAACTTGTTTAAAAATATAATTTAAAAAATCATCTTCTCCTTTACAGAACTATTGGATGCTGATGATCCAGGGCTACATTTGGTGAGGCACAGCTCAGTCTTGCTACACCACCTCATTAATACTAATGGCTTCTTCTAACACCTCAACATTGATTACTCCTTCACTTGTATATTCTGGTCAGATAGTTAAAAATAAGAAAACCACCCTAACTGGTTTGGCTCAGTGGATAGAGCGTTGGCCTGTGGACTGAAAGGGCATGTACCTTGGTTGCGGGCACATCCCCAGTAGGGTGTGTGCAGGAGGCAGCTGATCGATGTTTCTCTCTCATCAGTGTTTCTAACTCTCTATCCCTCTCCTTCCTCTCTGTAAAAAAATCAATAAAATATATATTTAAAAAACCGGCCCAAACAAACAAAAAAACCCAAGAAAACCCCACTCTATATATAAGTCCTTACTATGTGCCAGCACTATAATAACTTATTATTATCACACTTATTATTATAAACTAGAGTCCCAGTGCACGAAATTTGTGCACAAAGAGTGTGTGTTCCTCAGCCCGGCCTGCACCCTCTCCAATCTGGGACCCCTGTGGGATGGGGCCTAAACCAGCAGTAGGACATCCCTCTCACAATCCGGGACAGCTGGCTCCTAACCGCTCACCTGCCTGCCTGCCTGATTGCCCCTAACTGCTTCTGCCTGCCAGCCTGATCACCCACTAATCACTCCCCTGCCAGCCTGATTGACACCTAAATGCTCCCCTGTCGGCCTGATCACTCCAACAGTGCTTCCCTGCTGTCCTGATTGCCATCTTGTGGTGACCATCTTGTGTTGGCCATCTTCTGATAGCCTTCTTGTGATGACATGAGTGTGGCCATCTTGTGGCGGCCATATTGTGACGACGTCGCACGATGCCACCTAGGCTTTTATTATATAGGATAATCTACCATGACTCCTAGTAGGTAGGTAGAACTAATACTAGCCCTATTTTATAAATGATGAAACTGAAGCAGAGGGAGGTTAATGTGACTCTCCTAATGCTGTATAGATTAGGAGTAGCATCTGAAAAGTAAAGTTTGTTTACAACCAAAATTATTCTTTCTGGCATCACTTTCTCCTTGCTTCCTTAAAATTTATCTTTCCCTTTTTTTTTTAACCAGAGCCAATTTAGTTATAATACTGATAAAGAATTTTTTTGAATATAGATTATAAGGCAGAAAGAATTTGTTATTAATGTTTATACCTACAGTGTCTGCCCATTAACATGGTAAAGTTGTGATGAGGTTAAATTCCAGGATAGTGTATATTTAACTGGCCCCCAAGGAGTGCAGCATGAAATCCAACTCAGTTAACAGTAACTGCATCCAATCACTGAATTTAAATGCTGGTAAAAATTGACATAAAACCTAATTGCACAGGAAGTACTTTATTCATGCATAGCTGATGCTGGGTACTACAAAGTTTCTATCAGTGTTGGGCCCTAAATATTCTACAAAATGATATAATGTAAATGGCAATTTCACTGTTTTTAGATTTTCAAATTGGATGCATTAAATAAAGGCAAAGTACTGTGATTTCAAAAGATATATAAAAACATATACAGAATAATTTGACTTATTACTATTACCTACAGGCACACAGGTTTAATCAAGGTGTACTTTTCTGAATATGTGCAGTACCTCCCAAGGAGAGACTGTGGGTATAAGGAGATGCATTACACAAATGATTTTAGTTGGCAGACACATTGATGTCATTATACTTATTACAAGCTTTGAAGTGCATACCTTTATATGTGTATTAAAAAAGCAATAACTTTTATTCCATCTTTAATTTAAAGCTTTAATGAAAGTATATACTTCAACAGTTGAGGAATGAGCAATTAAATACTTCATATTATATCTCAGTGAGCTGTGCAAATGTAAAAATGCAAAAACTGAATGCAGTGTTTGCACAAACACAGAAAAATGAAATATTAGTCCACTGTTTGAAGGTAATATGGCAAAACCCTCAGAAAACATAGGACTGAAAACATAATGGGATGATAGTCCCAGATCAGCCCCATTATCATGTTGATTTGAAAGTAATGTATTGAACACTTTTTTATCATTTATATTTTTTTAAATTTCCAATTAACTTTTTCTTTTTCTAGGAGGTATATTCCTTTCATATGATTTAGGGGGTAACTTCAAAATCTAAAAATACACTACAAGGAGGCATTTTATGAAAAGCTGCTGTTTTCTGTTTTTACCACCGAGGATACATACTTAAAAGGCAATTGTTGCAAAGGTTTCAGAAGGACAAATCATATTTTTATTTTTTTAATTTTAAAAGGAATAAAATTATCTCATTAAAGGAGGAGGCTGCAATAGATTCTAAAATGTGAAAGAAAAAGAAATGCCATATTTTCCTTCCCTCTGGGTTGCAAACCATTTTCAGGACTGCAAATGAACACAGAAAGGAGGAGATGGGGGAGTACACCAATGAATAGCAGACATATACACTTGTGTGTTCCATTTGCTGTGAAGTGACCCTATAAGATACATATTGATATGCTCAGAGGAAACTTCCATCCATGCTTATCAGCCACACTGCTTAGGAAAAATAAAAGCTTATCTTAAAAACCCAGGTACTACAGGACCTAATATATACTGTTATGATTATCCCACAGAGTATAAACTAGCTAAGATAACATTTTAATGGGTTAGAATGTAATTGCCTTATAACCTCAGATAAAAGTGACATGGGTTTTAAGATGCACTGTTATTTTAATAACACATTAGGGGATAAAGAGCTAAT
This sequence comes from Myotis davidii, assembly GCF_000327345.1. Lineage (NCBI taxonomy): Eukaryota > Metazoa > Chordata > Mammalia > Chiroptera > Vespertilionidae > Myotis > Myotis davidii. The sequence continues at coordinate 151,677 of NW_006289083.1, forward strand.
AAATAACATGACATTAAATGTACCATATTTATATTTCCCACTAAGTAGTAAGAGCATGCACTTATCCATTTAATTACATACCCTTTCTTCTATTATTGCCACAAATTTAAGTCTCAATTACTTCACATTCAGTATACATTTTACTGAATTTGAGTCACTTTTTCAAGCCCTGGAAATATTTTGTTTTTCATATTTTTCTTATATAGTAATGCTAGGAGTGACATCATAGTTTTTAGATATACAGACATTTAATATTTTTGTTTCCCATTCCTCTTAGGAGGCTTACATTTTTATGTCTAAGGTAAAGTTAAATAGCTTTTCTTGAAAGCTATCTTGAAGCTTTCCACAGATTGATTTATGACTAATCCTTCCGTAGATTATATCAACATCTCCTAACATTGAAAATGTTGTGCTATTTCCTGAGGTATGTGGGCAACATCTGTTTTTCATTGCATTTTCATTTTCACAAGCATTGTAAGCCATTGTAAAGTACAGAATATCTTTTGTCTCTCAGTGTAATCATAATGCAATATTAAGGTTTATAGAAAGCATTTGGGGATCTATGTTTAAATCAGCATTTAAATAATGCAAATAATGCAACTGTGACAATTAGATTGACAGATATCTATAGAGCAAAGTTTATATATACAGAGATAATAATATATACCCATTAAATAACTTAATCTATTGCCTATATGCTGGCAAGTTCATTTGAATTACTAGCATATAATGGATTCTAAATGTGGAATATTAAAAAAGGCATACTGGCATTGAGGGATTCTAGCAGTTCTATCTTTCAGTATAAATGACCTGCTATTTTGTTGTAATCTTATTTTGTAAAATTTAGTAACAGCCACAATGTCACTAACATCTTTTGACTTGAAATTATATATCCTCATTATTGAACATAAGTAAAAGGATATATGTAGTTATGTATATTTCAATTTTAGACATCCATAAACATAATATTAAATGCTACCTAATAGGGTTCTGAGTTAATAGTTGGGGTTATAAAGTACCGACAAAAGTAAAATGAACTCTTTTTCTCTCTAAACAATATTTGAAAAAGAAACTATTTCAATACTATTTCCAATAGTGGAGAAGGAATGAATCATAGTTTTTCTGAACATTGACTTAGATAGCTTGAAACATACATGATGTCTGAAAACTCGGATTTCAGAGGTGAGGCTCAAAATAATATTACAGCATGAAGTTGAGGAGTGTCAGCTATATTAAGTAGCAATTAGAAAAAGTGTGAATTTCATAACCACTAATTTGCGTCTCCTAAAAATAGAATATTCTTTATTTTTCTAAAACTGAATTTGATTTATCTCATTTCTTTTTTTTTGGGAGGGGGGTTCAAATCTTTAATATAAGGTGATTTTTGCTAAAATTGAAAGAGAATATCCCAATAGAAAATGGGATATTCAAGTAATTTGCTGGGGTCCAGCCCCAGAGGGTCCAGGGGTTCCCCAAGGTGTGGACGGAGTGGGCAAAGAAGGAAGGACACGGAGGCAGTGTTTAGTAGATCAGCATAGCCAGGATCTCCAGCCCAGCCAGGTTCTGTAGCCATGTTCTAGTCAGGTTCTCTTGCCATGTTCTATCCAGATTCAGTAGCCAGGTTCTCTCGCTAGGTTCTGTCTCTAGGTTCTGTCGATTTATCTCATTTCTGATGAGTTAAACTCATCAAGTTAAACTCAACGTGTTTAAGATTTGAACTTGATAAACTCGGGCTAAAGTCAATCACTTCAAGCATTAGGTGCTACCTGGGGAAGTACTTAAACTGGGGCAGGGGTAAAGGAAGTCCATTTCCCAACATAATATTCTTGTCAATGCCAAGAGCTTGGATTGTTTGTTTCCTATTGACATTCTCTCAGACTAACTTCATCTGGCCTTTCTAGTCCTGTGCTAACACCTTTTGCTTATAACTTTGGGACTGCCTTGGCCCTTGATCAATATATCTGTATCTTTTTTAAACACAGGTTCTTTGAATCTAACAGCAACACCTCTGCCCTTGATTATTATTATTTTTGAGGGGATGGGGAGGTGAACCCTGACTGCTTCCCCTGCATCACAGTGAAGTAAAAGACCGGCCAGGTTCCAGGTCTGAAAATTAGCCTCAGTTGTGCTCCTTTGCTAATCCAGGGTTCCCCAGGCGGCACTGGGCTTCTGGGAAAGCTGGGCAGCCTTCCGGAGCTGCACGTGGGAAGTGAGCCCACTCTGTTCCTACTCCCGTAGGCTGAGGTGCCTTTCTCAGGGAACTCCTAGGGCTTGTTCTGTTACCATCCCCCCACTTTCACAAAAACATTCGCCACGCCTCCTGATTCTGTGTATTTGCATTTCAATTTCTCCCAGTGTTTTTATTCCTGACAGAAAGGCTTTTGTAATTCAACGTTTTTTGATTTCTCAACAGCCTCCTGCCCACTCCTAATCCCACAAACTCCCATTTGATTTAAATCCTAGGCTCTCAAGGGTACTGTTTTTGCTTAGATGCTATAAAATTGTTTCAAAGTTCATTTGCTGTGTTTTTAGTTTTGTGCTAGTTTGTGTTTGTGTGTCTTCACATTCTTTGACCATAAACCTCGGCCTCTTCTACTATAATTTTAAGTAGGGATAGAGAAGCTGATAAAATAGAATTAGGAAAAAATGTTAGAAATGCGTATTTCAAATTCCCAACTGCTCTTTATAAAGTTTTTAATTTACATAGTATACTAGTAGTCTGCATTTAGCTTTGAATGTCTTGAATGTTACTCCCCATAGTGTTTCTAATTTATATTCCTAAAAACAAATAGTTACTTGATTACAAAACAAAACAAAGTATCACCCCTCAGGTAAAGACAGCATGGAGTGGGCCCATGGCTTCAGTGGATATCTCAGTTTTTTCCCCGCAGTTTGGACGTTTTCTTTCCTTGTCTGCCTTAGTGAGCAGCCCTGCTGTCTGGAGGAATGTGAACTCCAGAAGCAGGTGGAGACTCTGGTTAATAACATTGGTGTAAAAATGAAACACCTTGCAAATATATTTCAAGAATGATTTTTAAAAATGAGAACTAAACAGGCACATAGAACAAAGTTTTGAATCACAACCAAATGAAATATTCTTGTTTGGTGATTATTGAAATAAAAAAAAAATAGAAAAAGAAAAATGGAGGCTGAAACTGTCTAAATATATTAAGATACTATAATTTTAAGTTAAAAAGGTAGTTCCAGCCCCAGCCAGTGTCTCTCAGTGGTTAGAGCACCTGTCTCCATTCCTGGTCAAGGGCAAGTACCTGTGTTGCAGATTTGATCCCAGGCGCCAGTCAGGCGCATGCAGGAGGCAACCAATAGATGTGTCGTGTTCTCTCTCTCTCTCCTCCCTCCCTTTCACTTTCTCTAAGAATCAATGGAAAAAATATCCTTGGGTGAGGGTTAACAGCAACAACAAAAAAGGTAGTTTTTAAAAAATTGAGACAAATGTTGGAACAGAACTTTGTATTTGAGGAGCTCCTTTGGCACCCTGAAAAGTTTTAATGTTTATGCAGTGGCTAAACATTAAGGGAAAGGGTTAAAAACAAAACTAGCATTACACCTAATCTTAAATACTTAGTACATATTTTTTAAAATGTGACTTCATTTACAGTTCCAATTTGTTTAAAATATATTATAAGAGTTACTAGCACATGAGAATATTAAAAATATAATTGTCAACCAATGGTTGTTGGTGACAATTCAAGGCCAAACAGGAATCTCCAACTTGGGGTGCAATAAAGAAGGAAACTAAATTCAGAGCAAAGCAGCCCAGTTGTATCTTGGCTGAGGAGCGGAGCAGAGCTGTCTAGCCAGAGGTCTGCTTTGCGCAGCACCGTTCTAGCCCGCTGCGCTCCACAACGGTTCCCGTGGCTTTCTCCACTCCGCGCCAGTCTGCTTCGTCTGCTCTGATGACACATATTCTATTTTTCAGCTCAGACAGAGAGATGAGTATCCGATCCTCAGTGAAAAGGGAAAGTGCTGTTTCAGGGCCAGAGAGGAGCTGGCTTATTAGAGAGAAGCCCCCTCCCTGTTCCTGATTGGTCTGTCCTCATGCAAATGAGAACTCCAAATCCTCACAGTTTGATTAGCCAATAAAGCACTGCCCTGATTGATCAGAATAGAGCCCCTCTCAATGGCTGCAGCTGTGCAGCTCAGATGAGGAAGGCCTATTGGTTGAAGCAGGATTCCAGGAACTGCTTTGTTCAGGCAGGAACACTGCGGGAAGGCAGGCAGTTTGGTACAGGCTTCTTCATGAAGTGCAGTTTCTGTGCAGAAACGGCTGCTAGGGGCTCGGTTTTTTGTTTTTCAATTTGAGCCCACCAGGAGCCCTCCTTAGTAGGTACCTTTTTTTCTCAGATTTACCTTTATTAACTAACATTTATTAACTACTCTATGCTACGACCTGTTCTAGCATTTTTGTCATTATTTAGTTTAACCCCAAACAATTCAATGAAGTAGTTACATAATTAATTTTACGTTTTATCCAAATTATTATATTTTCACCTATTTTATTAATATGGGTAGGATTATTATTATTTTTAAATAAAAATATCTGGAAAAGTAAACTAATAAAAGTAAAGAGCAAAGGTAAATCTTGTATCTCAGAAGACATACAGAACAAATTGAATATTCAAATGAATCTTGCTAACCTTCTTTTCCTGTTCACTGCATGAACACTTTAGATCCTTTCTGACATACATGGAATTTCAAAGGTAATTGCTAAAACTTAGTATCAGAAATGCTCCAGAAAATATTTTTTAACTTTCCAATTACCTTATATGTATATAAGATAAAATATTTGTTCTATTTTATAGAATTACTTAGTAATAACTTTTGCAATGAATTGTAACCATGAATTTATAAACTACATTGAATAAAACATTTTATAGAATCATGATTTGGTAGAATTTAAAAGATTTGATGTGCAATTGATAAGGCACATGGAGGGAGAGTTTAGATAAATCTTGATGCAATAATTAAATGATCTTTTTCACTTAATAAAATTTTGCTTCTTTTTATTTAAAGGATAAAACATGCATAAAATTATAACAATTTCAGTACACAAAGCATTTCCTGATTATTGGACATTTTTTTTAACAATGAGATTTGCTTTCTTTTGCACTGCAATTATAATAAAACATCTTAAAGTTTGAAAAGGAAACAAATTTTGAGCATTTGAAAAAGTTCTTATCTAAGCTTACACAAGTCAATGTGTTATTGTGTAGTAGCACTGTATATGGATGGTTCTAGCTCAGAAAAACTGTCACTTTGGTCACAGTCAGGATAACATATCTCTACCTATGAGGAAATGGTATCATTATGGAAAACATAATTTTTCAAGAAACAAGTGACAACTATGCTAACAATGAATTACAACCTTATTTTAAGAAACATAATATAACATTTATTTAAACAAATAAATATGTAGTTACAGTACATTCATATTTCAATACTACAATTAAATTTCTGGGAGCAAATTTGACAACTACAGTGTTCTTTACACGGGAATTAAGAAGTCAACCCAAAAAGCTAAGCTTATATAAATACTAGGGGCCCAGTGCACAAATTTGTGTACCTTGAAAGGAACTGTGGGCCATGAGGCTGCAGTAGGCACACGGGCCAGTCTCGGCCCATCCTCCACTCCCCTGCTTGGCCCCTCTTGCTGCGGCTCCCGGTCCCCTCTCTGCCTGCAGCCCTGCTCCTGCCGCCATTGCTTCTATGCGCTGAGGGCACAGGACTACTTGCACCTGCTGACAGTGCAGAGCGATTGGGGCTGGTGCCAGCAGTGGTGTAAGTGGGGCTGGCGCTGTCAGCAGGTGCAAGTGGTGGCTGCTGCCCCGATTGCCCCACAGGAGCAGAAGGAGACGTAGAAGCCCTCAGGGGCAATCAGGGCTGGTAGCAGCCGCTTTCATCTGCTGATGGTGCCAAGTGAATGGGACTGGTGCTGGGCACAGGCAGCAGATGTGAGAGGTGGCTCCAGTGCCGGCCGGCCGGCTGCAGGTGGGAGAGGGGCCCGCGT
>NW_006289083.1:157867-159552 GCF_000327345.1 Myotis davidii
CCTCACTGCCCCCCCCCCCCCCCCCCGCCACTGGTGGTCAGCACACGTCATAGTGACCGGTTGTTCCAGTTGTCCACCGTTTGGTCTATTTGCATACTAGGATTCTCTGATGTGATTTTAGCACAAACCATACTAACACAAGCTCCCTCCAATTCATTGTGACCCCAGCTAGTAGGGTGCCTAAAAGATGACTTCTATATAGTATGTCCCTTTATTCACTCACCAGACATCAGAAAGAACAATCCTTTAAAAGTACACTTAATTTATCTTCCAAAGTTTGAAGAATTGCAGTTTGGAATGCTAGCAGGGAATACTCAATATTTTTGTTACTATGAAAAATTAAAAATATATCTACCAATTTTTTGCCAAACATTGTACTAAAGCTTTTACACATTGCTTTTCATTCAATCCTTATAAAATTCCAATGAGGTTGGTAATATTATCCTTGTTTCTTCAGTTAAGGCAACTGACATTTAAAGAATTGATAAAATTTCTCAAGTCATGTGGCTGGTAAGAAGCAAAAGAAATGATAAAAGAACCAAATATTGTCCAATATCAAGGCTACCCTCTCACTCTTAATCACTATCCTCCATTTCCTATTACTATAATACTTGCGTTGCTTTCACAATTTTATTTCTGACAAATGTGTACTTTATTCATATTCCCTTAAAGAAGTGATAAAGGATTTTTAAACTAAGGAAGGCCTGGTTATGTTGAATTGAATTACAAAGCAATGGGTGATAGATTAAGACTATCTTTAGAAGGAGGGTTAGTCCTACAAAAAGCTTTTGATTTTGTGAGTCCTGACAATTTAAGAAAATTCAGATTCCGTTTTTGAATTTTATTTCAGCACTCCAGTGAATGTATGTTCTGGTTATGCTGAGTTCTGGGCTCATAACTGTTATATAAATCATTAAGTGATAGCGAATTTCAATATTGCCTCAGGGAAGAATTTGTGTGTATTACTGGCATATCCTTTCAACCATGCATTTATTACTTTCATCTATTAAAACAAAACAACAACATTGAAAACCAACCAAGAGACCATATATAACAAAAAATAATCATTCTTTAGCAGGTAATGATAAATTGCTATGGAAGACAAACTGGTTTCCTATCAAGTTTGAAAATAACATAGTCTAATTAGTTTCTTGTCATGTTCAAATCAGCAGGTGAAAGAATACCTGGATCTAAAGATTAATTCATTGTATATTTCAAGCCTAATAAATTGGAAGTAAGCAACTCAGTAAGCTTCTTTCTTTATAGTTAGCTTTTCCAGGATATGCAAATAGATCATGATTCAGGGTTTTTACATTGGCAATTCATCTTGCTATTTTCTGATAAAAGGGGATCTTAATTGCTTCCTTCAATTATTTTTATGAATAACCTGGCTATTGCTTTACATCTCAAAGATGTTTTACTAATGCTATGTTCTGGATTAATTACTAACACTTTTACAAGGTGATCCTTTAAATGCCACCTGACCCTCCTACTTCTCATCAACAATTTCTTCTAATAGCCTTGTAAACTCCTTACTTCTAGTGGATTCTGATTCCATCCATCCTACATTTGCCACCAAAGTACAGAAATATCTTGTTTTATTGTGTTTTACTTTATTGTGTTTCACAGGTATTACTTTTTTTTTTTTCAAATGGAAGGTAAAAGCTTTCACTTCAAAAAGACAA
>NW_006289083.1:159856-160835 GCF_000327345.1 Myotis davidii
ATTAGAAATATTGGTGAATTTCTTCTCCCATTTAGTGGGTTGTCTTTTACTTTTGTAGATGGTTTCCTTTGCTATGCAAAAACATTTTAGTTTGATGTAGTCCCTTTTATATATTTTTTTTTACTTTTCAGAGAAACACAAATATCATAAGATTTCACTTATACGTGGAATCTAAGGAGCAAAATAAACAAACAAAATAGAAACAGAATCATAGATACAGAGAACAAACTGATTGTTACCAGAGAGGATGAGTTTGGAGGCTAGGTGGAAAAGGTGAAGGGTTTAAGAAGTAAAAACTGGTAGTTACAAAATAGTCATGGGAATGTAAAGCACACCATAGTGAATATAGTGAATAATATTGTAATAACTATGTATTGTGCCAGGTGGGTACTTGAAATATTTTGGTGGGGGGGGATGGATAAAAAGAGGATCAATTTTGTAAAGCAATTTTGTATTGCTTAACCACTAAACTGTACATTTGAAACTAATACAAAATAATATTGAATGTAAACTGTAATCTATACTAATAAAAGGGTAATATGCTAATTAGACCGGGTCAACTGGCCATCTTCCAGACGTCCAATTTCTTTCTGGATGAAGCTATGGTGGTAGGGCCCAAGTCAGAGGCAGTTAATGGCGAGATCAGGCTGGCAGGGGAGAGTGGTTAGGGGTGAGATAAGGCTGGCAGGAGGTCAGGGGACAGATCAGCTGTCAGGGGGTTAGGAGCAATCAGACTGGCAGGGGAGGGCAGTTGGGGTGATCAGGCTGGCAGGGGGTTAAGGGAGAGATCAGGCTGTCAGGGGGTTAGGAGAGATCAGGCTGGCAGGGGAAGGCAGTCAGGGAGAGATCAGACTGGCAGAGGAGGGCAGTTGGGGGTGACCAGGCCAGCAGGGGAGTAGTTAGGCGTTGATCAGGCTGGCAGGCAGAAGTGGTTAGGGGCAATCAGGCAGGCAGGCAGGGGAGGGGTTGGGAGGCAGAA
>NW_006289083.1:160935-170043 GCF_000327345.1 Myotis davidii
TTGATTGTGAGAGGGATGTCTGACTGCCAGAGGGATGTCTGACTGCTGGCAGTCAGACATCCCCCAAGGGGTCCCAGATTGGAGAGGATGCAGGTGGACTGAGGGACACCCCCCACTTTCATGCACAAATTTCATGCACTGGGCGTCTGGTTGAAAACTAAAATTTAAAAAAGAAAATAATGGAATAAAATTTTAAATGTATTGATATACTATAGTTTTAATTCAATCATTGATGAGAGTAAAAGTCCTAATCATCAAAGTGTTCTTAAATTATAGGGTTAGAAGAAAAATCAATTAAAAAACAGGCAATGCTTACACAAATGTGTAAATAGAGTTTAGTATCTCTTCATTTTGGATAAAAATGTAAATGATATATTCTTTTCATGGAAAACATTTCAAAACAGGATTGAATAATACATTTCATTCATTCATTCATTCAAATACACCAAACCAGGTTCACATGAAAACAAACATAATGAAGAACCAAGGTCTTTTTATATGGTAGTAGAAGCCCAGTGCACAAAATTCATACACTCGGGGTGAGGAGGTACCCTCAGCCCGGCCTGAGCCCACTCACAGTCTGGAAGCCCTCCGGAGATGTCTTACTGATGGCTCTCCCCAGGGGAGCGGGCCTAAGCTGTCAGTCAGACATCCTCAGAGCTGCTGCGGAGGCGGCAGAGGCTCACGCCACTGCGGCTGTGCTTGCCAGCCATGAGCTCAGCTTATGGGCTTCTGGCTGAGCAGAGCTCCCCCCTGTGTGAGTGCACTGACCACCAGGGGCAGCTCCTGCATGCAGTGTCTGCCCCTTTGGTGGTCAGTGCACATCATGCCGACTGTTCATTCTGCCATTAAGTCGATTTGCATATTACCCCTTTTATTATATAGGATTATTGTTAAATTGAAAGTGGAAGGGAGAGTGGACAGAACATGAGACTATTATGTAAAACATATTCAAACACGGTTGAAATGGAATTTCAAGCTCTGTGTACATTTTTTTCTGATCTTAGAAAATTTAGATTGTGAAATATCCTGAAATATAAAGTATGATTCTTTTCTGATTTTTATGGTTAATGAGATAAAATATATTTCCTTAGTGAAAAACTAGAGGACAGTCACTGGAACTGCTACTTCCAAACCCATCCCAGTCCCCTTACTCTTTGGAAAAATAATCCAATATTTAGCTGTGCTACATTTCTGAGCCTCCCTCTAAAAAGATGTGGTCATGTGACCTAATCTTGGCCAATGAGATGCAAGTAGAGTTGCCGCATGGCATTTCTATGGAGGCTAGTGGACAGTCTAATTAGCTAGGAAGGGTACTTATTAATTGTTTTTCAAAACTTTTTTTTTAAATACTTTGTCTTTACTCTTGATTCTGGTCTCTGATTCATTTGTGAAGGCTTAACCCTCAGCTACCTTACATCATCAGAGAACCTCAAGCATGAAGGTCATACTTTCTGATAGCAGGAAAAGTTTAACTTTAGTTCTCTTATGGTACTGTGGAACATATGTCACACTGGACTACTGATGTTTGAACTGATTCTTTGTGAGAGAAAAATAAACAGCTATCTCATTTAAGCTCCTATTATTTTGCTATATCAAATTATATGCAGCCATACATAATCTTAATCATTATACATCCAGCAATTTGATTTTTTTTCTCAGACACCTTTGCAGAAAAAGGGTGATTTAGTCAATGCAAAAGTGTAAAGTACATATTCTAGACATTTTAATAAATCAGGTTATGATTTTGTTAATATTTCTTTCTATCAAAGATTCACTTTGCAAAATTTCAACATAAGTTATGTCAAGAGAAAGGCATCCAAATTGTAAATGAGGAAGTAAAATTGTCATCATTTGCAGATGACATGATATTGTACATAAAAACTCTAAAAATGCCACCAAAAAAATGCTAAATTTAATACATGAATTTGGCAAAGTAGCAGGCTACAAAATTAATACCCAGAAATTGATGGCAATTTTATATACCAATAATGATTCTCAGAAAGAAGCTAAAAAAATCCCATTTACTATTGCAATGAAAAAAAAAAAGATACCTAGGAATAAACTTAAACAAGGAGGTAAAAGATTTGTACTGGAAAAATTATAGAACATTGAAAAAAGAATAGAGGAAGATCCAAACTAGTGGAAGCATATGCCATGTTCATGGATTGGAAGAATTAACATCATTAGAATGTATATACCACCCAAAACAATCTATAGATTTAATGCAATCCCTACTAAAATTCCATCAGCATACTTCACAGATATAGAACAAAAAATTACATGGAACCAAAAAAGACACCAAATAGTCAAAGAAATCTTGAGAAAGAAGAACATAGTTGGAAGGATCACAATATCAGATATTAAACTATACTACAGAGCCATTGTAAGCAAAACAGCCTGGTACTGGCACAAGAACAGGCTTATAGGTCAATGGAACAGAACAGATACCACAGAAATTGACCCACACTAAAATAGTCAATTAATATTTGAAAAAGGAGGCAAGAGCATATAATGGAGTGAAAAAACACTCTTCAATAAATGGTGTGAAAATTGGACAGGTACATGCAAAAACATGAAACAAGACCACTGACTTACACTATACACAAGAATAAACTCAAAATCGATAAAATACTAAATTGTAAGTCGTGAAACCATTAAAATTCAAGAAAAAAACATAAGCAGTAAAATTTCAGACATCGGAATTTTCACTGATTCAATTTTAAGGGCAAGAGAAACAAAGGGAAAAATAAACAATGGAAGTATATCAAACTAAAAAGCTCTGCAAGCAAAATAAAACATCCTCAAAATATAAAGAGAGCCCACTGTATGAGGGAACATATTTGCCCGTGATAGATCTAATAAGGGGTTAATTTTCAATATATATATAAAGAACTTATACAAGTCAACAAAAGGAAGACAATCCAATTAACAAATGGGCAAAATACCTGAATAGACACTTATCCAAGAGTACATGTAAATGGCCAAGAGACATATGAAAAAATGCTCAAACTCACTGGTTATCTGACACATGCAAATAAAAATGACAATGAGGTATCACCTCACACCTTCCAGAATGGCTACTATCAATAACTGAACAAGTGCTGGTGAGACTGTGGAGAAAAGGGAACCCTAGTACACTGCTGGTGGGAATGCAGATTGGTGCAGCCAATGGAAGACAGTATGGAGGTTTCTCAAAAAAAAAAAAAATGGAACTGCCATTTGACCCACAGATTCCACTTTTAGGAATATATCATTAGAATCCTGAAACACAAATCAGAAAGAATATATGTTCATAGCAGCACTATTTACATTAGCTAATATCTGGAAACAGCCCAAGTGCTCATCAGTAGATGAGTGGATAAAGAATTGTGGTACATTTACATCATGGAATGCTATGCAGCTGTAAAAGAGAAGGGTCTTTTATTCTTTGAGACAGCATGGAAGGACCTGGAGATTATTACGCTAAGCAAAAAATAAGCCAATCAGAGAAAGACAAATATCACATGATCTCACTTATATGTGGAATCTAATGAACAAAATAAACTGATGAACAAATAGGTCCATAGACATAGAAGCATGGAATAGACTGATAGATCTTAGATGGAAGTGGGGGGATGGGGTGCAGGGAAAAGATTAACCAAAGAACTTATAGCCCATGGAGAGAGATAATGGTGCAGTGAAGGCCTCGGGTGGGGTGGACGGTGTGCAGAAGGTGACGAAGGGGGAGAAAGTGTGGCCACCTGTAATACCCTGAACAATAAAAATAAATTAAAAAATAAAATATATTAAGGTAAAAAAATATATTTTTTTTCATTTAGCTATTATCCAACAATTCTGTGTAACAAATAACAGGACAATCTTAATGGAATAAAACAATAAATTTATTTCTTGCTTGCTTAACTGTAGGTTGGTTGGGTTTCCATTTATTTAAAGTAAACTTGACTGAGCTTGTTTCTAGTCATGTGTTGAACTCAGGTCTGCTTCAAATAGCTCTTATTCTTTTTGAGGGACCAAGCTACCTAAAACAGGTTTGTCTTATTGATGAAGTCAGGTGGTCCTAGAGAGTGAGCTGAATCATGCAAGGTCTTTTAATGTCTATGCAGAAATAGCATCTATCATTTCTATATATTCCTCAAGACAAGAGCAAATCATATGACCAAGCTTATCATCTGTGGACATAGGATGTATTCTTTCCAAGAAGACCAGGATTGGGAAAAAATAAATTTTAGATAAGCAATATCCAAATATTCCAAAATGTATTAGAACGTTAAGTGTATCACACATTTCCAACAGACAAATTTTCTTATTAAAGGGAAAATATAAAAATATTTCAGTTCTTGGAACTTAAACTAAAAGTGTATCATACTGTCATATGATCATACTTTTAAACTCCTTCATCACATATCACCGATGAAAACAATTTTAGGAGCCAAAATCTACCTTTTTCTAAGAAAATAGCATCAACTATAGATGTTTAAGCTAAATATATTTATCATATATTTTCTATATGATAAAACCAATTCCAATTTTGGGAAAGTGACAATGAGTGAAATCATACTACATATTTTCATTAGTAATTCTTATCTAATAAAGAGGGAATATGCTACTTGACCCTCATGCCATTGCATAGATGGCAGCACCCACAGCCAATAAGGAGGGAATATGTTAATTGATGCCATGCCCTCAACAATGGCAGCACCCACAGCCAATAAGGAGGGAATATGCTAATTGACTGCCCCGCCCTCAAAGATCTGGCCCTTGCCCCGCCTCAAAGATGGTGGCACCCACAGCCAATAAGGAGGAAATAAAGTAATTGACTACCCCACCCTCAAAGATGGCAGTGCCCACAGCCACAAGATGGCAGCGCCTAGTCCCTTCAGCCCCACCAGGGTGGCAGGCACATGGCAAGCCGCTCCATGCTCCTGCCTCCAGAGTCCCCCAGTCCCTTCAGGCCCCCAGCCGCCCAGGGCTGACCCAAGGTGCAGGCAAGCCTTGGATGGCAGCTGCCCAGCCACTCAGGGCCTCCTGAGGCTCAGGTAACCAGGGCTGGCTGAGGCTTGCGCTGCCGGCAGTGGCAGCAGCAGAGGTGTGATAGGGTGACGCCTTCCCCTGATTTCTAGGTCACTTCCCGCCCCTGAGAGCTCCAGGACTATGAAGGGGGCAGGCCGGGCTGAAGGACTCCCCCCTCCAGTGCATGAATTTTCATGCCGAGCCTCTGGTATATATATATAAAAGCCTAAGCAACCATTATGACAGATGACCAGACGACCAGGTGACCAGCCGGTAGCTATGACATGCACTGACCACCAGGGGGCAGATGCTCAATGCAGGAGCTGACCCCTGGTGGTCAGTGCACTCCCACAGGCAACCTCCCATGGCCGGCCAACCTCCCGTGGTCCCACCGCCTGGCCAGCCTGCCCCGATCGGCCCTGATCACTGGCCAGGCTGAGTGACTGCACTGGTGCATAATTTGTGCACTGGGTCTCTAGTTTGAAATAAAACAACTGCTTTTACTCCATGCTGTCCCTCTTAATTTTGTATCTCAATAGTTACTATTTGACTCTTCTGTTTGGGCTTTTTCTGTGCTTTTTCAACTATCTCAATATAAAGTCCAACGTTGTTGGAACAGTTCATATGACCCTTCATGATCCTGGTCCCTCATATCTCCAGCTACACCCCTTTCCTTTGTTCCTGAACCCTGCTGCAGCTATATTACACTGTTCCAGTTCTCCACACTTACCATGCTGACTGTGTATCCAGGCACATCCTAATTTCATCCCTTTATCTGGGTAACTTCTATTTACCCCTCTGGTATCATCAGTTTACTATTACTCCTTCTGTCAGCATTCCTCACTTCCAAAAGTTATCTTAGGTACCCCTCCAATGTGCTCTCATAATTCCTTATACTACACATATTATCATACTAATCAACGTATATTGTAATTGTCTGCTTGGCTATTTGTCTCTTTATATGCTTTAAACTCTCTGAGAACAGGAATTATTCTCCAAATGCTTGGGAGAGTCCTTCATAGATCATCTAAGTTTAGTAGATATTTTTGTTTATATGAAAGTCTTTCTTATTAGTGACTTCTTTATAAATTGACATGAAATATAGAATATAGATTTAAGCATTCATCTTTCTATATAATAAAAGCCTAATATGTAAATCGACTGAATGACAGAACCACTGGTCAGCGGGGGGCAGGGTCAGCGAGAGGGCAGCACCAGGCTAGCCTCTGCCAATGGGCAGAGGGAGGTGACTGGCAGAGGGCAACTGGGGGGCAGCAGCAGACCTGCAGTGGTGGCGGGGTGATGCGGGGGACAGAGGGAGGTGACTGGCAGAGGGCAATTGGGGGGCAGCAGCAGAACTGCAGTGGTGGCGGGGTGATGCAGGGTGGGGGTATTAGCAGGGCGATCCGGGCGCAGGGCCGGCTGCTCACTGGCGGCACTGGTCCCCCTGTCCACAATTGCCCTGCTGGTTGCCTCCCGTAGTGGTTTATTCAGCTGGGCCACACTGGCCTTCCTGCTTTTATATTCCAGTTCAACCATAGCATGTGTAAGATTGAGCTGTGGGGAGCAAGTGCCCTTCCCGCTGGAGGCAGGGACTTGAGTGCTGGTCTCATGTGCATTCCCAGGTCACCAGCAGATGCTGCTCAGGGATGGGCTGGCCAAGAATCGGGCTCTTCCTCCCCATACCACCGAAGGGGCCGAACTCCCTCCCTGCCTCCTTCCACCTCAGGGCCCGCGTCCCTGACCACAAAGCCAGCAGTGGCCAGTGAGCGGGCCACCAACCAAAGTGGTGAGACACAAAGACCAGAAGTGCACCCCTGTGACCTTCAACTCACAACTCCTTCCGAGCCCCGTCCACCATGCTGGGCACTCACCAGCAGCCAATCAGCCCCCCAATCTCCCGTGGCCCCTCAACCCAGCCAGCCCTACCCCTGATCGGCCCCACCAGGGACCCTGACAGGAGGGAAAAAGGAGCCCAAGTCCTCCAGGCTGGCATCTGTGACAGACTATCTCTGAAGACCAAATGATATATGTAAATTCGATTTATTTGGCAAACTAATAACTAAAATTCATGTCATTTAATTTCAGAAATGCAGACTGCCTCACGCTCACATATTATTGATATTAGTTAGTGAATCCAAATTACGAACAGAAGATGACATTGACCGCCGTATAGTTAAGGCAGAAATTCCGGATGTAGACCAGTGTCCTCAACTTTTCCAAATTGTAAAATCAAATATGGTACATGGACCATGTGGAATACAATATCCAAAAGTCCATGTATGGAAAATGTTCAAGGTGATATACAAAAGAATTTCAAAATGTGACTATTGGAAATATTGATGGATATCCCAAATACAAACGAAGACCTGGTAGCACCATGTCTACTGGAAATAAAGTTGTCAATAATACTTGGATTGTCCCTTATGACCCATATTTGTGCCTTAAGTATAACTGTCAAATAAATGTTGAAGTCTGTGCATCCATTAAAAGTGTCAAGTATTTATTTAAATACATCTATAAAGGGCATGATTGTGTAAATATTAAAATTTCTGAAAAAGATATTATCAATCATAACAAAGTACAGGACTTCATTGACTCCAAGTATGTGAATGCTCTTGAGGCTTTTTGGAGACTTTTTGCAATGTGAATGCATGACCAATCTCATGCAATCACAAGGTGAGCTATTCATTTGCCAAATGATCAGAATTTATATTTTCATACCGATGATTTTGCTGAAATTAAAGATAGGGCTAAAAGGTATAACTTGACTTTGATGGCTTGGCTCTTATTGAATAGAGATGATTCCTGCATGCGTAGTTATTATTAATGGGAGATCCCACAACATTATGTGTTTAATAATTCCTTTTGGACAAAACGCCAAAAGGATGGGAATAAAGTATTAGGTAGACTGTTCACTGTGAGCTTTAGAAAACCAGAACGATATTACCTTAGACTTTTGCTTCTGCATGTAAAAGGTGCGATAAGTTTTGAGCATCTGCGAACTGTAAGGGGTGTAATTTATGATACATTTCGTGAAGCTGCTAAACACCGAGGATTATTACTTGACGACACTATCTGGAAAGATACGCTTGACGATGCAATCATCCTTAATATGCCCAAACAACTACGGCAACTTTTTGCATACACATGTGTGTTTGGATGTTGTTCTGCTGCAGACAAATTATGGACTATAACTTCAGCCATCGAAGATCAAACTGTACACCCTGAATGCTTTTTCTTGGATGGTCCAGGTGGTAATAGAAAAACATATCTTTATAAAGTTTTAACACATTATAGTAGAGGTCGTGGTGGTACTGTTTTACCCACAGCGTCTAAAGGAATTGCTGCAAATTTACTTCTCGGTGGAAGAAAGCATCCTCAATATAAATTACCAATTCCATTCAATGAAACTTCAATTTCTAGACTCAATATAAAGAGTGAAGTTGCGCCGAAACTGGTTTGGCTCAATGGATAGAGCGTCGGCCTGCGGACTGAAGGGTCCCAGGTTCGATTCTGGTCATGGGCATGTCCCTGGGTTGCGGGCATATCCCCAGTGGGGAGTGTGCAGGAGGAAGCTGGTCAATGTTTCTCTCTCATCGATGTTTCTAACTATCTCTCTCCTTTCCTCTTTGTAAAAACTCAATAAAATATATTTAAAAAAAAAAAGAGTGAAGTTGCTAAAACCATTAAAAAGGCCAAACTTCTCATTATTGATGAATACACCATGGCATCCAGTCATGCTATAAAGGCCATAGACAGATTACTAAGAGAAATTACAAATTTGAATGTTGCATTTGGTGGGAAAGTTCTTCTCAGAGGGGATTTTCGACAATTTCTCAGTGTTGTGCCACATGCTTTGTGATCAGCCACAGTACAAATGAGTTTAAAGTACTGTAGTGTTTGGGGATGTTTCAGAAAGTTGTCTCTTAAATATGAGATCAGAGGATTTTGCTTATAGCGAATGGTTAGTAAAATTTGGAGATGGCAAATTAGGAATGGATATTATTGAAATCCCCTGTGAAATGATTTGTAATGGATCTATTATTGAAGCTACCTTTGGAAATACTATATCTATAGATAATATTAAAAATG
>NW_006289083.1:170112-190834 GCF_000327345.1 Myotis davidii
AACTGATTTGTCTCTGTCTGACACTGGCCTCCCATTTAAATTAATTCGAAGACAGTTTCCCGTGATGCCAGCATTTGTGATGACTATTAATAAATCACAAGGAAAAACTTTAGACAGAGTAGGCATGTTCCTACCTGAACCCATTTTCAGATATGGTACTTGTCTTGTGGATAACAGTCATTCTAAGAGGTGTGAGGTCGTGTCTTATTGTAGTTTTGATTTGCATTTCCTAACAGCTACTGAAGTTGATAATCTTTTCAAATATATTTTGGCTATGTGTGTATCTATTTGGAAGAACTGTCTGATCAGGTTCTCTGCCCATTTTCTTTATTGAATTGTTTGTTGTTGTTTTTGAGTTGTGTGCGTATATATTTTGGATATTAACTCCTTGGAGTTGTTTGCAAAAACCTTCTCCCACTTGGTTGGTTGTCTTTTTGTTTTGTTGATATTTATTTATTTATTTATTTATTTTACTACGCAGAAACTTTTCAGTTTGATATAGTCCAACTCATTTATTTTTGCTTTTACTTCCATTGCCTTTGAAGTCAAATTTATAAAATACTCTCTAAGACCAAGGGCATAAGTTGAGTACCTATGTTTTCTTCTTTGTAATTTATTGTTGAAGTTCTTATATAAGGACTTTGGCCATTTTGAAGTGATTTTTGAGTATGGTGACAAATAGACTAGTTTCCTTCTTTTGCATGTAACTTTCCAATTTTCCCAGTATCATTTATTGAAGAGGCTTTTTTAAAATATATTTTATTGATTTTTTACAGAGAGGAAGGGAGAGAGATAGAGAGTTAGAAACATCGATGAGAGAGAAACATCGATCAGCTGCCTCCTGCACATCTCCTACTGGGGATGTGCCTGCAACCCAGGTACATGCCCTTGACCGGAATCGAACCAGGGGCCCTTTAGTCCGCAGGCCGACGCTCTATCCACTGAGCCAAACCGGTTTCGGCTGGCTTTTATTTTTTTATTATGTGTTATTTTGACTCCTTTGCAAAAAGTATTTGCTCATGTCCATGGGAATTCTGTTCCATTGGTCTTTGTGTCTGTTTTTCTTCTAATACCATGACGTTTTGATTGTCACTTTGTAGTATAATTTGAAGTCAGGGAATGTGTGGTACCTCCAGTTTGTACTTTTTTTTCTCTAGTTATGTGGGTCTTTTGTGGCTTTATACAAATCTGATGATTTTTTTGTTCTATTTCTTTAAAAAATAGTTTGAGCTTTTGATGGAGGTTTCATTAAATCTGTATATGGCTTTGGGTATGGACATTATAACTGTGCTGATTCTTCCAATCCATGAACATGGAATGTCTTTCCATTTCCTATGTCTTCTTCAACTTCTTGTAATAATGTCTTGTATTTTTTGATGTATAGGTCCTTTACATTATTCATAGTTATTTAATTCTTTTCATTGCCATTGGAAAAAAAATGAGAATATTGTGCTAAGCAAAATAAATCCAATAGTAAAAAATCAAGAACCATATAACTTCACCCATATGTGGGATATAAAACTGAAAGCAACAAATGAACAAATAAACAAACAAAAACTCATAGACAGACAACAGTATATTAGTTACTAGAGGGGGGAGCTAATAAAGTTTAAAGGGGGTTAAATATATGGTGACAGAAGGAGATTTAACTTTGGGTAATGGGCACACAATACAGATGATATATTGTAGAATTGTATACTTGAAAGTTATATAATTTCATTATTCAATATCACCCTAATAAACTTAATAAAAATAAATCTAATTCCATTTTGTCTAGCCTCATTTACTTAAGGCAAAGCAAATCCCTATTCTTGTATTGGTATTTTTAATTTATAAGCATTTTTTTTTTTGTCTATAGAGTAGAAGGGAAAAGTGAGTAGACATATATAGCTCTTCATGATAGAGCTCTATCATGCTGAGTATGTAATTTCATTTCCAACCAAACCCTATAATTTCACATTCTAATAATTCATTGAATTACATAGACCTTTGTAGCAGTGAAACATAAAGGCTCAGAAAAGAGCTTTTAGAATTAGACTAATAAGGTTAACATTACAGTTTCCCAATGATGTCTCTGCAGAACATATGTGTACATAACTTTACTTTCATTAATATTTTTCTGCACCTAAACAGTTTGTATAAAACCACAAAAGACCCCACATAACCAGTGATAATACCAATTTCCCAGGATTTTTTGTGTTTAGTACTATAATGTAATATTTTTCTAATTTATGTATTTAGTTCTTCTGAAATCAAAGAATTGTTTTAATTTTTCCTCATTTATAATTAAAAGTAAAAACAGATATTAATATTGTATCATAATTGTGTAATTTATAAAATAACAAATTAAGGACATATATACATTGTGGGTGGAAAAACAGATATATCCTCATATATAGAAGAGATTAAAAAATAAAAAACATACTATTCAACTATATTAGCATAAATATAGAAGTATTTAATTTAATATATGAATAGCAATTAAAGTTAATAAAAAGAAAATTTCAAACAAAATATTAATGCAAGAGATATTTGAAAACAAGGTCAAGTCTACCATTTGAAGATGAAGAAGAAAATAAAGGAGTAGGAAGAAGTGGAGAAGTAAGTGGAGGAGGAATAGAAGAGGGAAAAGATAAAGACAGAAAGTTCAGATGGTATTCAGCCTAATTACACTTGTCAGACTTCATGCCAGATTACTTGGGCTTAAATCCCAGCTTCATCTTTGATTTAACTCTGCAATCTTGGATGAGTTAGTGAACTCCATGATTTCTCAGTCCTTAAGATAGGAACAACAGTAGTATTTATCTCATTGTATTGTTTTAAGATTAAATATGTTAACATATGTAAAGCACATAACAGGATCATACTATAATATACTAGTACTAGAGGCCCGGTGCACAAAAATTTGTGCCCTGGGGGGAGGGGGAGGTCCCTCAGCCTGGCCTGAGCCCTCTCGCAGTCTGGGACCCCTCGGGAGATAACGAGCTGCTGGTTTAGGCCTGCTCCTGGAGGGCAGAGGGCAGGCCCAATCCCTAGGTACAGCCCCTGGTCGAGCTCAGAGCAGGGCTGATTGGGGAGTTGGGGTGCCGCCCCCTGTCATGCACAGAGCAGGGCGGATCGGGATGTTGCGATGCCACCCCCAGTCACACTCAAGGCAGGGTCGATGGGGAGGTTGCAGCGCCACCCCCTGTCACTCACAGAGCAGGGCCCATCAGGGGGGTTTGGGCTCCTTACCCTGTCACTTACAGAGCAGGATCAATCAGGGGGTTGGGGCGCCGCCACTCTCACACTCAAGGCAGGGGCGATGGGGAGGTTGCAGCGCCACCCCCTGTCACTCACAGAGCAGGGCCCATCAGGGGTTGAGGAGCTCCCCTCTGTCATGCACAGAGCAGGGCCGATCAGGAGGTTGGGGCGCCTTCCCCTGTCATGAACAAAGCAGGGCGGATAAGGAGTTTGTGGCTCACCTCCTGTCACACAAAGAGCCGCAGGGCGATCAGGGGGTTTGGGCGCTGCCCCCTGTCACGCTGATCCCGGTGCTGGGAGTCCTCTCAGCTCTGCTGCTCCCGGGTCTGGGAGGCATATTACCCTTTTACTATCTAGGATAGAGGCCTGGTGCATGGGTGGGGCTGGCTGGTTTTCCCTGAAGGGCGTCCTGGATCAGGGTGGGGGTCCCCACTGGGGTGCCTGGCCAGTCTGGGTGAGGGGCTGAGGGCTGTTTTCAGGCTGGCAGGTGGCAGAAGCTCCCAACCGCTCCTTTTTTTCTTTTTTTAAATTCTGGGCCAGCTTTAGCTCTGAGGCTCCAGCTCTTAGGCCTCCGCTGCTGAAAGTAGGTATCTGGTTAGTTTCGGTTCTATAATTAAAACAATGTATAACTCCAGCTCTGACTCCAGCTCTGAGATCCCACTCGCTGAAAGCTGGTTTCTGGGTTTTTTTTTTAGCTTCTATATTTGTTAAAATGTTTCAAACTGCAGGCTCAGAGGCCTGCAAGGCAGGCGGGGAACGTTGGTTTCCTCCGTCACTGAAGCAAGCAAGCCTCATGTTAGTTTCAAGCTGCCTGGCTGCCAGCCGCCATCTTGGCTGGCAGTTAATTTGCATATCTCCCTGATTAGCCAATGGGAAGGGTAGCGGTCATACGCCAATTACCATGTTTCTCTTTTATTAGATAGGATAACTTCAAGCATAGCTATTAACATTAATGGCTGTGATATTCAAACTACTAGTGTCACCTTCAAATTTCTACTCAACTTCTTGCTTCCATCTTTTCAGAAATGGTTTCCATAACTTATGTAAATTAAAGCAACTTAAATAGTTTTTGATATTTTGCATTTCTTGTTTCAACTTTTCAAAACAGAGCACAAAACTCAAAACCTAGCAAGCCATTATCAAATAACTGTAACTCAGTTTATGTAATTATATTGTTCTAGCCATTTTAGTCAAAATATTTTATTTTGACTGCTAAAAACTAGTCAGATTTTTGGTATAAAAATAATTTCAAAATATGTATGATTCCACATTTAAGAAAACTTAAGGCTTTAAGAAATACAACTGAAAAATGATAAAGCTAAACTATTAGTAATTTATAATTTTAAAAAGAAGCAATAGAAATTATTATAAATTTAAGACATATCTGAAAAGCATTTATTCTTGAAATTCAAAGAAAAATTCACGTAAGAGTTGTGTTTTAAAGTACGCACACTCCTTTGCAAAGGCTCAAATTAGTAATCAGAAAACTACCAAATACAAATTTTTGTTACACATACCACAATTAAGTAAATTTTAATGCCTCTTTAGTAGGCTTCTTGTAAAAAATGGTTAGAAATACTAGTATATTCAATTATAAGCCTAAGGAACTGTGTATATCTTGCCCAGAAGAGCTAAAGAAAATATTTGCATTTAGGTTAGTTCTCACACTGTGTAAATCCTGAAACTCATAGTAAATCCTGAATTGATCCAGAACAATATTTTATTAATCACTGATTTGGAAATGCCTCAATTTGGGCATAAGAAGAGAATGCATCTCTGAGGAGGACACAATTATCAGCCATTATAATACGTAAATTTCAAATTCATTTGTTCCACAAATTGCACCATAGTCCAAGCACTGTTCTTAAAGCAATATTTAGAGTACTGTTTTTGTGTTGAGATCATATAGAAATGTTAGTATAAGGAAAAGCCACAAGATTAAGATGGAATCTAATCACAGTCTCTTCATTGTAGTATGACAATATAAAACATTGGTTCTCAAAGGGTAGCCACAAGTCAGCACTAGCGGAATCACACAGAACGTTGTTAGAAATATAAAATCTTGGGCCACAACCAGACCCACCAAACCAGAAACTATGGGAGTGGGGCCCAATTGTTTTAACAAACCCTCCAGATGATTCTGATTCATAATCAACTATTGGGATGACTGCTATAACACAAAGAAGACAGTGTGTTCAGGCCATTAAGAAATAAAATACAGAAAATATAAATATAGACTAAAACTGTATAAATAAATCTGTATTCAAAAAACTTGCTATTGTTTAAGCATGAAAATTAGAAAAAGACTATAATCTGAACTCCATTCTCCATTTCAAGTTTTGATCATTCATTTTTCCTTAAAAACAGTTGAATAAATGTTTTTCATTGAATGCTACACTTCCAGTCATTTAAAAACACACACCACACACATACACACACAGAACACACCTGTCTATTGGAAAGTTTATTTGATTTGCATCTATGTCTTAGAATCCATAATACTGTAACATATATTCACTGACTGTAAAACATACAATTTCAACAATTAAGAAATATTCTTTCATTCAAGGAAATATATCAGCCTTCACTTCTTCATAAAATACTGATTCAAGTGGAGAACCAGGATAGCTCAGGGAAATGTAATTAGATTTATAATTAGTTGGCCTTGGAATGTTAAACCTATCTGTAACTTTTTCCCTATTCTTTTTTTAACTTAATTATTTATCTTAAATTTAAAAGCATACAAAAAACAAACAAACAAAACAACAATAGTGATTTGTCAGCATCAGGTATTTTTAAAATTTATGGTTTTATAATCTTTAAAATTTTTGTTTAAAAGTACAAATACCCCCCCACACACACATACACACAGACATTCACATACTTAGTTCCCATGACATTGGCAGATTTTTCTATCTCTTAGTTCTTCCTTTTTTACTGGAGCTTCTATCATTACTGTCTTCATGCAGTAAATTCTCTCTATCTCTCTCTTCCTAATCCTCACCCTGTGATATTTTTTTTCCAGTGAATATATATATATTTAGAGAGAGTGGAAAGGAGTAAGAGAGAGGGAGGAGAGACAGAGAGAGAGAGGGAGAGGAAGAGAAACATCAATGAGAGACACACACATTGATTGATTGCCTCCTGCACTTGCCACTACCAGGATCAGGCTTTGAACCTACAACCCAGATACATGCCCTTGACAGGAATGGAACCTGAGATCCTTTGGTGTGTGGGCTGACATCTAACCACTGAGAAACAGTGGCCAGGGCTACCTCTCTGTATTTTTACCAGTTCCAGGTCTCATGTCTAATGCTTCTAACCTGTAACTTAAATATTCAAGGGGAAGTATTCATTCAAATTCTTAGTAGCATGTTCCTAACTAGGGTACCATTATTTGTTTTATGTTCCTCTATTACTCAAATTTAACAAGTCTAATTTGAAAATGTGAGCATACTTGAAAACTCTGATTCAATAGTTTTATTTTCTGTCAATAATTTAATTATCTCATTCTAAGTCTCTTTTAGGCAGCTCATTTTTCCACCACATTCAGGGTCAAGAAAGTGAAATATTCTAATTATTATTTTGCATTTTCTCTCTTCACTATTGTCATCTAAATCTTACTTCAAATAGAGGTC
This sequence comes from Myotis davidii, assembly GCF_000327345.1. Lineage (NCBI taxonomy): Eukaryota > Metazoa > Chordata > Mammalia > Chiroptera > Vespertilionidae > Myotis > Myotis davidii. The sequence goes on from NW_006289083.1 coordinate 176,994, forward strand.
TCTGCCTCTATTGTAATATCATACAATATACTATGCACAATATGAACAGATTATAGATGTCATTTGTTTCATGATTTAAGACTATAGAATGAATCCATGTTATCTATCAATTCTCCACAGGTTTCCCTAGATTAACATTAAATGCCCTATGTAAAGTGATTCTTCTTAACATTTCTCTCAAGAAAATTAGTCCCATTGGCTTGTGTATCATGTACATTATTCTCATTTGACTTCAACTTTATCCTACAATTTTCATACAGTATAAGAAAGTGTTAGAACACCTTACATGTTTATTTCATAACAATTATAACGTCATTTCTATAACATATCTAGTGATGAAGGATTTGAAGGCTCAAAAGATGTCACTTTAATATGTCTGTTATCATAGTAGAATATGCATAAATTAATTTCCAAGATTTTTAAATAATTAGAAACTATTATGTGTAGAGTAATTTTATCTTTTATATAGGGACATATATTTAAAAATTCATGCAAAATAATTAAGACTTTATGTCAGCTAAGGATAATAACAATGTCTTCACAAAGAATCACAAAGAAAAAAAAAAGCCAACAGTTAAATTTCTCACCTGCCTAATACCCAGCCGGTATGCCACAATCCGATCCACTGCATCAGGATTCATTTGTGTCCACTGTAGACTATAGGAATAAACACGGTGTCTGTTTTGCCAAACAGGATTGTAGGTATCGTAATAGAATTCTGGAGCATAGGCCTTTCCTGAAAACAAAAGGCATACAATAAGCAGGCCCTGGAAGCCCAGAGGATCCCAGAGGATGGGCAGGGTGGGCCCGAGCAGTGGGGCGCCCAACAGGGCACCAGGGGTCCTCGGCACTCCCCCTCTCTCCCTCTCCGCCTCTCCCTCCTTGTTAACTCTGCTATTTCACAGCTCACTGCTCCCGTGGTCAACTTTATCCTACAATTTTCCTTAGCATTTATATACTGTGACATAGAAACTAGTACTTCATCATGCAAGTTGCTAAAAGCATAAAAAGTCACCCCTGTGACCAACTAATTATACTGTATGCTCTTCAATTTTTTTACGCCAATTACCATGTTTGTCTTTTATTAGTGAAATTCATGCAAAATAATTAAGACTTTATGGCAGCTAAGGATAATAACAATGTCTTCACAAAGAATCACAAAGAAAAAAAAAGCCAACAGTTAAATTTCTCACCTGCCTAATACCCAGCCGGTATGCCACAATCCGATCCACTGCATCAGGATTCATTTGTGTCCACTGTAGACTATAGGAATAAACACGGTGTCTGTTTTGCCAAACAGGATTGTAGGTATCGTAATAGAATTCTGGAGCATAGGCCTTTCCTGAAAACAAAAGGAATACAATTAAGTGATGACATATTCCAATTAAACATATTGGTTCTTTTTGGCCCTTTTACCACATTCTGCTAGGAGTTCTATATGTAACTCTTGTATCTGAAAAGTCTTATTATTAAAATCTAATCAATTTTCTGGAGAATTTTGAGTATAGATGCCAGAAGATTTCCTGGTTGATTGGATGAGCAGGCTCAGAGAGAAAGAAGAGTCAAGGATGATTACAAGTTTTTGCCTAAAACCTGGAAGATTAAAATTTCCATCAACTGAGATAAAAAGCTTTGTGAGGGACACATTTGGGAGGAGGAGAAAATCAGGAAGTTATTATTATTTTTTTAGTCCTCAATTCAAAAGACATCATTTTAGCCGAACTGGTTTGGCTCAGTGGATAGAGCATCGGCCTGCGGACTCAAGGGTCCCAGGTTCGATTCCAGTCAAGGGCATGTACCTTGGTTGCGGGCACATCCCCACTGGGGGACGTGCAAGAGGCAGCTGATCAATCTCTCTCATCGGTGTTTCTGGCTCTCTATCCCTCTCCCTTCTTCTCTGTAAGAAATCAATAAAATGTATATTTTTTTAAAAAGGCATCATTTTAATATGTCTGCTGTTATAGCAGAATATGCATAAATTAATTCCCAAGATTTGTAAATAATTAGAAAGTTATGTATATAGTAATTTTACCTTTGATATAGGAAAATATATTTAGAAATTCATGCAAAATTAAAGAAAATATTCATTAATATTTAGGGAGAGGGAAAGGGGGGAAAGAGAGAAGGAGAACGAGAGAGAATCATAGATTGCTCACCTCCAGTATGCCCCCTGATCAAGAGATCAAACCTGAAATCCGGATATGTGACCAGGAATCAAACCTGCTACCTTCCAATGTATGGAATGATGCTCCAAACAACTGACCCACACCAGCCAGGACAAAAATCAGGGAGTTAATTTTGAAAAGTTTGAATGCTCTAAATGCAGACATTAAGTGGAACATACTAGTCTAGAATTCAGGAAAAACCTGGATTGGACATATATCTTGCTAACCATAGGCATGTATATAGATTTTAAGTTCAAAGCCCTAAGACTCAACATCATCAAGAGAGTGTGAGAAGATAGAGAAAAAAACTAGGTCTGACCACTGGAGCAATCCAAGGTTAAGAAATGTGGGGTCAGTTAACACCCACAAAGGCCTGACAAGGAACAACCAGTGAATAAAAGTTAAAAATGTGGCATCCAAGAAGCCAAAAGAAGTATATCAGCACTGAATGACCAACTCTGTAAAAAAAAATTAGAGAAAATAAAAAATCTTGTTTATATTTTCATTGTTTTTAGTCAATAAACTCAAAATCATTCAAACAGAACTCAACTATAACACAGAACTTTGGTCAATAATAAAGTTTTTTGTTTTTGTTTTTTAAATATACTTTATTGATTTTTTACAGAGAGGAAGGGAGGACAGAGAGCTAGAAACATCTTTAAGAGAGAAACATCAATCAGCTGCCTCCTGCACACCCCCTACTGGGGATGTGCCACCACCAAGGTACATGTCCTTGACCAGAAATGAACCTGGGACCTTTCAGTCCGCAGGCTGGCGCTCTATCCACTGAGCCAAACCAGTTATGGCAATAATAAAGTTTTTATTTAAGAATATGTGAAGTGCATATAGCATATATGATATGTATAAAACATCTGTGTATTGTTACTTTTGTGTGTGTGTAGCAGTGTGTTTTTTTTATACTGAATTGTGCACAGACCATTTGTAATTTGTAATTATAGGTCCAAATTACAAACGTTCTGAAATGTAGATTTTTTTCACATTCTAATTTTTTTTTTTACTAATACTGCATTTATTTAATAAATAAACAATATTATATGAGACCCTTTTAAATGCCAAGTAGTATACTAGGCATCAAGGATACAATAAATGAGGTCTGACCTCTGTCTTCATAGAAATTGCTTACATTTTCTCAAACTTTCCAAATAGCTTTGTAATTATTAACTGATGATGAGCTAATAAGTTGTACACTTATCATCCCTCATTCCACATCTGTCCTGTTTTATTTTATTACATTAAATATTAAGTGCCCTCTTGGGTTTTTCCTCCTATATTCTTGTGTTCAGAAACTTTTCTTGCCTAGTTTTTTATATTTCTTCATTATTTGTCATCTAGGGGTTACAAAAAGGTTGAATCATAAAAATTTATCACAGACAAAGAATGAATTTTGAGCACTAAGAATGGAAGTGATGGTCTCTGTTATCCTGAAGAGGATTACCAGGGAAAACATAATGTAAAATGAAATAAATTTAATTTTTTACAAGTTTACTAGTAAAATTAAATAAATTGAATTAAATGTATGAATTTTAGCAACAATTTTTAAAAGTCTTCTACATCAACATTGTGTGCATTAAAACATGTTCTATAAATATCTATCCAGTTGAATTGAAAAACAATTATCAACTTCATACAAAGAAACTTGCAAAGAAGGAGGTCTCTAGAAAAGAGCCATCACATTCATTTTATTACTCCTTTTATCTTGTATGATATTTTCACTTAGTAAATGATAGGACATATTCATGTTCACAAGATTACGAGCAAAATCCAGATGAAAGAAAAATAATATACTGAATGAAGAAGTGAATACCAAAATATCATTGACAACTTGTATTTGTGACTGAATTTCTCAAAATGTTCTTAAAGAGGTGTATTTAGTAGTAGCCTAGATAAAGAGCTAGGCATTTTTATTAAAAATAACCATTCAATTTGGAGAAATATTCATTCAGGTTTTAAAATAAAAAATCACACATACACATAAATTTATTCTCTGGTTTCACAGACAGTCACATTAAATGTTTTCATATTCATTTTGTAGGAAGCACAAAGTAGTATTAAGAAAATATCTTTATAATAATTCTAGACTCTTACAACCAGGCATGGTTGAACAGGGAAAGAATTTGTAATATTTGTTTTTCTTTTTGATCCTCCAGGCCTATGTTTTTCTTTTTGTCCTTCCAGCAAGCATGTCAAGGAAATATTATTTCTCTTTTATATTCATCTTATTTTTAACGAACACAGTTCTACTTTAAATGTTTTTAGGCTAACTGACCTAGAATTACATTCATTACCTAAACTAGCCAAAAATTTTTAGATATATTATGTATGATTATATAAAGATGATGTATTTTAAAATATTCTTAAAATATACATAGGGAAAGTTGTCATTCAAAGTTTTATATAGAATTTGTGCAAAAGTACATTTATTCTGTTTTGCAAATAGCTTTCAAAAAGTAATTAAATTAAGATTTCAAAAATGCTTTTATGAGTAAAGCACAAAGTAAAAGATAAGAAGCTATTACATGTCACTCTCCTGGTACAAAAATGCTAGCTTAAAATATAACAAAACTATGTTTTAGGTGCATACATAGGTTTACAAGCAAGTGAGAGAATTATTCCTCAGGGATCAAAGAACAAAAACCTGAAAACCAAGCAATGAAATAAAGCTTAGGGAGAAAAGAAGTGTTGTTGCTTTGTACCCGTGGGAGCTGAATTTTAGACCCTTAAGGGATGAGATTAATGGGCAAGTCTCAGATGAAAAGTTAGAAATTAGGTTACCACCTTCAATCACGATCAGTAAAAACAGCAGTCTCAGTCATAGGGTATCCTAGAATAAAACTGCTCTTCACCAGCATAAGAAGATGACAAAAATACTACATTAAGAAAAAAATCATCCTTGGCTAGTAACACCACTGGAGTCCTTCAGTAGATCCAAATTAAGTTCTTAAAGAACATGCTTTCAACTGAGACTGCAGAGATTTCTTCAACTAAAACCGCAATGATTATGAATTAAAAATACAATTATGAATTAATATCACACAAGAAAATGTGTGACTAAGAAGGACAATAAACAGCAGGATTAGACTACAGATAATGGAACCATGAAATGGAATTTATAAATAAGTATGCATGAAACAATTAAAGAAATACAATTGCCCTGGCAGGCATGACCCAGTGGTTAGAGCAACGGCTCAGGCACCGAAGGGTCATGGGTTCAATTCTCCATCAAGGGCATGTACCTGGATTGCAGGTTCAATCCCCAGCACAAGTCAAGGTGTGTACAAGAGGCAACTCATTGATGTGTCTTCCTCAAATTGTTTCTCTCTCTCATCCCTCTCCCCTCCCTCACCCCTCCAACTTCCACTCTCTCTGAAAATCAATGGGAAAATATCCTTAGGTGAAGATTAATCAAAAAAAGAAATACAATATAAAATGTTAAAACAAACAAATAACAACAACAAAAAAGAACACACACACCATGGAACCTTCTATAAAATAATAATATTTTCTATTGAGATCAAAGGTGGGCTTCACAGGGGACACACCTAACAACATCTTTATTGATCTTAAAGAAGAGGATGGTTGGCTCATGGAAGAATAAGAGAAGGAAAGTAAGGTATGGACTTAGGTGGAGAAAAATGAATATATGATAGACAATATTTTAGAACAACCACAGGATCTGGCATGGCTGTAACATGTTGCACCCATCTTTCCTACCAAATTGTGCCCTTTTGAAGCACAGAAATGTTCTTATACTACGATGGCTGACACAATGCATGTATTTAAATAAGACAGGAAGTCAGGTCAGAGGTAATTTAAGAAGTGTCTCGTTAGTTATAAGACATTTTATATTTACCCTATAGTTGCATTGTTCTCAAATTATTTTGGCCAGTGCTCACTTCAGTGGAAGAAAAAAATTTATAGTGAATCTATTGACTTATATTTCCCAGTGTGAAATAACTCATTGACATCAAAGAATTAAGTAAGAAATGAGTCAATACTAAAAATGGTAACAGTGAAAAAATTTAAAAACACAGTTGCAAAATATCAAGCATAACATAACAATTTAAAACTTTTCAAAGTTGAATTTATTGGTATAAGAAAGTAGCTACAGAAACATGGCACCTGAAGCACTGATGATGTGCTGATTTAAGAAAAAAAAAACTTCTAAAAATCATATGAGTCAGAACTCTCTGTATGCATTTTCAATAGAAACTAACCAACACTAGTCAGGTGCTTTTTGAGTCAGAATCATATTGTGTTTAGACACATAGACTAAAGCAATGAATTAGTCATTACAACTTAATAGGTATAATATACATAAAAATCTATGTAGCTCTCTCATTCCTTCATTGGACAGAAGTGAGAACATGCAATTGTTGGAACCATAATTACCTTTTCTAGAAATTAATGAATCTTGTACTAAAAATGAAAGAAATGGTTCTACATGAATTGGGATTTTTCTGGGTTTTTAATCAGGAATATGATATAAATCCACTTTGTATTTTACAACTGCATCTGGCGAGTAAGAGGAGAAAAGATTAGAGAAGTTAAAAAACTAATGGCTGGAAGACAATAAGAAGATACTGTCTTTAAAGTAAAAGGCATGATTTCGGAAATAAAGAAAGATTGATAAATTTAAAAAGCATTGCATAAAAACAAGTAATGAGCACTGCTCCTCTGAGTGGACAATGTAGGTAGATTCCTAACTTTCCCATCTGTGGAGACTGGATGGGTACTAGAGCTTTGAAATGAGACGGTAAAGAACTGTATGCATCTCATTCTGGCAAAGGAGTGAAGAATTACATTACCTCTTGCTTCCTATTCTTCTGGAAGCTTACTGTTTTGATTTAAAGGCATTTTAAAATGTTATGAAAGTGAGCATAAAGAATACTTTGATGACAAAAAGGTTTAATTTTTTGAAGTCAAAGGAAACTTTTTAAAAGAATCAATGTATGTATGTGTTACCTATTTTTGGTATTTAGTTATGTGATATTTAAAATTAGTCTTTATCTCATTAAGAGCAATAAAGAAATAATTACTGAATTGTTGAATTCTGCCTATTCTCATTTGACTGGAAACATAGGAAGCTAATATCAAAAAGAAATGAAAAAGAGGGAAAACATGTAAGTTATACTTAACAGGAGAAACTATTGTACCTGATAAAGAATAATTTGTCCTAGAGTTAAGATGAATGTCATAGTAGCAATAAAACTGAATGTCGTCAAGAGTTTGTTCAACAGGAATAACTTGTCAATATGTGTGCAGAAAACAAAAACACAACAACTAAATTATACAGCTGTGAAATCAATGACAACATCTCTCAGTTAATGATTGTTCAGAGTTTACAAAAAAAAAAAAAGCAAGACTTGTAACTATTTAGAACCCAATTAAATCCTTTAGTTTAAATGCCTCTGTACATGAGATGGAGTAGTGGTTATCTAAATGTTCTTTTCCCATTTAGAGACAGCCAATATGTTTTAAAATTACTAGTAATTGTTGTTACATTATTTTAAAATTTCAGCATAACTGCTTTTATTCGTCCCTGATGTGGATCCATTTTATTCTGCTGGAGTCAGGACTGTGAAAACCACACTGAAGCAGACTGCCCAGTGACTCACCTTTGTACTCAAGACCTTCCTTAGAATTCACAGCCCTGGAGAGCAAGTTCATTGATTGGCTAACTAATAAAAAAATATTGACAATATTGTCAGTCTCTACAAATCATTGGGATCTCTATAAATAGATTTTCAACTTGTCCAAGTGTAAGTATAGTTACTTTGGTCAGATTATGATTTCCGTCATAGGTTATTTCTTCTCAAAATAAAGCTGCAAAAGAAATAGGTTTCTCACCCCCCACCATGACATTTTTAAAAATAATCTGTATTGTTAGTTAGTCCTCTTATTTCACATCTGAATAACTTTAAAAAATAAATTTTAGCATTATTTAAGCAAAATCTATTCAATAAAAGAATATTTTCAACAAATGAATGTTCATTAATTTACTTTATGAACTGATAAATTGATAATATTATGTGTAAAGCATTTTATAAAACATAACTTTAAAAAATTTAACTTTATTGTTGAAAGTATTATGTATGTCCCCTTTTTTTTCCCATTGACACCCTCTAGCCCACCCCTGCCCTGGCCCCAGGCCTTCATACCCCTATTGTCTGTGTCCATGGGTTATGCATATATGCATGCACGTTCTTTGGTTTGCCCCCCTCCCCCACCCCGGCCTTCTCCACAGTTCTGGATCCATGGGTTATGAAGATATGCACATAAGTTCTTTGGTTAATATCTCCCTACCCACCCCAACCCTGTCTTCCCTCTGAGATTTGTCACTCTGTTCCATGGTTCTATATCTCTGAATCTACTTTGTTTGTCAGTTTATTTTGTTCATTAGATTCCAAATATGAGTGAGATCATGTGATACCGGTATTTTTCTGACTGGTTTATTTCACTTAGCATAATACTCTCCATGTCCCTCCATACTGTCTCAACAGGTAAGATATCCTTCTTTTTCACTGCTGCATAGTATTCCATGGTATAAATGTACCACAGCTTTTTTTTAACCACTCATCTGCCGATGGGCACTTGAGCTGTTTCCAGATCTTAGCTATTGTAAATTGCGCTGCTATGAACATAGGGGTGCGTACATTCAGATTACTGTTTTGGGTCTTACAATATATTCCTGGAAGTAGGATCCCTGGGTTAAATGGTGGTACCATTTTTAATTTTTTGAGGAAACCATATTACTGTTTTCCATAGTGGCTGCACCAGTCTGCATTCCCACTAGCAGTGTACTAGGCATTTATTATGAAGGAAATGCCACAATAGAAACTGGGAACAAACTTTATGGGATTTATGCCTAATTTTTTTCTAAAAGGAAACCTTTCATTTTTCTTTATGCTTAGGTCTCTTCTTCCTGCTGTTACAGATGCTATGTAAAGCAGTCTGATGATTTCTCAAAAAATTAAGAGTAGAGCTACCATACATACCAGTGATCCCTCTCCTGGGAAAACTTAAAATCATGCATTCACAAAGATATATGCACCTGTATGTCCACTGCAGCATTATTTATGGTGGCTAAAACATGGAAATAACCAAAGTATCCTGTGATAAAGGACTGGATAAAGAAGATGTGGTGCATATACACAATGGAATACTACGCAGCTATAAGAAAGGATGAAATACTGCCATTTACAACAACATGGATAGACCTTGAGAATTTTATACTAAGTGAAATAAGTCAGTCAGAAAAGCTAAGAACCATATGATTTCACTCATATATGGGATATAAAACTGAAACTCGTGACCACATAGGGGTGCGTACATTCAGATTACTGTTTTGGGTCTTACAATATATTCCTGGAAGTAGGATCCCTGGGTTAAATGGTGGTACCATTTTTAATTTTTTGAGGAAACCATATTACTGTTTTCCATAGTGGCTGCACCAGTCTGCATTCCCACTAGCAGTGTACTAGGCATTTATTATGAAGGAAATGCCACAATAGAAACTGGGAACAAACTTTATGGGATTTATGCCTAATTTTTTTCTAAAAGGAAACCTTTCATTTTTCTTTATGCTTAAGGATAGACCTTGAGAATTTTATACTAAGTGAAATAAGTCAGTCAGAAAAGCTAAGAACCATATGATTTCACTCATATATGGGATATAAAACTGAAACTCGTGACCACAAACAACAGTGTGGTGCTTGCCAGAGAGAAGGGATGAGGAGTAAAGGGGGTCCTAATGTATCGTGATAAGATAAGATTTGACTTTGGGTGGTGGGCACATGGTTCAATATACAGCTTATGTAACATAGAAACCCACACCTGAAACCTATATGATCATATTGACCAATATCACTCCAATAAATTTAATAATAAAAAATAAATTACAAAATAGAAGAGGAAATCTTGACCACTTATCTCTATAAAATACCATATAGGATTCTAATGAATTACTTATGAAATAGCTTCTCTCTTGCATTTGCAGATATATCTTTTAGATTGCCTATTGTTTGTAACTATTACAGTATATTCTAATAATGTCTAATTTCACTCTTCTCACACCAACAAAAGATTTCTAGCTCATGTTTGTTTACTAAATGAATCAATGAGCTTCTCTCCTGATTGTGTTCTCTTGCTTACATTCTGATGACTCAGTGTGACAAAGGCTGAAATTTCCTAGAACTCTAGTAGTATCCTAACACTTCTTGACCCCTTAAACAGAAATGCTTTGCTGTGTGATTTCTTTGTTTTTCCACTCTTATCCCTTTTTTGGGTACCTAAATCATAGCTATCCTTTCTTTGTTAAATTACTCTTTCTTCTAGCAGAACATTGATAGAATTAATGAAACTATCTCCCCAGAACAGAATATTCAAAGTATGTATTATCAATTGTAGTAGGACCTTGAAACTATTCATCATTTTCCAGTTGAAATGAAAAAAAAATATTTTAACCCAATTCCTGTTAGTTTAGTTGAAGACATGTCAATTAAAACCTTTACATAAATTTCCCCTAAAATGTTATGTAAATACATAAAAATTGCTAGATAATAAATACAGCATCAAAAATATTATTGGAATAAGAAAAAATGATATACAGCAAAATGGAATAATATGTGTATATATTAATTATTTGAGTTGGCACATCTAAATTATTATTCATAAAATTTTCTTGCTTGATTCTCATGTGTATGAAGTTGATCAGGATTATTAATACCATATAGGATTAATCTTATGATATACATAGGATTCTTATGATATACTTATGAAATAGCTTCCTACAAATCACATTCTTTATTAAAATGTGTTAGCATGAAACACAATAGTAATTAATTAATTAAAGAGGTAGCAATATTATTACCTAATTAATAAAAAAATTGAAATAATATACTTAGACTGGCTTGAAAACTTATAACTTAGCCTTTTAATAGTTTGCCTCAATAACTTACATTCACTTAAATATATTCTCCTATCATAATTCAATTTTCCTTTATAGCTACTTCTTAAATGATTAGATATTTAGAAGAAATTTTTTCTTAGAAATATCTACTTGTGAAATTATTTAACAATAGTGAATTCACATTGCCAAAGTTAAAATAATTTTTATTTTAATATTTGAAATATGGAATGAACACAAGATCAAATTATATAAATTCTTAAGAATCATCTTCATGTATTAATAATTTAGCTTTTTCCTTAATCTTTACCTAGAAAGGTAAAGATTATTAAATTAAGACTCAGGAAGATAGCATCCAGGCCTATTTGCTGAGAGGCAGAAGATATGAAAATGATGATAAAATGTAAACACTAATGTACCAAGAATCTTGTCATTAGTTATTAGTAGACAAATCACTCAGATTGAAGTAGGTGAACAGCCAAATAGGCTTTCAGAAGTAATATGGCTTATTTATTACTTTTTGCAATAAAAGAGTTTTACCAAACCTCTAACTGTTCAAGCTGTACATATCCACATCAGTTGAAAACTAACGTGATGTTTCCCATGTAAAAATTCTCTCCCAACTTAAAACACTTCTTAAAAGAGTTCAATATTTCATTTGAGTAGGTTTCTGTTGCATAGAGAATTAATAATTATAGTTTAATCAACAAATAATAATAATAATAGATTTATTTTGTTACTGGTAAGGACACTTTCAATTAGTTTTTGTTGTTCTCAAAAATACAATTATTTCATAAAGTTAACTAAGTTTAAAAGATATCTCTGGAGATTCAAATGAATGAAAATACAGGTTGGGGCAAAAGTAGATTTATAGTTTGCATAGTCAATAAATATAATACACTATATGATTTGTTCTATTTGTATAGTCTTTATTACAAAAACTACCATAGCACTGGATAAATAGTAAGTATTTAATAAGCATTAATTACCTACTGTGCCCTCCCCTACAAAACAATTATAAATAAAGTAAAATAATAAAATTTTCTATAAATAGTTCCATAGTTGGTTTCATTGTTATTGTTCAGAAGCATAAGGACTTGAAGCAATTTTAAAATTAAGCTAGACAAATTTGAATGAGCTCCCATTTATTTCCTTTAAACTTTAATGAAACAGCATTTCAACAAAATTGAGTCACCTCTGACCCTTTTAGGATCCACCTAGAAAACAAAATATTTATACAAAGTTTGTATTGGTTTACACACCAAATATCTATAGTTGCCCTGGGTAATTAAAAATAAACACATAGATTTACCTGATAACATTTGAACTTAAATGAATAGCCCCTTTACTCTAAAAATCCTGAACATACTTTGCCAAAAATAATACAAAATATGGATCTTTTCCCCCCAAAATAGGCTTAAATTATGATCTGGTTCAAAATTTTTAAAAGATAATTTGGACTTGATGAAACAATTAGCTTTCACATTGGGCACGCAAATAATAAATTGTTAAGGATTTAGAGAGAGCTTATGAATAAAAGCTATATATCCACTGATATTATACTTAGAAATATCTAACTAAGTTGATGTGTATAAAAACTACATGTTTTAAAGAAAACTACTCTAGAGAGCTCCTCCTGGAATAGAGATGGTTGACTAAGGGTGGAAGGGATACTTGTATGAAGAGAAAAATAAAGGCAGCTGTTTCATTCTGATGTCAATTACCTCTTTTTTTCCACAGTTCTTGCCTAAAGGCCTTTGCTCACCAATACCTTATCCAATATTTAAGACCCACACAAGAATTTCTGTTTAAAAGTTATTCTATTTAATTTACCATTGCAACCATAGACTCATGGAGTAAGAAAAATCGTGAGAGATGAAAACTGTATCTCAAATTTTTATATTTTTACTGATTTCAGAGGGAAGGGAGAGAGAGAGAGAAATAGAAACATCAATGATGAAAGAGAGTTGTTCATTGGCTGTCTCCTGCATGCCCCACACCAGGGATCAAACCCACAACCTGGGGATGTGTCCCGAATAATAATTGAACCATGATGTCCTGGCTCATAAGTTGACGATTAACTACTGAGCAACATCAGCTGGGATATACAGTGGGGCCTTGACTTATGAGCGTCCCGACTAACGAGTTTTTCGAGATATGAGCCGTCTTTCGGCCGATTTTTTGCTTTGAGTTGCGAGCTAAAATTCGAGTTATGAGCCAGCTTCAGATACCCCACCGCTAGTTGGCGCAGTGAACGCCACAACATCAGCCCCGCATCATGTGTCTCACTCATTCACTTTTTGATTTGACATACGAGTAATTTGAGTTATGAGCTCCATCATGGAACAAATTAAACTGGTAAGTCAAGGCCCCACTGTATCTCAAATTTATATAGGAATTTAAAAGTTTACAAAGTACTTTAAAAATATTAACTTACTTTAGTATTTACAGAGGTTGGCAAGGTCAAATATGCAAAGTAATATTACTTGGCTTAAGTTGCGAATATTGAAGGTCAATAAGATAATAAATACAAGCAACTGATCATGTCTGGCCTGCAGATCATCCCTCAACAAAAAAATCCAAACTAATATTTTGTGAGAAAGAAGAGAAGTTAGACAGAACCTAGAGACAGAACATGGCAAAAGATCCTGGACAGAAACTGGCAACAGAACCTAGAGACAGAACCTAGCAAGAGAACCTGGCTGAAGATCCTAGAGACAGAACCTGGCTACAGAACCTGGATAGAACAT
>NW_006289083.1:191832-192322 GCF_000327345.1 Myotis davidii
GTCTCAACCTTCCTAATGCCGCGACCCTTTAATACAGTTCCTCATGTTGTGGTGACCCCCAATTTCATTGTTACAAATTGAACATAATTAAAGCATAGTGATTAATCACAAAAACAATATGTAATTATATATGTGTTTTCCAATGGTCTTAGGCGCCTTCTGTGAAAGGGTCGCTCGACCCCTAAAGGGGTTGCGACCCACAGGTTGAGAACTGCTGTACTAAAGGCTTGAATGGCCTATCAAATCAGACCCTCACAGCAACTCAGTGGGGAAACCAAGGCTCAGTGAAAAGCCATAACTTGCCCAGGTTCTCAGGACTAAAGAGGTGGTGAGGCTGGGGCTGAAAACACCCTCTTGTCACTGACCGGCTGTGGGAGCTGGGAAAAGCGCGTAACCTGTACCTGAGTACAGGAAGAGAGCAATGACAGACAAGTAGGAGTGAACCTTTCTTGAGGGGCTCCCATGTGCTGCTTACAGGTATTTATTTGAA
>NW_006289083.1:192627-196454 GCF_000327345.1 Myotis davidii
GGCTGGCGGCAAAACTCCATACACCAGAATCTAACAGTGGGCTGGGTCCCTGGAAGAAAGAGGGCAAAGCCAGAGACCACCCTGTACTGATGGCTGTTCCGCCCTCCAGGAAGCCCACATCTGTGCCTCAGTTTCTTCATCTATATAACAGAAAATAGGATTTACTGAGCACAGTGCCTGGAACAGAGAGTTCTCAAAAAATACTGGCTGTTATGAAAAACCACAAAAAAAAAAGAAAGAAAGAAGTTAAACCTCTCACTTAAATGTACAAATAAAGCTGGCTTTCAAACTGAAAAGGTATGATCCTTAACTTCCTCAATGAATATTATTTCAAGAATGTCAAGATAAAGTGAAACTATTAGCAGAAGCCAAGGTTGGAAGCTCTGGAGTTAGACACCCTGGTTCCTGTGCTGAGACATTCCCTTATACTTTGCAGGACACTTTTTTCTGATGGCCTTTGTTATTCAGGCAGTTTTGCCCAAAGAGAGGAAGTTGTTCCACCCTATTGGAAAACCCCTTACCCCATCCTGTGGAGTTTCTGAGGTCCATTAAGAGACTAAGAATAGATATCCGCCTGCTGGTAGAAGCAATTGCCCACCTTGTTGGAAAACCTCTCACTCCACACTGTGGTCCATAGCCTGAGGCTAACAAAAACTTAATATAATCAGACTGTAGGGAGAGGTGGGTCTCTGGAGGTTTTGAGCCTTTGCCTGATCTAATTTGGGGCTCAGGGCTAGGAAAAGCAGATCTTGGTGCACATTTCCATCCTTTCCAAAGGCACTCAACCACAGCAGAGGGAGCCACAATCTATGGATTGCCAAAAGCTCCAAACAGGGTACTCAGGGCCAGTCAGAAACAGCAACTGGCACTGTTCTGCATTAGAGATTGGGTGGCATAGTGGATCTACATAATACATAGAAACAAACCCAAACAGGCAGTCAATATGGGAGACAAAAATACAAGCCCCAAATGAAAGAACAAGAGACTTCTCCATAAAAAGAGTTAATGAAATGGAGATAAGAAATTCATCAGACATAGAGTTCAGAATAATGATGGCAAAGATGCTCAACAGCATGAAAAAAAGATATAGTAACTATGAAGAATGTGCATAACACTAATTAAGAACATTGGGGAAGGAATACACAGAAGATTAGGGGAAACTGAGGAGCAAATGAGTGAATGAGAAGATGATTAGGAATAAAAAATAATTACTCAATCAGAGAACCAAAAAGAAAAAAAAACACAATTCAAAAAACAGGAAGACAACTAAAGGAAGATGTGAAACATAACATTATTCACATAATCGGAGTACCAGAATAAGAAGAAAGAAAGCAAAGGATAGAGGACTTGTTTGAAGAAATAATGGCAGAAAACTTCCCTAACCTGGTGTAAGAAAAAGTCCAACATGTTCAGGAGGCACTGAAAGTCCCAAGGAAGAAGAACCCAAACATGCCCACACCCAGACACATCATACTTTAAAATGAAAAAAAAAAAATTAAAGATAAAGAGGGAATCTTAAAGGCAGCAAGAGAAAGCAATTTGTGACTTACAAAGGAGCTCCATAAGGCTGTTAGCTGATTTTTTTTTTTTTTTATCAGAAACTCTATAGGCCAGAAGGAAATGGCATAAAGTACTCCAGGTAATGAAAAACAACAATCAGAAACCAAGATTACTATATCCAATAAGGCTATCATTCAAAATAGATGATAAAATAGTTTCCCAAACAAAAAAAGTGAAGGCTTGCCCTAACTGGTTTGGCTCAATTGATAGAGCATCAGCCTGCAGACTGAATGGTTCCAGGTTCAATTCTGGTCAAGGGCACATGCCTGGGTTGCAGGCCTGATCCTCATTAGGGGATGTGCAGGAGGCACCCAATCAATGATTCTCTCTCAACATTGATGTTTCTATCTCTCCCTCTCCCTTCCTGTTTGAAATCAATAAAGATATATTTTTTTTTTAAAAAAAGAAGGCTTAAAGAATTTGTCAACATAAAACCAGCACAGCAAAAAATGCTAAAAGGACTGCTGTAATGAGAAGGGTAATTATATATAGAGAGAAACATAAGCATAAAGAAGTAAAATGGCAATAAGTAAGTAGCTATCAATGATAACCCTAAGTGTAAATGGATTAAATGCTCCAATCAAGAGACATAGGGTAGCTGAACTGATGCAAAACTAGGACCCAAATATATGCTGTCTACCAGAGACTCACCTCAGAACCAAATATTCACACAGGATGAAAGTGAAAGAATGGAAAAAAAGTTCCTATGCAAATGGAAATGAAAAAAAAAAAGCTGGGGTAGCAATACTTATATCTGACAAAATAGACTTCAAAATGAAGGCCATCAAAAGAGACAATAAATGTTACTAAATAATAATGAAGGGATCGATCCAACAAGAAGATATAACCCTGGTAAACATATATTCATCCAATTTAGAGCATATAAATGCATATAAAACTTCTGGAGGACTTTAAGGGAGAGATGCACAGCAACAGTCATAGTAGAGGACTTTAACTCCCTACTGATTTCACTAGATAGGTCTACCAGACAAAAAATTGACAAGTAAATAGAACCTATAAATGACACACTGGATGAGATAGATTCAATTGACATTTATTGAACATTTCACTCCAGAGCTGCAGAATATACACTCTTCTCAAGTGCATGTGTGTCATTCTAAAAGATAGACCACATGTTAGGACACAAAACAAGCATTTACAAATAAAAGAAGATTGAAATCATATCAAGCATCTTCTTAGATCATAATGGAATGACATTAGAACTCAACTACAGTAAAAATACTCAAAAATATTAAAACACATGGAAGCTAAATAGAACGTTATTAAACAATCAATGGGTTAACCTGAATAGGCCAATAGCAACTAATGAAATTAAAGCAGAAATAATAATAAAAAAAATCCCAGCAAACAAAAGTTCTGTACTGGTTGGCTTCACAGGGGAGTTTTACCAATATTCAAAGAACTACCACCTATTCTCCTCAAACTATTTCAAAAAATGCAAGAGAAAGGAACACTTCCAAGGTCTTTTTCTCCTAATTCGAAAACCAGATAAAGACACTACAAAGAAAGAGAATTACAGGCCAATATCCCTGATGAATATAGATGCTAAAATCCTCCACAAAATATTAGCAAATTGTATCCAGCAATATATTTAAAAGATCATAGACTATGTCCAAGTGGGGTTTATTCCATGAATTCAAGGCTGATACAATATTTGCAATCAATAAATGTGATGCTTCACATAAATGAACTGAAAGACAAGATTTATGATTGTATTAATAGATTCAGAAAAACCATTAGACAAAACCCAATACCAATTGTTTGATAAAAACTCTCAGCAAAGTGGGAGTAGAGGTAGCATATCTCAACATAATAAAGGCCACATATGACTACAGCCACCATCACACTCAACTGGCAAAAAATCAAAAGCATTTTCTTTTAAGATTGGGAAAAAGACAGGGAGCTCCACTTTCACTACTCTTTTTCAACACTAGAAGCCGGGTGCACGAATTTGTGCATGGGTGGGGTCCCTCGACCTGGCAGGCTATTGGGGCTGATTGGGGCTGCAGGAGTTTGGCCAGTGCTGGGGGGGAGGGGCCGCATTAGATTGGCCAGTTGTGGGAGGTTGGCTGTGGTAGCGCACTGACCACGAGGGGGCAGCTCCTGCATTGAGCGTCTGCCCTGTGGTGGTCAGTGCGTGTCATAGTGACTGGTGGTTCTACATTCAGTCATTCTGCTGTTCAGTCAATTTGCATATTAGGCTTTTATTATATAGGATAAAATCTTTTCTTGGCTCTAGCTAACCA
>NW_006289083.1:196641-203353 GCF_000327345.1 Myotis davidii
AGACATTCAGTCATTTGATCATTTGGTTGCTTAGGCTTTTATATATATAGATAGTACTGGATGTCCTAGCCACAGTGATCAGACAAGAAGAAGAGGTAAAAGGCATCCAAACTGGAAAGGAAGAGGTAAAACTCTCATTATTTGCAGATGATATCATACTGTACATAGAAAACCCTAGACTCCACCAAAAAATCTACTAGATTTACTAATTTGGCAATGTAGCAGGATACAAAATTAACACTCAGAAATTGATGACATTTTTATACACCAATAATGAATTCTCCAAAAGAGAAACTAAACTAAACAAACCTATTTGCCATAGCAACAAAAAAATTAAGATATGAATAAACTTAAGGAGGTACTCAGAAAACTATAGGACATTGAAAAAAGAAATAGAGGAAGATATAAACAAGTGGAAGAATATACTGTGTTCATAGATTGGTAGAAGTAAAATCATTAAAATGTCCGTACTAACCAAAGCAATCTATAGATTCAATGCAACCCATATTAAATTACAAAAGGCATATTTCACAAATCTAGAAAAAATGCTTAAAAAAATATATGGAACTAAAAAAGACCCTGAATAGCCATAGCACAAAGAACAAAGAAGAGGGATCATAATACCAGATAACAAGTTATACTACAAAGCCATTGTAATCTAAACAGCCTGGTACTGGCACAAGAACAGGCATGTAGATCATTGGAACAAAACAGAGAATCCAGAACTCAACCCAAGCCATTATGCTCAATTAATATTTGACAAAGGAGGCAAGAGCATACAAAAGAGTCAAGACAGTCTCTTCAATAAATGGTGTTGGGAAAATTGAACAGATACATGCAAAAAAAAAAAAATGAAACTAGGCCATCAACTTACAGCATACACAAGAATAAACTCAAAATGGATGAAAGATTAAAATGTAAAATGTGAAACTATAAAAATCCTAGAAGAAACCATAGGCAACAAAATTTCAGACATCTCTCATAGTAATATGTTTAGGGATACATCTCCTTGGGTAAAGGAAACTAAGGAGAAAATAAACAAGTGGGACTACAACAAAATAAAAAGCTTCTGCACAGCAAAAGAAACCATCAACAAAACAAAAAGAGAGGTCACTGCATGGGAGAACATACTTGACAATGATGCATATCTGATTAAGGGTTAATATCCAAAATATATAAGGAACTCATACAACTTAACAAAAGGAAGACAAACTAAAAAACGGGCGAAGAACCTAAATAGACACTTGTCCAAATTGGACATACAGATGGCCAAAAGACATATGACAAAATGCTCAATGTCACTGATAATCAGAGAGAGGCAAATTAAAACAGCAATGAGATACCACCTCACACATGTCAGGTGACTGTCATCAACTAATCAACAAAGGACAAGTGCTGGCAAGGGGGTGGAGAAAGGCTACCCTAGCACACCTCTGGTAGGAATGCAGACTGGAGCAACCATTATGGGAAACAGTATAGAGTTTCCTCAAAAATTAAACATGGAAATGCCATTTGACACATTGATCCTAATTCATGGAATATATCCTAAGAAACCTGATATGCCAATCAGAAAGAATGTATGCACACTATGTTCATAGCAACATAATTTACAATGGCTAAGATCTGGAAACAGTCCAAATGCCCACCAGTAGGTGAGTGGGTAAGAAAGCTGTGGTACATTTACACCCTGGAATACTATGCATCAGTAAAAAAGGATCTCTGACCCTTTGAGACAGCATGGAGAGCCCTGGAGAGTATTATGCTAAGCAAAATAAGACAGAGAAACACTGGTATCACATGATCTCACTCATATGTAGAATCTAATGAATAAAATAATTTGTTGAACAAAATAGATTCAGAGACATAGAAGTATTGAACAGTCTGTCAAATTTCAGTGGGAAGGCCAGGGTGGGTGGGTGTTAAGAGATCAACCAAAGAACTTATATGTATATATGCGTAATCCAGGTGCACAAACAATAGGATGGTGGAGGACTGCACCCTGGGGTAGAGGTTGTGGGCAGACTCTAAGGGGCCAATGGGAGAAAAAAGGGGACATATGCAATACTTTCAAGAATAAATTTTCCCCCCAAATCTTAGCCAAGGTAAATTATGCTGCCATGAACATAGGGGTGCGTATATCCTTTCTGATTGGTATTTCTAGTTTCTAGGGCTATATTCCTAGAAATGAGATCACTGGGTCAAACAGAAGTTCCATTTTTAGTTTTTTGAGGAAACTCCATACTGTTCTCCACAGTGGCTACACCAATCTGCCTTCCCACCAGCAGTGCATGAGGGTTTCTTTTTCTCCGCATCCTTGACAGCACTTGTTATTTGTTAATTTTTTGATCATAGCCATTCTGACAGGTGTGAGATGGTACCGCATTGTCATTTTGATTGAGAGATCAACCAAAGGACTTGTATGAATTCATATAAGCCTAACCAATGGACACAGATACCAGTGGGGTGAGGGCATGAGTAGGAGGGTAGGTGGGCAATGGAAGGATAAGGACACATATGTAATACCTTAATCAATAAAGAAAAAAACTTAAACACAGTTCATTCTATGCATCTCATATCTAAAAAATACTGCTGGAGAATCAAATCACTGAAGTATCTAGCAATTTAGAAAACCAGTTGCTAATTCTTATATGGACTAGGAAGCAGAAATAGTGTCTGGATCCCCCTTAAATATCCAAGAATATTTATGAGCCAATGTATGGAATAACCAAAATTTCTACCTATTTATTAGGGTCTATAAACCTCCAAAACTGTTCCCTTGTTTCTCCTGGGAATCTACAAACTTCTTCTCACATGTAATCCAAAGCCAGTCACCTTGTTTTCCTATCTTTTTTTTCTTATCTAGCTTCCATCACAAGGGCAGTCAAGGAATAGGCAATATACTTTTCCCTTGAGGTTGTGTATAGTGTGGAGAAATTCTATGTAAATCAGAATTATGTAACTGAAAAATTGTGTGAAAAAATGCCAATATAGGAAAATTTCAAATAGAGTGTGTTGTAACAAAGGACAAAATCCCACAGACAATGCAATATTTCAATTTCAGAGGTTCAATTAACTTTTGTTCAGTCTTGTAAAATCCTTCAGATACTGAATTTTTCTTTTCTTATACTACAAATATGTCTGTGTAGATGGAAAAGTTATCATGAAATTATCATGAAACGCTTTGTATTGATGTCTTTCTATTCATGGCTTTGTAAGCCTGCTTCCCATGTTCTCACTGGTCACAGAAAATATCCTAATGGCAGTGTCTAAAGCATTAGGAGAAAGGTTAATCTAGAGATAAAGCAGTTCTGTCTAGACAAAAGGAAAAGAATGAGTGTCTTATCTTTCCTGCCGGCACACCCTCCTGGTCTCCTGAGCAGCACCGTCTGCCTGGGTAGAGCCTCTAAGGCGGGTACCTTCCCAGAACACCTCACAGCCTGTCTGTGAGGCTCTGCGGATGGATGGCTGATGCTACAGACGGGACAGGCTGACCTAGGCTCTGAGATGCCAAAAATGTCCCTAATTTTAAACGCACTTTGGTTGCTAGTGTTTACGATTTGTCAGGTACTATGCTAATCAACTTGCATACATTATGTTTTGTAATATTCACAATCCCTGCAGAATGAGACTACTCTTATCAGTTTCCTTTTACAAAAGATGAAAGTGAGGACTAGTGATCTTAAACAATTTGCATTGTAGTAAGCAACTAGTGAGTAACAAAGCTTCATTCTGAACCCATGCCATCAAAGCCTTTTTTATTCTCACATCCGACATCTTTGGATATGGTTGCTCACTACACAGTGTGCTTGGGTAAGTATGACTGGAATCCAGGCTCTATTCTGCTTACAGCCATGTGTTCCCTGGTATAAGAGCTACATCTGCTTCAAGAAAGAGACACTGTTCTCCGAATTCACACACAGATACTGTACAAGCAGGTGCATTTCCTAGTAAAATGCTACTTCCACTAATCTAAATGAGATCCCCACTCTCGCCATTGGGAGTACAGAAACTTAAATTAAAATTTACCCCTGGACTCAACCAGAATTGCCTTATTATATTATTATCTAAAAGTTTCATCAACTCAGGAGTTAATGAAGATAAGGACTGACTAAATGTATAGAATGAGTACTACATGTATCTTATTTAACTTAGATACAGTGAAAATATAATAAGCTGCAAATTAGTATATTCTTTAAAGCTATATATTTTCTAAAATCTTAAAAATTACAAAATATCTAAAAACCTCGTGTTCATTCTAAGAAGCATTGGTTGTGAGGTGTGCACGGAGGGGAACAGATGGATGAACTGACCCAGAAGCTCTCAGGCTGAGAGAACTCAGTGTTCAATGGTGTACTTATAAGCCACATTAACTTCTTGGCAAGTGCTGTTGCTGCACTCGTGGGTGGTCCATTGCTGAATATGAATGTGCTGAATATCATTTAGGCACGGAGCAAGAGTTGTTCAAGTGAGTTGGAAAGGAGCCCAGAAGGTATGTTGTTTATCTTCTAGGAACATTTATTTTTTCCCAAACATATAACTTGAATTAATAAAGTGGATTTAGATGTGAATAAAGGAACCTAGTTATTGAAACTGAATCACTGTGACTCTCTAAGAATAACCAAAAGATCTATGAATAAGACTCCTAGCATAAGAAAAAGATTAGAGCATAAATAACAGTTCTTATCATATTGCTAAGAAGCACCGGCCTGGATCTGACTGCAAAGCAGGTATCTGCCTGCAGTCATATCCTGTCTGCTAGTAACTGCCGTTTTGATGAGTTCTTTAGAAATAGATAAAGCTCATTAGAATGATGAAAGAAGGAGATTTCTTAAGTAATGTGAAAGTATCAGACTTTGGTTATATCCTCTGGTCTGAAACCCGAAAAGAATTTATAAAAAGGAAACCTCTGTGGACTTTCTCAACTTGTGGCTTCATCACGAAATCTCCCTTGAGGAAAGGGGATAGATCAGTTTGTGGATAACCATCTGTGGAATCTCTCTAATGACCATTTTATCTGGTTTCCGGCATGTCTTTGGAACAAGTTTTGCATTATTCTCATCCATTAGTCGTCTCTTCAGAATGATGGACAGAGGACAGATGCTTAAATAGGTACTTGGAGGTTGGGGAGGTGGCTTTGATTCCATGGAACTTAAAGTTTCTCTGATTCTCCCCTAGATTGGTTTTATTACCACCCAACATCTAGTGAAAAATCCAACTCTACTGAAAGTGCTAAACAAACCCCTAAAAAAGAATAGAAATATTAAATACATAATATTCATATATACATATTCATTTCTGTATTCATTTCTTTGTTTTATTCTTTCTTGGTGTTAGTAAATATTATGAAGGTTTGTTTTCTTTCAGGGGTAACTATTTATGACTTCAGTCTATTATCTTCTTATTCTCTACTAACTGGATCCAATTCCTGACCAAAATAATATGAGGAAGCTGTGAGAAATAGTTTTGGAATCCTGTGGCTACTTTATTATACTGATATCTCTGTCTCCCTTTATTCTACCCAGCAATGGCAGTCTTGCTTACAGCTTTAACCCTACAAAACATGATTCATATCTTTCTGATTTAACTTGTGTACCTGGTCATTGTTAGCAACATATTATATCATTCTTCATTCTTACTGTAACAGTCACTATCTATTAAACTACAGGATATAATTGAGAAAAGATGATAGTTTTCCTTGGGTGGGGAAATATTGTTTAGATAAACAGGTTAGTGTCTTTGTCTAACGGAAAGTAATTTAGAAGTTAGGGGAAGAAAAAGGAACAAAGGATTCTTGAGGAACATTTGTAATAATTACCTTGAATATATTAACACAATATGGATTAGAAAAATTATATACATTATAGCATTAAATAAACAAATGCCATTAATATTATGAAATACCTCCAAATCCCAACTTTGCTTTAGTTATAAAATATCACCCATTTATTAAGTAACTAGAGGCCCAGTGCATGAAATTCGTGCAAGGGTGGATGGGGTCCCTCAGCCCAACCTGCACCCTCTCCAATTTGGGACATCCCTCTCGCAATCCCAGACTGCTGACTCCTAACCGCTCACCTGCTTGCCTGCCTGACCACCCCTAACTGCCTCTGCCTGCCTGCCTGATCACCCCTAACCTCTCTGCCTGCCTACCTGATTGTCCCTAACTGCCTCTCCCTGCCAGCCTGTCCCACTAACTGCCCTCCCCTGCCAGCCTGGTTGCCCCTAACAGCCCTCCCCTGCTGGCCTGATCACCGCTAACTGCCTCTGCCTTGGCCCCGCTACTGTGGCTTGTCCAGGAGGACATCCAGAAGGTCAACCGGAAGATGTCCAGTCTAATTAGCATATTACCCTTTTATTAGTATAGACTAGGGGCCCAGTGCATGAAATTCGTGCACGGGTCCCATCACCCACTCCGCCCTTGCCCAGGCCTGATGCCTTGGCCAGAGGCGTTGACCCTCATCACCCTCTGATCACCTGATCAGCCCCTTGCCCCTCCGCCTCTGGCGGAGGCGTCAGGCCTGGACAGGGGACCCCATCTCCCCCCGATCACTGGTTCTGCCCCCAGCCCAGGCCTGATGCCTCTGGCCCAGGCGTCAGGCCTGGGCAGGGGACCCCCAGACCCCTCCTATTGCTGGCTCCGCCCCCCGCCCAGGCATGATGCCTCCGCCAGAGGAGTTGACCCTCATCACCATCCGACCGCTGATCACCGAAT
>NW_006289083.1:203643-225491 GCF_000327345.1 Myotis davidii
CGGCCCCTTGCCCAGGCCTGAGGCCTCTGGCAGAGGTGTCAGGCCTGGGCAGGGGACCCCCAGCTCCCTGCGTTTGCAGGCTCTGCCCCTGCCCAGGCCTAACGCCTCTGGCCGAGGCGTCCAGCCCGGGCAGCGGGGACCCGCAGCGGCAGTGGCCCCGTGATCGTGGGCTCCGCTTTAGACCCAGGCAAGGGACCCCTAGCTTCCGGGACTGCCAGCTTCGACCGTGCCCAGCTCCCATCGCTGGCTCCACCCCTACTTCCTGCTATCACTGGCCAGGGCGGCAAAGGTGCCTGATTCTCCGATCATGGCTGGGGGGCCGCCTTTGCCCTGCCCCCCAGCTCTTAGATCCCCACTGGGTTTCTGATCACTGTCAGTGGCAGGGGGCTTCTTCCTGCTTTCCCTTTCACCTCCCTGCATTGTGCCTACATATGCAAATTAACCACCATCTTAGTTGGCAGTTAATTTGCATATCACCCTGATTAGCCAATGAAAAGGGTAGCGGTCGTACACCAATTACCATGTTTCTCTTTTATTAGTGTAGATACTTTACTGAAGTATAATTTAAATATAATAAAATCTACATATGTTCAGACCAGATTTTGATATGTTTAGAAAAATATATTTAACTATGTAATCACCCCCACCAATCCATATATAGGAGATTTCCATCAGTGCAGAAAGTTACCTCTTGCTCCTTTGTAATCAATTAACTATAGCCAAATGAGAATCTAATTCCTATTACTAAATATTCCTCTTGCCTGCTCAAGAAATTCATAGAAATGGAAGATGCTGGGGTCCAACGCCAGTGGGTCCAGGGGTCCCCAAAGGTGTGGACGGAGTTGGCGAAGAAGGAATGACACGGAGACAGCGTTCAGTTGATCAGCAGCCTTGCCAGGATCTCTAGCCACAATCTCCAGCCAAGTTCTGTGTCCATGTTTTCTTGCTAGGTTCTCCAGCCAGGTTCTCCAGCCAGGTTCTGTAGCCATGTTCTCTCGCTAGGTTCTCCAGCTAGGTTCGGTTTAGGTTCTCCAGCCAGGTTCGGTCGCCAGGTTCTGTAGCTGGGTTCTTCAGCCAGGTACTGTCTAGGTTCTCCAACCAAGTTCTGTAGCCAGGTTCTGTCCAGGATCTTTTGCCATGTTCTCTCCAGCGAAGTTCTTCTGACTCTAGGTTCTGTGTAGGTTCTGTCTTCTAAGTTCTGTCTCTAGATGCCGGGGTCCAACCCCAGCAGGTCCAGGGGTTCTGTTTCTAGGTTCTTCCTTCTAAGTTCTGTCTCCTGTTGTCTTGTTACATCTGTATTTATACCAGTTGATTCCAATCCTATCAATCTCTATTCCAAAGGTTAGGGCGTTTCTTATCTCCATTCCAGGGAGTAAAGATTATGTAGCTTAAGCATGATTGTTCATAGTTAAAGTGATTAATTACTGCCTGGCACTTAGTTAAGGGGTTTTATTCCCTCCCTAAGTTCAGGGGAAAATCCCTACCTGGGGAAACAACCTTTCTCAGAGAGGTGACCTTGGTTAAAACACATAGTGCCAAGAAGGTGAGCAAATATATTAAGAACAGTATGCCATATATGCCAGGTCCCTTGAAACAGCAAGGATGGACCGGCTCCCGGCAGGAATAGAAAGTATGCATTTCAGTGTCAGGTTCTGTTCACTGAACATGTTTTTTTTTGAAATTCATCTATCTACTTTTATGATTGAGTAGATCACAAGATGTTTATCCATTCACCTACTGATGGATATTTTTGCCTCTGTCTATCATCCTGAAGAGATGACTAATGGATGATAATAATGGAAATGGTTATTACAAATAAAGCTGCTATATATTGGATTGTGTGTCCACCACCCAATGTGCATAAGTCTTTGTGTAGACATAAGATTTAAATTATTTTGTATAATCATCTACCAGTGAAATGGCATGTTAGTAAGTGCACATTTAAGATTATGAGAGACTAATGGCTATTTTCAAAAAAGTAACCCCATTTTACATTCCCAGAAGCAGTGTGTGATAACTGCAGTTACTCTATATGCTTATCAACACTTGGCATTATCAGTCTTTTCAACTTCAGCCATTATAATGTGTGTGTAGTGTTGTGGCTTAAATTTTATTTCTCTGGCAACCAGTTTTTATGCAATTATTGGTCAATTGTATGCTCTTTTCTGCAGTGTCTATTCAAGTCTTTTGCCAATACTTCATTAGACTACCTTATAATTGAATTTTAATAATTATTGATATGGTCTGTATATGACCTTTGTCACACACATGCATTTCAAACATTTTCTTCCAGTGATTAGTGCTTTCATCTTGTTTACTTTCTAAGAAATCTTTGCATACTCCAAATTTGCATAGATTTTCTTCTATTTTTTTTTAAATTTTTAGTTTTATCTTCTTATATTTATATCTACAATTAATTTTAAATTAATCTTGTGGGTAGTGTGAGGTACTGTTCAAGATGTTTTTGAGTTTGTGTTTTTTTTTTAATATGGATATCCAATTGGTCTAGCACAATTTATTCAGAAGACTCTCATTTCCACAATGGATAATACTGGCGATTTTTAAAAACTCAACTGACCATATATGTGACCATAGAGGTCTATTTCTGGATTCTCTATCCTGTTTCATTGATCCACATATTTATCTTTATACAAAACCACATGCCTTGATTGCTTGGCTTTATAATAAGTGGTATGAAGTCTCCCCTACCTTAACTATTGTTGGAACTTAGTTTTCAAAACAAAATCTAGAGTATGCTTTTCAAATAAAAACAAACAAACAAACACAAAAACAGCTCTAGCCGGTTTGGCTCAATGGATAGAGCATCAGCCTGCAGACTGAAGGGTACTGGGTTCAATTCCAGTCAAGGACACATGCACTGATTGTGGGCTTGATCCACAGTAGGGGGTGTGCTGGAGGTAGCCAATCAATGATTCTCTTTCATATTTTTTTTATTTTTTAGGTGCTTTACCCATTTTTTTTTTGAGGGTTTACTATTTATTTATTTATTTATTTATTTATTGTAAAAGCCTAAGCGACTGTTTCAACCGAACGACCAGAACAACTAGAATCACCGGTCAACCAGTCGCTGACTGGCTATTTCGTTTAGCATAATGCCCTCCAGTTCCATCCATGCTTTTGCAAATGGTAAGAATTCCTTCTTTTTTATAGCAGCATAGTATTCCATTGTGTAGATGTACCACTGTTTTTTAATCCACTCATCTGCTGATGGGCAATTAGGCTGTTTCTAAATCTTAGCTATTGTAAATTGTGCTGCTATGAACATAGGGGTGCATATATCCTTTCTGATTGGTGTTTCTGTTTTCTTGGATTATATTCCTAGCAGTGGGATTCCTGGATCAATTGGTAGTTCCATTTTTAATATTTTATCTCTCTCACCATTGATGTTTCAATCTCTTTCTCCCTTCCCCTTCCTCTCTGAAATCAATAAAAATATATTTAAAAATAACCAAACATAAGGAGAGTTTTGCATTAAATCTATAAATAAATTTGGAGACAACAAGCATCAATACAATATTCATTCTTCCAATTCATGAGCAAGGTATATTTCTCCATTTATTTAGGTCATGATTCATTTCCCTCAATATTTTATTTTGTATTTTTCATTTTGTCTTGTGTATACTTTATTACATTTATTCACATTTTGATATAATTGGAAAAATATCTTTATTTTTAGCTATTATACAGAAATGTGATAGATTTTAGATACTATTTTGCATCCCATGCTACTGCTAAATTATATTATTAATTCAAGCCAATTTTCCTATAAATTGTTTAGGATTTTCTACAAAAGTAACCATATGATCTGCAAATAGAGGTAGCTTTATTTCTTTCTGATTCTTATACATTTTATTTACCTTTTTATTAATTTTATTGGGGTGACATTGGTTAATAGGTTTCAAGTATACATTTCTGTGATACATGATCTGTATATTGGATTGTGTGTCCACCACCCAGAAGTTAAATCATCTTCCATCACTAGATACTTGGCTCTTTTAAGCACCTCATCTCCCACCTCTTCCCCTCTGGTAATAACTATTCTCTTTATTTACTTTTCTTTTGTTATTGCAGTGGTAAGAACCTGCAGTACAATATTCATGATTGGTGAGAGTATTTTTGTCTTGCTCCCAACCTATAATAATAAAAGCATAATATGCAAGTTAGACTGGATAGCCAAAAGACCTTCTGGATGTCATTCCAGACACCATCTGGATGAAGCCACAGCAGCAAGGGGCCAAGGCACAAGCAGCTAAGGGTGATCAGGCAGGCAGGTGAACAGTTAGAGGTGCTCAGGAAGGCAGGCAGAGTGGGTTATTAGGCAGGCGAGTGGTTAGGAGTCAGTGGTCCAGGATTGCGAGAGGGATGTCTGACTGCTGATCCACTGGGATCAGGCCTAAACTGGCAGTTGGACATCCCCTGATGGTTCCAGGATTGGGAGAGGTTGCAGGCTGGGCTGAGGACCCCCCCACCCCGCCTACTGTGCATGAATTTCATGCACCGAACCTCTAGTCTTTGAATAAAAATGTTTGATTAGCATATTATCTACATTGGTGAACATTTTATGTGCACATGAAATAATGTATAGTTTACAACTTTGAGTATAATGATCTATAAATATCATTTTGCTTAATAGCTTGATAGTATAATCCAGGTTTTCTAAAATTTGTAATTTTCTGTGTGCATATTCTCTTGAATACTCATAGATGTTAAAACCGTTAGTGCCCTGTCTGGGTGGCTCAGTTAGTTGGAGAGTCATCCCATACCCCACATAAAAAAAAAATGGTTGTGGGTTTAATTCTTGGTCAGGGCACATATCTAGGTTGTGTGTTAAATTCCAGGTTAGGTTTTGAATGGAAGCCAACCAATTGATGTTTCTCATATTGATTTATTTTTTTTTCTTTCTCTCTCCCTCTTCTCTCTTCCCCTCTCTCTCTAAAAATCAATTAAAAAACAAACAACAACAAAAAACCTTTTAGCCATATTTATGGAATAGCCTATTTTTCTTGGCACCCTTTTATTTATAAATTTTGAAGCTCTATTATTAGAGACACATATTTATAACTCTTAGGTATTTTCTATAAATTCTCCTTTTATTATTATTAAACTAGAGGCCTGGTGCACCAATTCGTGCACAGGTGGGGTCTGTTCAGCCCTCCCTGGCCAGCCGGGGAAAGGGGCCATGGGCAGTTGGTGGGTCGTGGGTGGTTGGCTGGCCCTGCTCCCTGGTTAAAACTTCCAGTCAAGAGGACAATTTCCATATTAGCCTTTTATTATATAAGAAGTCCCTCTTTAGCACTTAAATTTTTTTATGTGTTGAAGTACACTTTTTTAAAAGAATTTTTTTTAAATGTATCTTTATTGATTTCAGAGCAGAAGGGAGAGGGAGAGACAGAAACATCAATGATGAGAGAGAACCATTGATTGGCTGCCTCCTGCACATCCCCTACTGGGGATCCAGGCCTCAACCCAGTCATGTGCCCTCGACTGGAATAGAGCCTGGGTCCTTCAATCCACAGAACTACACTCTATCCACTGAGCAAAATGAGCTAGGGCTTGACGTGCACTTTGTTTGATAATAATATAGGGATCTCAGGTTTCTTACGTCTGTTGTTTAAAAGTTTTTATATTCCTCCATCGCTTTCCTTTCTTCCTCTTTGTGTCTTTGCATTTTAGTGTAATGTGTGTTTTTTGTAGACAGCAGTGTGTATCTTGTAGATAGCTTGCTTTTTATTTTTTAAATATATTTTATTGATTTTTTACAGAGAGGAAGGGAGAGCAATAGAGAGTTAGAAACATCGATGAGAGAGAAACATCGATCAGCTGGCTTCTGCACACCCCCAACTGGGGATGTGCCCGCAACCAAGGTACATGCTCTTGAACGGACTCAAACCTGGGACCCTTTAGTCTGCAGGCCAACACTCTATCCACTGAGCCAAACCAGTCAGGGCGATATCTTGCTTTTTAAATCATGTCCTATTTAATTTCATTTACTTTTCACCTAATTATTGATATAATTGGGTGAAAGTCTACCATTATGCTTTTTTTCCTTTTCCTTTCAATGTTTTGTTTTTGTTGTTGTTGTTGTTGTTAATCTAGTGCTCTTTTCCTGTGTCATTTTGAGTAAATTCAAATATATTTAGTTCCTTTGATGCACCACTTTTAAAAAAACTTTTTATAAGTTTCTGTAGATCTGAAACCATGCAACTTTAACTTATTGATTCTATTTAGAGTCATTATTAGAGGCAGTATTGTAGCACTTAACATATTTCACTTCACACTTCATGATTCTCTGTGGTCTCTATTCACTTCCCACAGCAGTATAGTTCAAATGAATACCATTATTTGTAATACTATTGTTACATTTTAGTTCATAATATGTTATAAACCCTAACTTATAGTGTTATTATTTTTGCTAAAATCCAAAGATTGGCTGACTTTTTTTAAGGGCTAGTTAGTATATGTTTTATGAGCCATATGGCTATTGTTACAACTACTCACCTTTCATGTTGTAGCATGAAAGCAGCCATAGACATATATAAACAAATGGGGAAGACTATATTCCAATTAACCTTTATTGAGGAAAAAAGTTGGTTGGTCCCCAAGTTGGAATTTGCTGACCATTGTATGTTTGGCTATTTATTAGGGAAATTACAAGAAAAATAGAAACATAGACTTATCTTTACCCACTTATTTTCTGGATCTTATCAGCTTGATTTCATTTATCACCCAGCCTTATAGAAGATAATCAGTATACAAAAACTGCACATAATTAATATATATAATTTGGTAAGGTTGGATATATGGATGCCTCACATTACCATTGCCATAATCCAGGTAAAAAACATACCCATTGCCTCCAAAAGTTCTCTTGTGTA
Source organism: Myotis davidii (assembly GCF_000327345.1). NCBI lineage: Eukaryota > Metazoa > Chordata > Mammalia > Chiroptera > Vespertilionidae > Myotis > Myotis davidii. The sequence goes on from NW_006289083.1 coordinate 210,540, forward strand.
CGTGTGTATGTGTTAAGGGCCCAGAAATAAACAGTAAGTTTTGTTTCTGGGTCAACTGATCTTCATCAGGGGTGCCAAGAATACAAAAGGAAGAAAGAAGTCTCTTCAATAAATGGTTTGGAGAAAACTGGACAATGACATGCTAATGGATAACATCGGACCCTTGTATTTCACTATAAACAAAAATTCATGCAAATGAATTAAGATTTGAACATAAGAGCTGAAACCACAAATTCCTATAAGAAAACAGGAGGAAAGTATCCTATACTTCTGCCTGTACACCCTGGTTTCCACTGATAACCCTTCCTTTTAATATGAAGGATACTCTTAGCCATAGTTTGTGGTATACTTTTGCTGACTACTAATTCTCTAGTTTCATTTTCCAGAAAAAAATATATTTAAATAGGTTTTTTTTAAATATATATTTTATTGATTTTTTGCAGAGAGGAAGGGAGAGGGATAGAGAGTTAGAAACATCGATCAGAGAGAAACATTGATCAGCTGCCTCCTGCACATCTCCCACTGGGGATGTGCCCGCAACCCAGGTACATGCCCTTGACTGGAATCGAACCTGGGACCTTTCAGTCCGCAGGCCGACGCTCCATCCACTGAGCCAAACCGGTTTCGGCTAAAATAGGTTTTAATGTATACTTTCATTGGATATAAAATTACAAACTGACAGTACTTTAAAGATGTTTAAAGATTTAAAGATGTGGTTCCAGTAGTTTCTAGCCAATATTGTTGCTAAAAGAGTGGATAATTGTCGTGCATATCATGAGAATATCATTTTGATTCTGGCTTTGAAAATTTCCGTCTTTGGTTATCCACAATTGAATTATAGTTTTCCTAGGTATAGATTTCTTTTTATTTTTCTTGCTTTGTGTACCAAAATATGTTCAGATCCATGGGTTTGACATTTTTTGTCCCATTCTAATTCTTCTCTTCTCGAACTCCAATTACACTAATTGATGATATCATTTTACACCATCCCCCAAGATCTTGGGTGTCTCTATTGATCAAATTCTTAACAATTTACAAGTACAAGTACATTTAACTATGTATACATACATTCTGGAACTTGGAAAATTTTTCCCATATAAAAATATGATAAATGGTGTTTGGGTTCCTACCATAGTTCACAAAGTTTACTTAAGCCACAAAGAACTATGCTTAACTTCTCCCTAACAATATCAGTGAATAAGACAAATGAAAATACACAGTATTTTGTAGTACTGTAATTAATATTTTTCTAAGATGGACAGTGAATTATTAGTTGAGTTGATCACTATTCCCAAAATATCTTTGCATGCATTCTTTTTGTTCCTTTACAGGAAAATATTCTCAACTCCTCTATGAGTTCTCAGTGAACACAACCCCACTCTCCCGCCTCCATACTCTCACCCGCACCTGATATAAATAGAGAAAACACATCTGAACTTTTGAGCATTTTCTGGGAGCTAAAATAAATGAGAGGGCTTCTATTGCCTTTTAGTTCAATTCTATACATTTTTATGTGTAGTGAGAGCAAGCCCACTTTGAGTGACTATATAACATTCATGACAAGTTGGAGAGTCCTCTTGAACTTAGTAAAAAAGTTATAACAATAAAAGTTTGAAATTTTCATAATTAATATAGTTCTCAGGAAGTAAACAGAACTGTTTTAAAATATCTGTTTTGTGGATAAAAGTATATGCACAAAATATATGTATCTTTGCACAGTTTATATTCACACTCTTCCTTACAGCTTCAAAGGGTTTTGCATTGTAGGAAATGCATAATGATTACTTCTGATATGTTTTAGAAGAAGTAATGGCCTTTCAAAGTTTCTTCTAGTCTCTGTTTTTATAAAATTGTTTTAAAATGTATTTCCCTGGATTATACTGTATTTAGAATTCAATCATTTTCCTTTCTTTCTTCAAAACTATTTTAGATTGTACGTGAATATATGGAAACAATGAGGTTGGTCTGAAGACTGAAAAGTAAAAATGTACACTGGAAACATATTACTACATGGGGCCATTTCCTCTCCCTCTGTAGGGCAACCCATAACAGATTTATTCCTTCCTGTAGCTTTCAAAATCTACTTATTGCACCCTATGGATCTGAAATGGGAAAATGGAGCTAGTTTTCCTTCTGGTCTCAGCGTGTCTTCTAGTTCAAAAAATAGAATTTGTATCACATAATAGAGAGCAAGTAAAAATCTTGCAGTCAGCATAGGCAAACTAGACTGAAGTTAGAAAACAGTGTCATAGAAGAAAATTAGAATGTGCATATGCTCCACAGGTTGAGAAAGGGATGTAGTTAATTTTATAGGTCAGTTTTGTTTGGCAGATTAAAGAAAGGCTGATGCTCTATTTGCATCAATATGTAAAAAACAATTATCTTTGTGATTCTTATTGCTTTGAGAAAATAATCCATAGACATAGAATGAATGAAATTATATTATGTCACTTAAATTATCCTATAGAATAATTGACTACATTCATTTTCCCTTTTAAATATTCCTAGGGATAAAAATTAGCATCACCATGTAAATAATATTGTCCTAGGAACTTTAGGTTTTATTGTAATAGTTTACTTTAAGAATCAATGTAGAAAAGCTTTAAGTTCAGCTGAATGTTAATAAAAAGAGTTGGGAAACCAAGAGGTAATAAGATCCAGCAGATAGGACATCTTTGGTCAATTAATTATATTTTATCTACCTAATATTCCATTTCAGGAAGCAAACATGTCTAAATAATTAATAGTTAGAGATTTTTCTTATAAGATCTTCTTAAATAAAAATTTATATTAGCAATGAAGAAGTTGTAATGAAGTCTAAAAGACTTTAATCATAATTTTTACAATTTCTTTTTAGATTACATACAATGTCTGGTTTTTCTTTTACAAACATAAACACTCCAACTATTGTAAAAATATTAACTTAGACAAAATAATAATAAAACTGATTATATTCTTTTTTTACTACACTGCTCACCCCTACCTAAAAAATAACACAAATTGGTCCTGGCTGGATGGCTTAATTGGTTGGAACATTATCCCATACATCAAAAAAATGTTGTGTGTTTGATTCCAGTCAGGGTACATGCCTAGGTTGTTAATTCCGTCTCTAGTTGGGGCCTGTTCTGGAGGCAACCAATCAATGTCTCTCTCACACATTGATGTTTCGCGCTCTCTCTCCCTTCCTCTCTCTTTAAAATGAATAAAAGCATATTCTCAGATGAGAATTAAAAAACTAACAAACAAAAAAAACACACTTAAATTTATTTTAGTATATAGGTAATAAAAATAATTTAAATATGTAACCAAGGTTTAACACAGATTTGACATTTCTTTTAATACATTAAAAATAATAACATAAAAATGTTGATACTTCTAATTCATTATACGCGATACAACTTTACTGCTTTCCCTTTGAATGTTTGTAAATTTACAGTAAGCCAAGGACAAAATAGAAATTCACCACAAATTAAGAGTAATAAATAAATAAGAACAAATTATAAAGAAAGAACTCTTCTGCTATTAAGAAATCAAACAGGTATTGGTTCCCAAGGGATTTTAGAATTGCAGAATAAAATATGTATTCATTAACATCTGCAATTTTATCTAAATAAAGCTAGTTAACTCACTTTATCACCAACTCTACTTGAATTCACATAAACTTCTGTCTAATTTATAGACGCATAAACTATCTTAACTACTTAGTAAAATAGACTTTTCATCAAAACAAATGAATAGAGTTCTAACCAGAACAGTTGAGCTGCTCATCGTATGCTCCATAAATTTTCAAAATGCTTTCATTCTTATATTGGCATAAGCTTAAGATCTCTTGAATATATATATGCAAAATATTTGGAATCTTACCTGTAACAAGAAAGCTGCATCTCCCCGCTCCAGCTTCATTTATGATGCTACAGTTATAAACCCCATAGTTTTCATTGGAAAGACTCTTCACCGGGTATTCTGTGTACTCCTGAGAGTCAAACTGACCTGTCCGTAATAATTTGTTGCCCAAGCGCCACTCATAGGTCAGTACCCGTATGGGATAGGCTCTCAGAACCCGGCAGCTCATAGTGACACTTCGCTCTTGTCCTTGCCGGATTTCCAAAAACGCTGGTTCCACAGCAGGAGGATCTGCAGGAAAGAAATGTTAAAACAGGTAAAATATGTTGCAATGGTTATTCTTTTTTAAAAAATATATGTTTTTATTGATTTGAGAGAGAGAGAGAGAGAGAGAGAGAGAGAGAGAGAGAGAGAGAGAGAGAAAGGGATAAGGGGAAAGAAAGAAACACTGATGAGAGAGATACATCTATTGAATTCCTCTAGCACACCCTCAACTGGGGATCTAGCTCATGACCTGGGCATGTGCCTTGACCAGGAATCAAACCAGATACTTCTCAGTGCATGGGAGGATGCTCAACCAACTAAGCTACACCAGCCAGGGTAAGGCAATAGCTATTCTTATTGTGAAAAGTTATTTTAAAATATATCCAACAATAGGGAAGGAGTATAAGAGGTGTATGGAGTCATATTTAGGCACAGGATTTTCAGCTGGGAAAGGACAGAATGGGCTGGTCCAACACCCACATGTGGCATTTTTATTTATTTATTTTTTAATTGGGAGGGATATCTTGGCTGTGGAGGTCCCAGGGAGGAGCAAGGAGTCCCAGCCCTTCATCAAGGGTTCCTTGCTGGAAAGGAAAGTCCCTGTAATTTTTGTCTGTAAAAACCAGAGGGGAATGAGGCTGAGGGAGATAGGAGGGTTGGTAAGATTCCTAGGCAGTTCCTCTTAAAGGGCCTGTGCACAAACTTACTTGGACTCACTCCCTCTGAACTCCAGTGCTGGGGCAGCAGATTGAAGGGATCCAGGGCCATATGGGGAGGAACTAAACTGTCAGGCATCGGGCAGGAACTGGGAGCAGCTTTCTCCTAGAGCAGTGGTTCTCAACCTTCCTAATGCCGCGACCCTTTAATATAGTTCCTCATGTTGTGGTGACCCCCCAACCATAAAATTATTTTCGTTGTTACTTCATAACTGTAATTTTGCTACTGTTAGGAATCATAATGTAAATATCTGATATTCAGAATGTATTTTCATTGTTACAAGTTGAACATAATTAAAGCATAGTGACTAATCACACAAACAATATGTAATTGTATGTTCAATATGTGTTTTCTGATGGTCTTAGGTGACCCCTGTGAAAGGGTCATTCGACTCCCAAAGGGGTCGCAACCCACAGGTTGAGAACCGCTGTCCTAGAGGAAGGTGCTCACACAGGTCATCCTTCCTCGGTTGAGATCTCCGCCCACCCAGAGCTGACTGGCAGGAACCATAGCTGAGTCCCATCAACCTGGCCCACACTGTCTGTCAGACGCTGATGATTCCATGAGATCCTGCCCCATCCAATTTGTAGCACCAATCATGCTGTTTGGAGTGGTTTTTCCATATGAATGGCCTGTATTGGCTCAGGCTTCATACTTTCCTAAAATCTCTAAAACAAGTAGTAGCTGTACTCAGTATGCCCCATACTTCTCGATAGGTGGTCCCAGGCTTGGCACTAGCAGCAGCTTGTCATGGTTCACAGTTTGGCCTCTCCTAGGCAATTCTAAGCCCAACACAAGTAGCAACCATCTGCAGATCACTCTGTAACTCATGATGCGTGGCCCCAGGCAGGGCATAGGCAGTGGCTGACTTTATACCTCCCGGGAGGCCCCAGAGCCAGTGCACCCAGTGGACAGCTTCAAACAATGCAAGATTACAACTCTACCACATCCATGAGAAACACACTCAAGCGGCAGACTCAGTGAGAACCAAATCCCCACTGAAGCAAATCCTGCTTCATAGGAATGTCTCCTTCACAGCAGCTCTTCCACTGTAGTGCAGCTGGTCCACATAGCTGATGGCCTGGGGGTCAATCCCTCCAAGTGATGCTAACAGAAATCAAGGCTCAACAAGAACAGGAAAATGCACACAGTCCACACAGGAGTGCACCTAGAGTGCCCAGCTCAGGTGACTGGGGAGGCTGAGCCACTGGGTTCTACAGGGCACATATTACACAAGACCACTCTATAAATTCTAGGAGACATAGCATTTCTATATAAGACATAGACATAAAGATAGGGAAGCAGCCAAAATGCAGAGATAAAGAAACATGTCACAAATAAAAAAACAGTTGAAATATCCAGAAAAAGCACTAAATGAAATGGAAGCAAGCAAACTACTTTTTACAAAGTTCAAAACAATGGTCAAGGAAGTTAGTGAGATTTTCAAGGAAATTAATGAGAACATGAACAACATAAAAAGAACCAGTCATGAATGAAGGATATATAACTGAAATAAAGAATAATTTACAGGGAATCAACAGTAGAGTAGAGGACATCAAGCATCAAATCAGCAATTTGGAATATGAAGAAGCATAAAACACCCAAATCAGAAGAGTAAAAGAAAAAAAGAATCCAAAATATGAAGATTATATAAGGAGCCTCTGGGAGATATTCAAGCGTACCAATATTTTCATCATAGCAGTGCCTGAAGGAGAAGAGAGGGAGCAAGAAATTGGAAATCTATTTGAAGAAATAGCCTGGTCGATGTGGCTTAGTGGTTGAGCACTGACCTATGAACCAGGAGATTATAGTTCAATTCCTGGTCAGGGCAAATGCCTGGCCTCTGGGCTCTATCCCCAGTGTAGGGCATGCAGGAGCCAGCCAATCAATGATTATCCCTCATCATTGATGCTTCTTCTATCTCTTTCTCCAACTTTCTTCCTCTTTGAAATCAATAAAATGTTAAAACAAAAAGAAATAATGACAGAAAACTTCCCCTATCTGGTGAAAGAAATATACTTACACGTCCAGGAAGCACAGAGTCCCAAACAAGAGACTAACACCAAAGAGGCTAACACCAAGACACATAATAATTAAAATGCCAAAGGTTAAAGACACAGAGAGAACATTAAAAACAGCAAGAGAAAAGCAGGGAGTGCACATAAGACTATCAGTTGATTTCTCAGCAGAAATTTTGCAGGCCAGAAGGGATTGACAGGAAATATTCAAATTGATGAAGAGCAAGGACCTCCAACCAAGATTACTCTACCCAGCAAAGCTATCATTTAGAATTGAAGTTCAGATAAAAAGCTTCACAAACAAGAAAAAGCTAAAGGGGTTCATCATGACCAAACCAGTATTACATGAAATGTTGAATGATATTCTTGAAGAAAAAGAAGAGGAAGAGAGAAGAAGAAGAAGAAGAAGAAGAAGAAGAAGAAGAAGAAGAAGAAGAAGAAGGAGAAGAAGAAGAAGGAGGAGGAGGAAGAGGAGGAGGAGGAGGAGGAGGAGTTGGAAATAAATACATGTATATCAATAACTGAATCTAAAAGTCTAAATAAACAAATAAGGAATCTAATGAAGAAAATAAACTGACCACTTGCCCCTATAGGACACATACTACATAAGGGGAGACAGTTGTGACACTCTCAAAAATAAATTTTTTTTAAAAGAGATGATAAAAAAACATAAGCTGGTAAAACTAACAGAGTTTAGTTGTTTAATTTTTGTTGTTTTTCTAGCTGCCTCCCAGACAAGATTGTCATGACTGTGCTTGGATTATACTGTCAGAAACCAAATGATATTCTTATGAATATAAAATTCAGTCTCCAAACTAGTATGAAACCTTGAAGCAGATAAAGATATTGGTGAATTATAATTATTTCCATGTGAGACTCAGTCCCCAAGCTTTGGATACCCATTTTTAATAAATTAGGTAACACAAGTATACACATTTATTTTATAAATTATTTATCCTGAATTTATTTGACTGCCAGTCATAATATCAAGTGTAAACCTTAAGTAAACTTTACACATTGTACTACAAGTGAATGTGGTTTTCAACCGATGACAACATGTTCATTTATCTGGCTTAACTGTGATTTTTTTTGATGTAATTAAAACTTGCTACACTTCGTACCTAATATATTTGTTTTTGATAGGAAGATTTCTAAAAGGTGTTACATACTTCTCTCCTTATTTAGAGTAGTCAAAATATAGTCCTTTTCTTAATGACTCCAAATGGTCATAATTAATGACAATTATTTCTGGGTGCTAACAATGGGCTTTATTCAATTAAAGAAATTGTATGTGACCACTCAGGATTGTACTGCACAACACAATCAAGTCCTTGATTAGATATTTATAGCAACCTCTTGAGCTGTACAATACAAAACTGTACAGCTCTACCTGTTATCCCTTTCAGCAAGATACTAAAAGATTTTAGGACTACCACACCAAATGTTCCCTGTCTCATATTCTTTTCCTGTTATTCCATATACTTTTTATACTATTGATCTTTTCACTGCCAATCTACTATTTGTTGAAAGAAGTTCTTGCTTCTTTCAACAAATATCTTTAAACTATCCTTCTAATTCTAGTTTTATTCATAAATGTAATGTGTTTTTTTTTCCTTTAAAAGTGTTTTGATTTCAGAGAAAGGAGGGGAGAGGAAGAGAGAAACATCGATGGAATGCCTCCTTCACATCTTCTACTGGGACTCAAGCCTGCAACCAGGGCAACCTCCTGGTGTATGGGACGATGCTCAACAAACTGAGCCACACTGGCTGAGCGTGAATTTAATGTTTTTAGTTCTTCCTATATAACTGCTAAGAATTTTAAAAAAAAAGAATGATTAGAAAAACATCCTGTCTGCCTATAAGTTTATGGTCTAATAAAATAGGCAGACATATAAATAGCTAATTTATAAAACTGAAGTAAAATAAACTATTCTAGGGTAGAAAGTAAAGAACTGAATAACACTTAGGAGGACTGACCTCCCAAGTGTTTCAGTAAGGCATCTCAGAGAAGGTGATACTTGAGCTGTGATTTCCGGATATAAAGAAAACGATCAGGTTAGTAAGCATGAGCAGACATTCCAGGTAGGGGGATTAGTTCATGCAACTACTATAGAGATATAGAGATGGGGAAGTATTCAGAGAAATATAGATGAGTTAGCATGTGATTATATTCTATTTTTCCCAGAAAGTCTGATGATCTTTCTATTTCACTCAGAACTCATGGCACTTTATTCATTTACGTTTACTGTAACTACTGGTATATTTGAATACAAATGAACCTTCTGATTTTGTGCTTTCTATTTGTTTTGTTTTTTTCTTTGATTGTCTTATTTTAGATTGATGGATTACTTCGTTATTTCAAAGTTTTTCCTGCTACTAGTTGTGAATTTAATTACTCTGTTTCTATTATTTTATTGATTATCCAAGCACATGCAACATGCATCTTAAGTTAGTTAAAAACATTGATTAATACTTTTACCATCCTCCTGGGAAAAATAAGAATCTTAGAAGAGTTTGCTTATTTTATTCCCATTCTAATATTTGCTACCAAGCCATGAATTTTAATTCTCTCATTTTATTAAAATTATTGGAAATTATAGTAATTTTATACCTGCATTTTTATTTAGAATTATTCAGGTATATGCTAGCAGTACTTCCTTCTTTCATCATAGACTTTCCAAATTTGTGACCACTTTCCTTTTGCCTGAAGTATATCATTTAAAAATATCTTTAGTGAACGTTCTAATATGATTTTATAAAAATATTTTAAGCTCATTCTTAAAGAATACTTCTTTGTACATAGGATTGTAGGTTAGCAGTATTTTCTTTCAACACATAAGGATATTATTCCACTGTCTTCAGATCACCATTTTGTTTCTGCAGAGAAGTAAGCTCAAAGTCTCACATTTTAAAGTGCATTACTTTTTTCTACCAGCTATTTTTAAAATCTCTTTGTCTTTGATACTGCACAGCTTCAATATAATGTTTTCAGGTATGGGTTTTTCTTTCACTTATAGTTTGAGGTTTTCTTGGCTTCTTAAATCTGTTGATTTAAGTTTGTAGTCTTTCATCTAAGTGATTTTTGAAAACTTATAATCAGCCTTCAAAGAATACCTGTGTTCATTTATTTCTATCCTCATTTGAGGGTCTTCTTTATTCTGTATTACATGTCTCTTAGCATTTCATTCTTTGGAATACACATTGAGGACAAACCTTTGTAATTAGGAGTAAATGTTTTAGTGTGTGGGCCAGTGCTCTAACCACAGAACACCACTGGCTAGGGCTGGAATCAATGATAGTATTTGATGTGACTTTATCATTTGAGACAGAAAATTTAAAGAATACTTTAGCAATTGAATAGATTTCAAGGCAGAAATTTTATTTTTATGTACACAGTCTGAAATACATGAAAACAAATTTATAATTAATTCATTGAAAATATAAGCAAGGTTGATAATAAAAAGTCTCTATCAAATCAGTTTGTAAATACAGTGCTGCTGATTGAGTATATTGTATTTAATGTTATCTTTATTGTTTTTTAAAAGTTACTGTGATCTCTCATTCATCCACTAATATTCTCAGCTGCCTAATATAATGTCTCTTCTTATATCTTACTCAAAATAATTATTCTAGAATGAAAATTTTAGGGACATTACTTTATAGGTAGTAAGGAATTATGCTGTTCTTACTCATCTGCTCTTTAAAATTATATATGCCATTATTAAAACTAACATGTATATAATTGGAGATTGATTCTAATTTTAATAAGTGTTGGATTTATAATATGCACAATCTATTGCTTTATAGCCTTCTGACTTCTAATTTTGTTGAAATTTAAGATAGAAAATTACAGAAATACTAGTGGCCTGGTGCACAAATTTGGGCACATTGAAAGGAAATCAATTAGAAGAAATATTTTATTTATTTATTTTTATTTTTTAAATATATTTTTATTGATTTCAGAGAGGAAGGAAGAGGGAAGGAGAGAGAAATAGAAACATCCATGATGAGAGAGAATCATTGATTGGCTGCCTCCGGCAAGTCCCCCACTGGGGATTGAGCCCACAACCCGGGCATGTGTCCTTGACCGAATAAACCTGGGACCTTTCAGTTTGCAGGTTGACACTCTATCCATTGAGCCAAACCGACTAGGGCTAGAAGTAATATTTTAATATCGCTATTTGCCCTATCTCTATAATAGAAGTGTCAACCAAATTCATGATCAACAATGACAGATGGAAACACATGCATGCAATGGGTGCCAGTGAGAGCTTTATATTATGCATGTGCAAGTCAACTTAGCCTTTTATAGAAATAGAACTAGAGGCCTGGTGTACGAAATTCGTGCACTGGGGATGGGTGGGGGGTCCCTTAGCCCGGCCTGTGCCATCTTGCAGTCTGGGACCCCTCCCTCCTTACCGCCCACCTGCTTGCTGCTTCCTACCACTCGGCTTGCTGCTCCTTAGTGCTGATGCAAAGGCTCCCACCACCACCGCTGCACTTGCCAGCTGCCCTGGCCCCTGCTGTGGGTCGGACCTCCTCTGCTATAGCAAAGGTTTGGGTTCCATTCTGCCAGGGCACCTACTTAGGTTTCGGGTTGATCCCCGGTCGGGGCTGACTGCTGCTCAGGAAGTGACTGAGGACTGTGTGCTCTAGTCATTCGGTGGGGAGCTGGGGTCCCATTCCCAACCTGGCCCACTCTGATCCCCACTACCCCCGCTCCTACATCAAGGATGACTTCAACTATGGCAGCTGCGTGGCCTCTGCTGGTGTACACATCCGCATGGGTGGGTCACCCTCTCCGTGCCTCGCCAGGCGTGGATGCTGCACAGTCACCCCAGAGGCAGATTTCCGGGTTCCCAGGGAGACCGCCCTCCACCCCGGACTTTCAGGGAGAGCTGGTTTGGAGGGAAAGCACTTTGCCTGGAGCAGAGCACCTGTCCTGTGCAGGGCTCACAGAGTTTGTGTCTCTGATCCTGCCCTCAGCAGTCCCAGCACTGTGGTGGTGGGGTTTGGTGCTGCTGGGTTCAGGGCCCTCCTGCGGGTTTGTGCCTCTGATCGGCCCCCAGCAGCCCCAGTGCGAGGGTGGCTGGCCTTGGGTCTGCTGGGTGCCGGGCCTACAGGTTTGTGTCTCTGATCCCCCCAGCAGCCCCAGGACCGTGATGGCAGGGCTTGGGGCTTCTGGGTGCCAGGCCTGCATGTTTGTGTCTCTTATTGGGTCCCCAGCAGCCCCTGCAAGAGTAGGGCTTCCTTGGGCTGATCGTGCCACCAAGCCCCGCTGCCCAGGACTGCACAGGGGGGGTCCCGATAACCCAGGGCCACACACAGGAGTCCCGCCTGCCCAGGGTCACACACGGAGGTCCCAGCTGCCCAGGGCTGCACAAGGGGGTCCTGGCTGAGGACGGGTTTAGGCGGCACATGGGGGCCCAGATGGTGGCTTGCGCTGGCCTGTCCTGCCTGCAGTATGCAAATTAGCCACCATCTTTGTTGGTGGTTAATTTGCATATCACGCTGGTTAGCCAATGGGAGGCGTAGCGCAGGTATGGTCAATTACCATGTTTGTCTATTATTAGATAGGATAAACTTGCTTAATTATACCTGCTTTCTCATTTTGCTAAACTTTTTCCAGCCCAGTGAAGCACCCCAACTTGTCTTTCAGATAATTGTCAGCAACACAGCAGTAAATATCAATATGAAGCAGATTATTATTGTAGATCACACAGGCAGAACAAAGGGTAAAATATTTTACCTGTAGCAGTGTTTGACTATATTCTGTGCAGTGAGGAAACCTGAAGTCATTTCCAAGGTCCACCATTTCATTTCTTACTTCTTTTCAGTCAGATCAAGTTTCAAAGCTTTCTAAATCTCTATTTCCCAGCTAATGAAAAGAAAATAGGATTCCACCGAGTGTCCTATCTACCTACTCCAGGACTTCTGTGAGGATCAAATGAGATGAGGCACGGGAAAACACTTCACAGACATTTGGTTACAATGGGAAATGTTTCCACCTGACTATAGAGCAAGTTGTGTTCCAGGGCTGAAGAAAGTGCAAGGAGGCTAGTTGCTAGGAAGAGGAAGTTGGGCATTGCTATGTGACATCATTACCCAGACGGTCAGACACATAACATATTAGCCTTTTATACATATAGTTTCTATTCAAATTCTGGGACCAAATTCTCAATTCTTTATAAGTTTCATTTAATAAAAAAATTATTAAGATTAACATGACCACATGCCATATTTATTATCAAGCTTTTAAAAAGTAAAAATTATCTCTAGAACTTTTATATCAGAAAAAAAATGTCCATTTTCAAGTTCTATCGTCAGATTTTCCTTGAAGGATAATGTCAAGTGTCTTTGAAAATGTTAAATGGAAGGGGTTAAAATTAGAATGAGTTAACTTCTAGTATTTCTTCCTTTCACAAGAATAGATACCGACTAATAAAGAAAACCAGAAACACAGAGAAACTGCTCATTTTCGATTTTTATTATAAGTGACTAGAGGCCTAGTGCACAAAATTCGTGCAACAGATTGGGGGGTTCCTCAGCCCGGCCTACACCCTCTTGTAATCTGGGACCCCTTGGGGGATGTCCGACTGCCTGTTTAGGCCCGATCCTGCAGGGAAGGCCTAATCTCCCAGGAATCCCTGCAGGATTGGGCCTAAAAAGGCAGTTGGATGTCTCTTTTGCAATCCGGAATTGCTGGCTCTTAACTGCCTGCCTGCCTGATTGATTGTCCCTAACCACTCACCTGCCTGCCTGATCACCCGTAACCACTTCTGCCTGCCTGATTGTCCCTAACTCCTCTGCCTGCCTGACCCTCTGCCTTGACCCCTGCAACCACAGCTTCGTCCAGAATGACATCCAGAAGGTCGTTCAGCTGTCCTGTCTAATTAGCATATTAGGCTTTTATTATTACAGATTATAACTAGAAAATCCATTGTTTATTTCTGCCAATATTTCTACATCCAAATATAAATGGTTATTTGATAAAGTCCCAACTAGGTAAAACATGAAGCTATATTGGTCTACCAAAAATATATTTTATATGTTGTATTTATATCTAGAAGTCCATTCTACATTGCCATTTTATATGTTTATTGCTCTAAATAAGTCACAGGATTTTACTTAAGAAAACATGTGTCTGCTTTTACCAATATAATATGAATGCATTAATCTTGTATAAATCTATTATACAAATAATAACAAGCAATAACCTAATAGCTAACTTGGTAGACATATAAATTTTCACAAAGAGGAAACTAAGCAAAAACATTATCCTTGAAATCTTGCTATGAAAATATAAAACCCAATCTTTGGCCAAAAAGAAGTGGGTGATGATGTAGTCTTGGTAGTAAGGAGATTAAAAATAAACCCCATCAGAAGACCTACCCACAACACTCAGATAAAATAAATAAATAAAGTAATAAAAGGAATCCAAATTGGAAGGGAATAAGTAAAACTGTCATTATTTACAGATGACATGATACTACATGTAGAGAACCTAAAAAGTCCACCAAAAAGTATTAAAACTGATAAATGAATTTAGTAAAGTAGCAGGGTACACAATATTCAGAAATCAGTTTCATTTTTATACACCAATAAAAATCATCAGAAAATAAATTAAGAAAACAATCCCATTTACAATTGCATCAAAAATACATAAGAACAAATTTAATCAAGGAGGTAACCAGTGTCAGAAAATTATATGACATTGTAGAAAGTAATTGAAGATACAAGTAAATGGAAGCATATACCATGCTCATTGATATGAAGGATTAGCATCTTTAAAATGTCTACACTGCCCAAAGCAATCTTAAATTTTAATGCTATCCTAATCAAAATACAATTTTTTTTTCACAAAACTAGAATACATAATAAGTATAAAATGCATAAAAAACCAAAAAGATCCCAATAGCCACAGAAAAATTGAAAAGATCAAAGATGGAGGTGTCATGCTATCTGATATCAAAGAATACTATAAGGCTATAGTAAGCAAAATGGCATGGTACTTCCATTTGACCCAGTAATCCCACTTCTAGGATTATAACCCAAGAAAACAGAAACACCAATCAAAAGGATACAGTGGGGCCTTGACTTATGAGTTTAA
>NW_006289083.1:225777-233281 GCF_000327345.1 Myotis davidii
CATAAGAGCATGAGTAGGGAGTGGGGGGCAATGAGGGTATAAGGACACATATGTAATACCTTAATCAATAAAGAAAAAAAAAACCCAACAACTTACAATAGCTAAGATTTTGAAAGAGCCTAAACTGATGAACAAAAATAGATACAGAGACAAAGAAGCATCAAACAGACTGTCAAACTTTAACAGGAAGACATGGGAGGGTTTGAGGGGGAGTAAGAGATCAACCAGAGGAGTTGTATGCATGCATATAAGCATAACCAATAGACACAGACACTAGGGGGGTGAGGGCATGTGCCAGGGGATGGGAGAGGTTAGGGGGAGGTCAATGGGGGGAAAAAGAGATATATGTACTACTATTTATAATATTTTGAACAATAAAAAAGAAAAAAAAAGGAATCCAACGAACAAAATAAACAAACATAACAGAAATAGACTCTGATACAGAGAACAAATTCTTGTCAGATGGGAGGGGTTGCTGGGCTGAGTGAAAAAGGTGAAGGGATTTAGAATAACAATTTGAAAGTTTCACAATAGTCACAAAGATGTAAACTACAGCTTAGGGAACATAGTCAATAATATTGTAATAACTATGTATGGTGCCAGGTGGGTACTAGTCTTATCAAGGGAATAGCTTCATGAATTACGTAAATGTCTAACTACTCTGCTGTACACCTGAAACTGATATAAAATGATATTGAATGTCAGCTATAATTGAAAAAGAAAATGAAGAAAACAAATTTCAAAACAACAAAAATAATACAGACAGAAAAAAATGAACATCATCTCCAAAAACATAAAAGGGAAGTTGTTTAATTTTCAGTTTTTGCTCTTGGCTTATTATTTACTCCCAAAAGTGTTTTAAACAGAAGTATCACAAGACATCACTTATATGTGGAATCTAATGAATAAAATAAACTGATTAACAAAATAGATCCAGAGACAGAGTGACAGATCTCAGCGGGAAGAGGGTGGTGGTGGGGAAGAGATTAACCAAAGAATTTATATGCATATACATATATGCAAAACCCATGGACACAGACAATAGTGTGGTAGGCCTGGAGAGAGGGTTACAGGTGGAGGGAGTCAATAGGGGACATCTGTAAATACTTTCAACAATAAAGATAAATGTTTTTGAAAAGTGTTTTTATATTTAATAGCTATTTTAGTTATCTTATTTTCTTTGAAGGTTGAAGACATTCTTTATATACTATGTATGTATACATGAAATATTTTAAACTAAAACAACAAACCAAACTAAGCAAGAAAACAAAACCAAAATAATTGTAATTTCAGTGGCTGCAAAATTGTACCATCAAATATAGTGATCCTATATTCTATTTTACTTGTTTGCCTTATAAAAAGATAAACACTCTGATGAAAAATAATGTTAGGAACCACTCATATACAGAAAATGTTAAAATTAATATAGCACTCTAATTTAGGCAACAAATGGCTCTCTACTGTATTTAAGGAAAACATTTAACACGCATGCCAATAATCAAGAAATACTACAAATCTTATATAATAGAGAAGTAATATGCAAATGGGCCATCACACCCTTGCACAAGATGGCTGCCACAAGATGGCCAGCAGGGGAGGGCAATTGAGAGGGACAAGGCCTGCATGGGAGGGCATTTGGGGGCTACCAGGCCAGCAGGAGAGGGCAGTTGGGGGTGACCAGGACTATAGAGGAGGGCAGTTAGGGGTGACCAGGCTGGCAAGGGAGGGCAGTTGGGGGGACCGGGCCTGCAGGGGAACAGTTAGGCTTTGATCAGGCTGGCAGGGGAGTGGTTAGCGGGTGATCAGACTGGCAGGGGAGTGGTTAGGGGGCAGTCAGGTGAGCGGTTGGGAGCCACCAGTCCCAGATTTTTGGACATCCCTCAAGGGGTCCCAGATTGGACAGGATGCAGGCTGGGCTGAGAGACACCTCCCCCTCCCCGCAGCACGAATTTCATGCACTGGGCTTATAGTATGTTTATATAGATAGAGGGGATATAGGTAGTGATTTACACACCCACGTACTGTGCTACTGAAAATAATAACAGGACCCTTTAGTGCAGTGGTCAGCAAACTCATTAGTCAACAGAGCCGAATATCAACAGTACAACGATTGAAATTTCTTTTGAGAACCAACTTTTTAAAAATTAAACTATATAGGTAGGTACATTGTTATTAACTTAATTAGGGTACTCCTAAACCGACTTCTGCGTGTGGGCCACGAAGTTTCTTTTCTTTTTTTTGGGGGGGGGGGGGCACGAAGTTTCAATCGCACTGTACATGTATGCCCGCACGTGGTATTTTGTGGAAGAGCCACACTCAAGGGGCCAAAGAACCGCATGTGGCTCGCAAGCCCCGGTTTGCCAACTACTGCTTTAGTGGATGGTTTCAGAATATACTTCAAAACAGCCAACAACTATCTTAAAAAACACATAGTGTCTCATTATATTTCATATAGTGGTAATGACAGAAGCAAAACACTTTAATTTGTTGTAAATATTTGTATGTCAAGTAACTGTAATTTGGGAATTGATGGTAATAGAGAAAGAAATGTTTTCATTCTTCCTATCATGTCATAGTGGCTTCATTTGCAAACACTGGAAAATATTATAGAAGCCTTATTTAAAAATGCTGAAATTTTCCTGAAGAATGATTCAGAGATGTAAGATAATATTCACATCTCCATTCACAGATGTTAGGATTATATTGGTAACTGTATGTTTGGGTTTCTCAGTTGTATACACAGAAGTGGAATCACTGAGTCATAAGTCAGTTCTATTTTTAACTTTTTGAGATAACTCCATACTGCTTTCCACAGTGGCTGCACCAATTTCCATTCCCACAAACTGGGTTCCCTTTTCTTCACATCCTCCTCAACATTTGTTGTCTGCTGATTTACAGATAAAAGCCGTAAAGGTGTGAGGTGATAGCTCCTGGTTTTAATTTGCATTTCTTTGATGATTAATGACATTGCACATCTTTTCATATGTCCATTGGCCATCTGCATGTACTCTTTAAAGGAGTGTCTATTCAGGTCCTTTGCCAATTTTTTAATTGGATTGTTTTTTGGGGTTGTTGCTTTGTGTAAGTTATTTATAAAATTTGGGCATTAACCGTTTATCAGCTGTGCCATTGGCAAATATATTCTCCAAATCAGTGCATTGTTTTTTATTTGTTTGTTTTTTGTTTTTTTCAATTCCCACTAGAGGATATTTTTTCTATTGATTCCAGAGAGAATGGAATGTAGGGGAGAAAAGGAGAAAAAGAGAGAAGGGAGAGAGAGAGAGACATTGACCTGAGAAAGCCACATAAATTGGTTGCCTCCCATACTGCCCAAGCAGAGCAGGGAATCTGCAACCCAGGTACATGCCCTTCAGTGCACAGGCTGACACTCCAACCATTGAGCCATTCCAGCCAGGGCATCAATGGGTTGTCTTTTCATTTTGATGATGGTTTTTTTGCTGGGAAAAATCTTTTTAGTTTTATGTAGTCCCCCTTGCTTATTGTTTCTTTTGTTTCTCTTGCCCAAGGAGATATATTAGAAAAAATATTGCCGTGAGAAACATCAGAGATTTTATTACTTATGTTTTCTTCTAGTATTTTTATGGCTTTGAATCTTATATTTAGTTCTTTAGTCCATTTTTAACATATTATTGTGTATGATATATGAAGGTGGTCTAGTTTCCTTTTTTTGCATATATGTGTCCAATTCTCCCAACACCATTTATTGAAGAGGCTCTGTTCACCCATTGTAAGTTCTTGTCTCTTTTGTCTAAAATTAATTGACCATAGAGGTATGGATTTATTTCTTGGCTCTCTATTCTGTTTCATTGATCCATATGTCTGTTTTCCAGTGACATGCTGTTTTGATTACCTTGTAGCATAGTTTAATGTCAGGTAGCAGGATTCCTTCAACTTTGTTCTTTATCAAGATTGCTGTGGCGATTTGTGGTCTGTTGTGATTCCATATAAATTTTTCAAGTATTTTTTCTAATTCTTTAAAATATACCATTGGTAGGAGTTCCTTGAATTTATAGATTTCCTTGGGGAGAACGGACATTTTAATGATGTTCTCTTCCTATTCATGAGCACAGTACATTTTTCAACTAAGGTTTATCTTCTATTTTTCAGTTCAGTGTCTTATAATTCTCCAAGTACAGGTATTTTACATCCTTGGTTAAATATATTCATAGATTTTTTATTTTTTGTGATGCAATTGTAAATTAAATTGTTTTCTTAGTTTCCCTTTCTGATAGTTTACTATTGATGTATGAAAATACAACTGATTTCTGGATATTTATCTTGTATCCTGCTACTTTACTGAATTCATTTTTCAGTTCTAATAGCTTTTTGTTGGAATCTTTCGAGTTTTCTATATACCAGCAGTTCTCAACCTGTGGGTCGTGACCCCTTTGGGGGTCGAACGACCCTTTCACAGGGGTCACCTCAGACCATCGGAAAACACATATATAATTACATATTGTTTTTGTGATTAATCACTATGTTTTAATTATGTTCAATTTGTAACAATGAAAATACATCCTGCATATCAGATATATACATTATGATTCATAACAGTAGCAAAATTACAGTTATGAAACGAAAATAATTTTATGGTTGGGGGTCACCACAACATGAAGAACTGTATTAAAGGGTCACGGCATTAGGAAGGTTGAGAACCATTGCTATATACAGTATCATTTCTGCAAATAATGACAGTTTTACTTCTTCCTTTCTAATTTCAATGCCTTTTTTTTTTTCTGTGTGACGTCTGGTTAGGAATTCCAGTACAAAGCCTCGGGCACAGATCCTGGAAGGAACCTCCACATAAAACCTGGGTATGAAAAGCAGCAAGGTTTCTCTCTGCCAAGGAGAACCCCCTTAAAGAGCCAATGCACTATTTTTATACCCTTTGCTTTATTGAATCTTTGTAATATACCCCCTAATTAAAACCATTACACCAAGGAAGACCAAAAATACTTAAAGCCAATTTATGCTTTCAGGGCCAAATGCCGCATTTTATTAGGATTCTCGAGATTGGGTATTTGATATACGGAAAAACAATAGAGGTGGCATCCCATTGGTCCCATGAACAGTGACACTTGAACAACATGTCAGTGAGGACCTCCTGCTGGTTATGCACCAAGGAAGCGGCAGCATCTCATCCTTGGAGCACCACTACCATTTATCTTCATGGTAATGAAAATCCCACTGACACAAGATTCTCAGAAAACATGCCTTCTGTGATTCCTTCAACTTCCCTTTTACTAGGTGGTATAAGTTCTTTTTCCAGGCTAAGTTTCTGTAGTTTGCATGCTGATTTTTGCAAGGACTTCCACAGTGTGTTGAGGCCCTCAGGCCCCAAGTAATTTCCTAGGAGGTTCAGGTTAGCCAGGCTTTTACTACTTTTGAGACCTGAGGAGAGATGCTGGCGGCAAGCAGAAGTCAAACTGAATTTCTCCAACCCGTGTGTTCAGTGAACAATTCCAACATTTCAGAACCTCGCACATGCATTTCCCTCTGTCATCCTGAACATGGTTTCTCCCAAAGTCCAAAACTTTCACATTGGGATTGTACTCGAGGGCATCGCCAGCTGCCAGCACCCAATAGCCCTCTGCTGTGAATGAGCATTGCGACAAATCCAGGCTCTGCAGGCTGCAGTCTGAATGACACAGGGCCACCCTAAAAAATGTCACCCCTCATCGCCCAGGTGGTTGTTCCACAGATTCAGGTGAGTCGGGCTCTTGTTCTGGAAGAAAGCGACTGACTGGTATCTGCAACTGGGTGCACTGAGCAGGCAGAAGCAGATAACCAATCTCTCTACGGCAGTTAGGCTAACTCGGGGAAGCATAAAGCCTCCTTAAAACTGTTGTTCTGGAGCTGATTAGATCCCAGGCACAGGTGAACTGTTCTCTGGGTGCTGGTGAGAATCAAGACAGGCTGCTCTGAGCTGGACCCTGACAGGTTGCATTTCTCCAGTGGGAGCTCCTTCAGGGCACATGCATCCATCAGAAGGTTTTCACCTCAATATAAGAGTATAAGAGAGATCATTGTCCCACAGGCTGAGGAAACACAGACTGGAGTACTTGCTGAGTTCAAGAAAGACACAGTGACAAACCATGGAGGTGAGGCCATATGATGCAAACCACACATACTTGAGGTTGCATGCTGAGTGCCTCAAGGTCCTAAAAGTTATCATGGGCAAAACAACCCAAGTTCAGATGGGTCAGCTGGTTGTTACCAAGAAGGACCAGGACAAGCTCCTTTAGAATCCTCACAGGTGTTAGTGATTTGCACATAAAGTTTTAGAGTTTGGATCTTGGATTTCTCAGCTCATAGGTGAGTTTTTTCAGCTTGTTGGTATTCAGGTCCAGCTCACTCATGTTCCAATTGTGGAACATGGAGTAGACATCCTGTCATGGCACATCTTGGAATTGACAAGCCTTATCCCCAGCATTTCCCCATTGCAAGTTGACACTGTTGAGGGATAAGGCGGTGGGCAGAAAGCCTTAGCCTAAACTTTGATAGTGCTTTAGATAAAATGAACTAACCTGGAGTTGCAGATCCATGATATCCAGGTCAACTTTAAGTATGTGATTGAGAATCTGCTCGACAAAGGTCTTCTTTTGCATCTCATAAAATCACAAAATGGTAGAAATTTACATCTGCAGGAGGCTGTGTTAGACGTGGGTATCTCTTCTGCCCATTTTAATAACAGCTGCCAGAATCCCTGTTTTCAGTCATTCTTCAATTCCGAAATTGCTATTTTTCTTGGTTGGAGCACTTCCCTCTGAGCAGCATTGGCCTGGGGGAAAGTAACTGTCCCAACCTCTGAATTCCCTGCTGCCCCACCTTGCAGAGCTTAGGCCCTGCTGAGGAGTCAAATGCCTAAGCAAGAGTGTAGATTTATGGAAAGAAACTAAGATGGCGGCATAGATAAACACCGGGAAATTGCTGTCTCCCACAACAATTGAAAAATACAACAAAAACACAAAACGGACATCATCCAGAACTACAGGAAGGCTGGCTGAGTGTCAATTCTACAACTACAAGGAAAGAAAAGCACATTGAGAGCAAGAGGAGCTGTGGAAGTAAAGTGCAGAGGTACGGGGTTTCATGCACGCAGAAAGTAGCTGGCACCTGAGGACGCGGCTGTCTTTTTGAATCGGGGGGAGGGGGGGGAGTCACAAGCTCCCGACTGCTCTGAACTCCGGTTCCGGGAAGTCTCTGGGGACCCAGGACTCATTCGGGGAGAAACTGGACTGTCTGGCAGCGGGCGAACTTGAGGGCGGCTTTCCCTCAGAGGTGCTTGCAGCTGTTACGGGACACTGAGACGTGCAACTCCTTAGGGCAGGGCTGAGGATCCCCCATAGCTGCTTGCTCCGCCCTTTGATTCCTTGAGACCCCGCCCCACCCAGGCTGAGGCAGAGGCTTTTGCATATGAAAGCCCCGGCCATTTGCAACCTGTAAATACCTAACTGCAGCCAGGCCAGACAGACCCAGAACA
>NW_006289083.1:239030-248498 GCF_000327345.1 Myotis davidii
AACAAGGACTGATCCAGAGACGGAGAGGCATTGATTGGACTGTCGGGCTTTGGAGGGAGGGGGTAGGGGAGTGGGGGTAAGGGGGAAAGATCAACCAAAGGACTTACATGCAAGCATATAGGCCTAACCAATGGACACGGACAACGGGGGGGTGAGGGCATGAGCGGGGGGAGGGGTAGAGGGTAACGTGGGGACAAGGACACATATGTAATATCTTAATCAATAAAAAATATATTTTAAAAAAAGAGTGTAGATTTATGAATGGATTCAGAGGATGTCAATGACTGAGGTGTCTGTCTAATCACCCTCCTGGCTTCCAGCAGACCCAACTTCTGGCTCCAAAGGCCGCACTCATGTGATTGCTAGTGGCTCTGCCTTGATCTGGTCAGGGAAAAATCCAGGACAGACTGAGTTGCTTGGCTCTGAGGTGGGGAACACAGCTACCAATTTCTCTGAAGTCTGAATGGCACTACCCCTCACGGGAGATCCATTAACCCGATCCTCTCAACTCCACCAGAGCATCTTTCAGTAACTGAACTGAACAGGCAGCAGGTGGAGACAGGTGGAGGTGATCTCTGGGTGCGTTGGGTCTTTTGCTGACTCGCCCCTGGGCCTGGGGCTGGTAAAAGCCAGCCTTGGAGTACAGCCTGGTCCTTCTCATGAGCACCCAAGCCCAGCAGAGGCAGCCACAAACTCTGGATTATTTGTAGATCCAAACAGATTACTGATGGCCAGGCACAGACAGTGTCTGACATTGGCCTGCACCAGAGTCCCTCCAAGAGGCCCAGAACCAAACACCAAGTGGCCAGCTTTAAACAACATAAGGGCAGGTTCCAATAAACTTCACAAACAGCACATCCAAAGGGAGATTGCAGCAGGCACTAAACTCTGCTGAGGCAAATTCCACTTTTTCCTTCCTTTCTTTCTTTCTTTTTCCTTTTTTAAAGTCAGCACCTACACAGCAGCTTATATGCTGTGGTCAAGTTTGATCTCAGGCATGAACGGGCCAACAGCAATCAAGACTCAATTACAACAAGAGGGCCCACATTACCCACATAAGGGAAATGCCTAGAGCACCCAAGGATATCAAGGAGACTGCACCATTGGGTCGTACAGGGCACCTACTACCTAAGGCAACCCCACAAATACGGGGAGTCATAGCAGATATATGTAATACACAGAAGCAAATGCAAAGAGGCAGACATATTGAGGAGACAAAGAAACAGGCCTCAAGGGAAAGAACAGAAGAACTCTCCAGAAAAAAAGATGTATGAAACTGAGGTAAGCAATTTATCAAATGCAGAGTTCAAAGCAATGGTTGTAAGGATGCTCATGATACTTAGTGAGTACTACAACAGCATGAAAAAAAGATATAGAAACCATAAAATAAAAACCAGTTGGAAATGAAGAATACCATATCTAACATCAAAAACACACTGAAAGAAATAAAAAGTAAATAGTAAGAAAAACAGAATCAAATCAGCAATTTGGAAGACAAGGTAAAGAAAAATACACAGAAAAATAGGTTTACTTGCATTATGCTTTTTAATTTTTGCAGTTATTCAGTTAGTGGAGAGAAATGGTGCACCTGCATAAGGCATGTAAGGTGCGTAAGGGAAATGAATGCAACATGATTATAGTGATCAGTCATTAGCGAATGTTAGTTCATTAGTAATAATCCTATTGAATAAAAGAATAATATGCAAATTCACTCCAACACACAAGTAGGCCACCCCCATGTGGACACAAGATGGCCGGCAGGGGAGGGCAGTTGTGGGTGATCAGGAAAGCAGGAGAGGGCAGTTGGGAGGAACCAGGCCTGGAACGGAGGGCAGTTGGGGGAGATCAGGCCAGCAGGGGAGGGCAGTTTGGGGGAACTAGGCCTGCAGGGGAAAGCAGTTGCGGGGAACCAGGCCTGCAGGGGAAGGCAGTTAGGGGTAATCAGACTGACAGGGGAGCAGTTAGGCCAGGGGTCCTCAAACTACGGCCCGCGGGCCACATGCGGCCCACCGAAAATATTTATCTGACGTGCCGGGTGTTTTTGCCACTGCTGCCTGTCCTGCTTAGCAAACAACTTGTCCCTGGCCCGCAGTGGGCATGTGTGGAATGTCTGAGGGACAGTGAACGGGCCCCCTGTTTAAAAAGTTTGAGGACCGCCGAAACCAGTTTGGCTCAGTGGATAGAGCGTCAGCCTGCGGACTGAGAGGTCCCGGGTTTGATTCCGGTCAAGGGCATGTACCTGGGTTGCGGGCACATCCCCGGTGGTCGATGTGCAGGAGGCAGCTGATCGATGTTTCTCTCTCATCGATGTTTCTAACTCTCTCTATCTCTCTCCCTTCCTCTCTGTGAAAAATCAATAAAATATATTTAAAAAAAAAAAAAAGTTTGAGCACCTCTGAATTAGGCCTAGATCAGGCTGGCAGGGGAGTGGTTAGGGGTGATCAGGCTGGCAAACAGCAGCAGTTAGGGGCGATCAGGCTGGCAGGGGAGTGGTTAGGGGTGATCAGGCTGGCAAACAGCAGCAGTTAGGGGCGATCAGGCTGGCAGGGGAGTGGTTAGGGGTGATCAGGCTGGCAAACAGCAGCAGTTAGGGGCGATCAGGCTGGCAGGGGAGTGGTTAGGGGTGATCAGGCTGGCAAACAGCAGCAGTTAGGGGCGATCAGGCTGGCAGGGGAGTGGTTAGGGGTGATCAGGCTGGCAAACAGCAGCAGTTAGGGGCGATCAGGCTGGCAGGGGAGTGGTTAGGGGTGATCAGGCTGGCAAACAGCAGCAGTTAGGGGCGATCAGGCTGGCAGGGGAGTGGTTAGGCTGCAGGGGTGGGCAAACTTTTGACTCGAGGGACACAATGCGTTCTTAGACTGGACCGGAAGGCCGGAACAAAAGCATGGATGGAGGGTTTGTGTGAATTAATATAAATTCAAAGTAAACATCATTACATACAAGGGTACGGTCTTTTTTTTTTTTTAGTTTTATTCATTTCAAACAGGCTGGATCCAGCCTACGAGCCATAGTTCGCCCACGGCTGGGTTAGGGGGTGATCAGACTGACAAGCAGCAGCAGTTAGGGGCGATCAGGCTGGCAGGCAGAGGTGGTTAAGGGTGATCAGGGTGGGGCAGTTAGGGGCGATTAGGCAAGCAGGTGAGCAGTTAGGAGCCAGCGGTCCCGGATTGTGAGAAGGATGTCTGAATGCCAGTTTAGGCCCGATTCTGGGGATCGGGCCTAAACCGACAGTAGGACCTCCCCTAAGGTGTCCCGAATTGGAGAGGGTGCAGGCTGGGCTGAGGGGACCTCCCCCCCGCCACTCCATGCACAAATTTCATACACAGGGCTTCTAATTATATATATATACTGTCTGACAATATAGACTTTAAAACAAAGTCTATACTATAGTCGGCACAAAGAAGGATACTTCATAATGATATAGGAAACAATCTCAGAAGAGGATATAACTTCTGTAAACAATTATGCACCCAACATAAGAGCATCCAAAAAAATAAAGCAAACCTTGATGCACATAAAGGGAGAAATTGACAGTAACACAGTCATAGAAGTGGGTTTTAACACTCATTGACATCAATAGATAGATCTTCCAGACAGAAAATCAACAAGGAAACATTTACCTTACAATATTTAATTGACATCTTCAGAGCATTTCACCCCAAGTGGTAGAATATACATTGTTTCAAGTGCACATAGAATATTTTCTAGTATAGACCCATGTTAGGGCACAAAACAAGTCTCAATAAATTTAAGAAGATTTAAATCATATCAAGCATATTCTCTGACCATAATAACATAAAACTAGAAACCTATCACAAAACTAAAACACACGGAAATCATGGAATTTAAATACCTGTGCATAAACAATAAATGGTCTAACAATAAGATCAATGAAAAAACAAAAAAAAAGAATACTTTGAAATAAATGAAAATGAGGACACAACAAACCAAAATCTTCGGGACATAGTGAAAGCAGTCCTACAAGTAGAATTCATAGCATTACAGGCCTACCTCAAGAAACAAGAAAAATCTCAAATAAACAATCTAACTTTACACTTAAAGGAACTGGGAAAAAAGCAACAACAAACACAACCCAAAGTGAGTAGAAGGAAGAAAATAATAAAGAAAACAAATAAATGTATAGAGTCTAAAAAATCAA
Organism: Myotis davidii; assembly: GCF_000327345.1. Classification (NCBI taxonomy): domain Eukaryota; kingdom Metazoa; phylum Chordata; class Mammalia; order Chiroptera; family Vespertilionidae; genus Myotis; species Myotis davidii. The sequence goes on from NW_006289083.1 coordinate 243,190, forward strand.
TTGAAAAGATTAATGAACCAAGAGCAGGTTCTTTAAAAAGATAAACAAGATTGAAAAACTTTTACCAGACTCAACAACAATAACTAAAATGAGAGAGGATACATAGAAATAAAATCAGAGGTGAGAGTGGAGATGTAACAACTGAAACCAAAGAAATAGAAATGATTATAAAAAAAAAAAAACACACAAAAAAACCCACCAAACTATTATGAACAACTCTATGTCAACAAATTTGACAGTATGGAAGAAATGGATACATTCCTAAAAACATAATCTTCTAAATTTGAATCAGGTAGAATTAGAGAATCTGAATAGATAGATGACAACCAATGAAATTAAAGCAGTAATATATATAAAAAAAAACACGCACCATAAAACTTCAGTAAATAAAAGTCATGGATGTAGTGGCTTCATAGGGGGATTTTACAAAATATTCAAAGAAGAAGTAACACCTATTCCTCTCAAACTATTCTAAAATATTAAAAAGGAGAGATGACTCTCAAGCTCATTTTATGAAGCCATCATTATCCTAATTTCAAAGGCAAATTAATACATTACAAAGAATGAAACTCATAGGCTAATATCTCTGATGAACATAGATACTATAATCTTCATCAAAATATTAAGAAGCCAGATTCAGCAATACACTAAAAAGACCATACAACATGATCAAGTGAGATTTATTCTGGAGATACAGGGTTGGTACAATATGCTCAAATCAATAAACATGACACACCACATTAAAAATGAAGGATAAAACCACACAATCATATCAATAGATGCAGAAAAATAAGTTGATAAAATCCAGCACCCATTTATGACAAAAACTCTTGGCAAAGTGGAAATAGATGGAATGTACCTCAACATAATAAAGGTCATATATAACGAACCCATAACCAACATCATATTCAATGAACAAAAACTAAAAGTGTTTACCTTAAGATTGGGAACAAGACAGGGATGTCACTTTCACCACTCTTATTCAACAAAGTACTGGAAGTCTTAGCCACAGCAATCAGAGAAACAGAAGAAATAAGTGTTTCAAATTGGAAAGAAATAAGTAAAACTGTCATTATTTGCAGATGAAATGATACTGTATATAGAACCCCCCCCAAAAAAAATCTACAAAAAATACTAGAACTGATAAATGAATTAAGTAAAGTAGCAGAATATAAAATAAATATTCAAAAATCAGTTGCATTTTTATACACCAGTAATAAACTATCAATAAAGGAATTTAAGAAAGCAAGCAAAATTGCTTCAAAAATAATACCTAGGAATCAATGTAATCAATAATGTAAAAGACCCGTATGCAGCGAATTATAAGACACTGAAGAAAATGAAGAAGATAAAAATAAGTGGAAGCATATACATGTTCATGGGTAGGAAGAATTAATATCATTAAAATGTCTATACAACTCAAAGCAATCTATAGATTCAATGCAATTCCTATCAATACAACAATAGCATATTTCTGAGGATGAGAACAAATATTCCAAAAATTTATATGGAACTACTGAATAACTACAGCAATCTTGAGAAAGAAGAACAAATTTGGAGAATCATGCTACCTGATATTAAACTATATTACAAGGCCATAGTAATCAAAACAGCATGGTATTAGCATGTAAACAGATATATAGAAAATATGTAACCTAATAGAGAGCCCCAAAATAAATCCATGTCTTTATGGTCAACTAATATTAGAAAAATGAGGAAAAAAACATACAATGGAATATAGTCCATTCAATAAATAGTATTGGAAAAATTGAACAGATACTGTAAAAAAATGAAATGAGACCAACTTCTTACACCATACAGAATAATAACTCAAAATGGATTAAAGATGTAAATAGTAGACTCGAACCTTTATAAAAATCCTAGAAGGAAACACAGGCAGAAAAATCTCAGACAATTCTCAGCAATATATTTTTTTTTCTGATACATTGTTTCTGACAAGGGAAACAAAGGGAAAAATAAACAAATGAGACTACATCAAACTAAATAATTTTTGCAGACCAAAATAAACCATAAACAAAATAAAAAGACAAAAGACAAGCCACTGAATGGGAGAAGATTTTTTTTACCAATAGATCTTATAAGGGCTTTAATATCCTAAATTTATTAGCAATTTATAAAACTCAACACCGAAAATCCCCAGACAATCCAAAAAGAAATGGTTAAAGGACCTGAATAGACTCTTCTCCAAAGAGGATACACAAATGGCCAATAGACATATGAAAGGATGCTAAACTTCACTGATCATTAGGGAAATGCAAATTAAAACCATAATGAGGTATCATCTTACACCTGTCAGAATTGCTATCATCAATAAATCAACAAACATCAAGTGTTGCTGAGGACGTGGAGAAAAGGAAACCCTGTGCAGGTGGTGGGAATGCAGATTTGTGCAGTCACTGTGGAAAGCAGTGTGGCGTTACTTCAAAAAATTAAAAATGGAACTGAGTTATGACCCAGGGATTCCACTTCTGGGAATCTACCCAAAGAAACTTGAAACACTAATTCAAAGGAATATATACACCCCTATGTTTATTGCAGTGTTATTTACAACAGCCAAAATTTAGAAGCAGCCCAAGTGTCCAACAATAGATCAGCAGATAAAAAGCTGTGGTACAGCCCTGGAAAGTTTGGCTCAGCTGATTTCTATTCCTGGTCATGGGTGTGTGCCTGGGCTGTAGGCTCAGTCCCCAGTAGGGGGCTTGCAGGAGGCAGCAGATCTATGTTGCACTCTCTCACAATGATGTCTCTCTCTCTCTCTCCCTCTCTCTCTCTCCCTCTCCCCTTTCCTTTCCTCTCAAAAATTTAATAAACTATTCTTTTTTAAAAAAAAAACAAAAAAACAAAATACATGTAGTACATTTACACAATGGAATATTACTCAGCTCTAAAAATGAACTATTCCCCCCTTTTTTATTTTTTATTTTTATTTTTTGCTACAGCATGAATGGACCTGGGGATTATTATGCTAAGTGAAAAAGCCAGTCAACAAAAGACAAGTAACATATAATTTCACTTATATGTGGAATCTAATGAACAAAATAAACTACCAGGTAACAAACAAAGAGGAGAAAGACTCCTGGATACAGAGAATAGACTGACAGCTGCCAGAGGGGAGGGGTTTGGGGGCTGAGTGAGTAGGGTGAAGGGATTAAGCAAAGAAAAAAAAGAAAGACCCATGGACACAGTCAACAGTATGGTGATTATTAGAGGTAAGGTGTGGGAGGAGGTAGAAGAGGATAAATGGAGAATAAATGATGATTGAAGGAGACTTGAATTGAGGTTGTAAATACACAATACAATATACCAACAATATACTATAGAATTAAATACCTAAAATCTGTATAATTTTATTAACCAATGTCACCCTAGTAAATTCAATTAAAAAAAATCCTCCAAAGTAACATTGGAGATTTATTGTATGGTTAGGCCAGATAATTTTTTGGAGAAAATTTTCTTGATAGTTCACTTATCCCTTCCCTGTCATACTGCTTCCCAAAATAACGTGTGCCGGCAATAAGAATGCCAGGCACTTATAAAGAAAACCATGCCATATTGGAAAAATCCACTCTCAGTTTTAAGCAATGGAATGTGGCATGCCACCTGACAATTAAGAAAATTTTTATTTGAATGGTTTACCCCAGAACTGATAAAGGGATGGGCATCACTGAATCTGTCTACAATTGTTTTTGGTGATAATAACACAAACCGACCATGAAATAATGCAGGATGAAGTCAAGGAACACTTTCAGGAACCTTATATTATTTCAATAATAAGGTATTCAAGTGAAATAGAGACATCTGATGCAAAAGTCACATATCTCATCATCAACTTACTCTACTGAATTAATACTGCTGTTATCTACCTTATCAAGTCACCATTGGTTATCTGCAATTGTGTAATTTTTCTAAGAAAATAAAATGACTGCAAAACTTTCTGAGTTTCACAGATTGCTCTATAGATGTAATTAGTCAATGGATAACATTCTGAGTACTACCTTTGTCTACTATAAAGAATCACTATATTTTGTTAGCTTTGACAGCCTGAGGAAGTTGGCTGAAATATCATATTCCAACTGAGTATTAGTATACTGCAGTTCTCACAAACCACTGTTTTTACCTGATGGTGTTGAAACTTAGCACAGACACAGAATAACAGATGGCATAGAGATAGCAATTGTTTTTCATTCAAGAACAGTGCTACATACAGAACTCAATTATGCAGAAAAGTGGATACAGAAGTCCTTTGAAAGTTTATCAGCTCTACATCCATACCTTTATTATTTGAACTAAGAAAGCCTCTTCAGGGATTCTTTTTGAGATTAAGTATTTCCTCTAATTATAAATTACAGGGTGCTTCGCTCAACACTAATAACCACATAAAATAAAAGAACAATATTGGAGGTTGAGCACATGCCAGTACTGATCCCAGAATATTCCAAACACATTCCCTGAAAATATTGGGTTAAGATTTGCTTTCTGATTCTGATCTAAAGAATTATTAAATTATGATTAACTTTATCGGATATTAGGTAGTGTTAAACACGCTATTGAGGCAACTTCCAAAGAGAATCTTCTTAAGAAAATTAAAGGTTCAACAGAGTCACCTACCCAAAAGACACAACTATGTGTTTAGCATGCTATTTTAGTTATCTTACACATTGGCGAGTTGTTATCCCAAAGCATAAGTTTAAGCTGTATCTGATTGCCTTTGATGAATTTAATTATTAAAATTGCTAGAACTGAGTGATTTATTTTGCACTTTTAGCATAACCTGTCAAGAGTGTCTGATTTTCTATCAAAGACCACTGAGAAGTCATGGTTAAGAATGCCCATTGATTTTCCGGACCATCTGGGAGAACTATATGTCTCTTAACTTCTCACATTTACTCAAGTGGCCTTTGTTTGATTTCAAGCTATTACAGCGATGCTCACAACTCTGTCCCAGTTTATCTATCATCTGTCTATCTATCTATCTATCATCATCATCATCATCATCATCATCATCATCATCATCATCATCATCTATCATCTAATCTATCTTCTACCTGTCATCTATCTATCATCTGCTTACCTATTTATCTGTAGTAGGTTAATGATAGCGAAATACTAAGATAGTTGATACACAATCTGCATTCATCTCAACGTAATTTTAAAAATATACTCACCGAAAGCTTATCTGAACTATCATTCTCAATTAACATTTCTCTCAAGTAAGTCATTAAAGTATGGTATGATTAAGGTGAATTTTGGGGAAAAGAACACAGCTCTCAATTTCTCACTGATAAGCT
>NW_006289083.1:248717-258579 GCF_000327345.1 Myotis davidii
CGCTCGGTGAAGAGGTCATATATTAACCCCTTCCCCGGCAGAAACGTGTATACTCATTTTCACAAAATGTTCTTTTTCAGTCGTCGACGAGTATACTAAGAAAATACGGTAAAAAAATATGGTTTATCGGAAGACGAGTTACAAACTGTTTTCATAACCAGCATCAAAAATACTATATAGAACCAAAATAAAAAAATTAGTCTGAAAAAGAAACGTTTTTAACAAAAAAATTGTTGGGGAAGGGGTTAAGGGAAATTAATGCCAGTGACATTTACTAAATTTCTAATATGTTCTAAGAATTTTAAATTGGATTGATTGAAGTCAAAATACAGTAATATAATACTAGGGCCTGAAATTGAACTCCGCCTAACTGATAAATTATTATGTATTTAAGGTAAGAAAGATACGTCTCTAGGACTCAAAGTGTGTTGAGACAGAATTCTCTGGGGTATGTATGTGGGTGTGCATGTATTATAATTTATTGTAGAAGTATACTAGTTATTTAAGGAAGAGATATTATGTGATGATAAGAGGAATGATGTATAATGGTGCTTAAATTAATATCATTAACATAATATCATGCTATATTATAAAATATAGTAATATCATCGAAAAGAAAAAAAAAGTAGAGACCTGCGTAGCAAGAAACTGGAAATTTTAAATTCTGATCTTATGTGGGAACTGAAGGTAAGTCATGGAAATAGCCATGGATAAGAGAAGAAGCCTGAGATGAAGGTCTTCACTTGAAAAGTAGAAATCAGACTTAATATGTTCAATAAACTACCTATTGGATTTCTTGCAGGTGTTCACAAAATTCCAACCAACTCTCTGAAAAAAATAGTCTAAGAATACACTTCATAGTCCTTAAAAAAAAAAAAAACACAACAAAAAGCAAAATACTGTCAACACAGCATTATTGCCAATGAGAAAATAATTATCAAGAATTTAAAACAAAAGTGAAGAGGTTATAATAACCAAAACTAAAAGACAAATAATATTTGTCCAATACTAATTTTGAAAGGAAAAACAGAATATAAAAAGTTTCAAAACAAGAATTATAACATATCTACAATAGCTAAGATTTGGAAACAGCCCAAGTGCCCATCAGTAGGATGGATAAAAAAGCTGTGGGACATTTACACAATGGAATACTACCGTATGCAGCTGTGAAAAAGGGAGCTCTTACCCTTTGTGACATCATGGATGGACCTGGAGAGTATTATGCCAAGTGAAATAAGACAATTAGAGAAAGACAAATATCACATTATCTCACTTATCTGTGGAATGTAATGAGCATAATAAACTGACAAAACAAAATAGGTCCAGAGGCATGGATGCATGGAATAGAATGACAGATCTTAGAGGGGATGGGTGTTGAGGCGATGGGAAGAGATTAATCAAAGCACATATATGCATTAATGCATAACCTCTAGACACAGACAATAGTGTGGGGAAGGCCTGGAGAGGGGTAGTGGTTCAGTGGAGGGAAGCAAAGGTGGGGGGATGGGGACAACTGTAATACTGACAACAGTAAATAAAAAAAGAATTATAAAAAAGGGCTACCAAACATTCAAAGGATGAAAGTTGAGAATCAATTAGCTCAAATCAATAAATTCATTCGTTCAAACACTCCCAGTCTCATGTCTTTGTCATCACTTACTAAACACTTGTTTTCTCTCTCACTGCCTTTCCTCTGACAGCATTCATGAAAACAGAATGACAGGGAAGGATACGAGGGAGGACAGTAAGGGATCATACTCGCCAACCTGGTCACCACACACTCCTCATCCATGTCAACTTATACCCCTCTTTTTGTTCACAACTTTGCACTTTTTTCACACCTACTCATGCCATTGTTTTTTACTAAAATTCTATGAGTTTTCTCTTCTTTACTCTTATTATTTTACTAATAACTCCAACCTCCCAATTTCTCAGTGAAACTTATAATGTTAGCATGAAGACAATATTAGCATAAGAAAAAGGAGGAAAGATGGAGGATAGTTCCAATTAAGCATAAAATTATAGAAAGTTGCAATTCCATTATAAATTATGTATACTGATTTAATATAGTTACAATGAATGTTGGTCCTAAGTAGTACTATCTCTCTTCAAGATAGAGCTCATTTCAATTTTTATGAAATATTCTCACTATTGTCATTGTATAAATGACTTTTTTTGCATGGCACTAGCCGCAAAGCCGTTTAGGAATATGGAGGACAGGTTGTCTTTTGTCCTCTTTACATAGGGTGTATTATTGTGTCCTCCGATTCAGAATCGAGAATTGTAGAGAGTGATAAAGAATAAGAATGCAAAATTAGAGTCAAATACTATAAAAGGAAGCAGGATATTTGAGGATTGATCTTTACCTTATGAAATGGATAAGAAAAAAGAGCTGGTGGAAAAAATCAAGTAAAGTAGCATAATTATGACACCACAACTCAGCTGCTGCTTTAAAGTTTAATTGGAACATAAGCAACTTAATAGAAACCAAGACGCCAGGGCAGCAAAGGTTAGACTGTGACATGTTGGCTGATAGAAAGCCTGCTGGGGCTGCCTGTGGTGACAGCAGTGTGTCAGCTCTCACATGATCCCGGGTAGCAGTCTGACACCAAGGTAGGCATGTTATAGATAGGAAGAAGCAAAAACACAGCAGAAGGATCCACAGAAAACTAAATATTAATGAAGAGAATGAATAAGTACACACTTTATACATGCTAGCTTGAATGCCATATGTTAGCTGGAAAGAGGAATAGATAGAGCAGAGTTTTAAGACACTTCAGAAAGAGGGGATATATCTGTCTCTCCTCTCAGAATTGAAATTTATGTTGTATAATGATTTTGCTAATAAAAATGAGACGCATTTCAGAACAGATCACTTTAGAATAATGATTTTCAATAGTTTCTCTACCATGACATTTGGATAATACTCTCATCACAACACAACCCCATGTACTCTCTAATTAGGGTTATAAAACATTTCATGTTGCATGTGGGTCCTGGGCTGATAGCATTAACTCCACCCACCGCCCCCGCCCCCCATTTTAAAGAAAATATACCCAAGGCAAAACCTCAATTTTTCTCTTATTTCTTTAAATTTATATATTTTTTAAAAAGTCAAAATGTTTCTACTTTATAATAATAGGACATTACTCATGACACGTACCTGTAATTCTCTGCCTGGTTTTAACTTTTCTTTGTAACTGTCCATATAACTCTCTAACTTCCAATGTCATTACAAATCTTTAGGTTGTGTGTTCACGTAGTTTTCTCTAATTCCACTAGCAGCTTTCAATTGCTTGTACCATCTATATGGCTTAGGAATACTTACAGGAAAGTAATGGAAATAATGGAACTTTCCTGAAATATCAGGACAGGATAGTTGCAGAGTTGCAGTGAAATAAAAATACACTTGCAAAGGCAGTAACATCAATGTGCCTAGGGAAAATTCTTACTGGTGAATAAACTAAAGGCAAATAAAAATATAAGGTGGAAAGCATACATACTTTTTAACCTGACAATTGACAAAATGTGACTAATGTGTTTTCAACATGGCTAGAATTGCATAGTGTTAGCACAATGATTGGAGAGACTAAATATAACATTATGTTAGTCTGCTGGCAATAGCTATTCAAAACACATCCTGTTAACTCCTGAGTAGTTGTTCCAATGGGAAAGATACAGATACTGTGAATAACGGATTACTTCTTTCAAAATAGCTTCCATGTATATTGCATTTTATCAGAGATAGGACTACATACAGGCACTTACACATTATCTATATGATTAGCTACATAGGACCACACCAGGTGGCAGAGACCTCAAACAGTGACTCTCCAAGTGGATCATGAATATTTCATAAAATCACAGAATTCTCAGAGTTGGAAGAAACATTAAATATCAGCAGTTCAACAACCCCATGTGTGCCCAAATTCCTGCTACTATTTCCTAACATTCAGTTTTTTCTGTATCATAAAACTAGAATTATAGCACCAAATTTCATATCTATGACAAAATATTTACCTTGCTATGTCTTATGTAAAGTACACTATTATAAAGGATCAGGTGTTTTGTTTTTTCTTTAATATAGTGTAATTAAGAGCCCTCAGGGTTGAATCAAGGCTTTATCACTCGCTAGACATATGACTATGAAATATGTGAACTTAACTTCTATTAAGCTTCACTTTTCATACCTGTACAATGAGGATAATAATAGCGCTTAACTCATTAGTTTGCTTTGAAAATAAGTGAGATGACATATATAAAGCACTTAATGAAGTCCCTTGCTTTCATTTGTTAGCCACTGTAAACTCTGGAGAGCCCTAGTCCTGAGAGACTGATTTACTGGAACATAAACTCCAGGAGAACAGGTACTTGTTCATGTTTGTCTACTATGATAATTCATTAATTCATTAAATATATCTTGAATAAATTAAATTGTATAAAAACAGTTTCATAGCAAAATTTGTTTGGAACATGCTGCGGGTTCTCTTCTCCTCCTGGGAATCCATGTTATGCTTCGATGAGCAAACGGTGCTAAGAAGTACTATAAACAAGTACAGGCAGCAAAACCTGTTGACATTTGTTAAGCGTTTTCCAAAAATTGTAACTACTTATATTTTTGAGTTTCTGCTAATGTCAAGAACTGTGTACAGCACACATTGAAAAAATGATCTCTTTGAAATGTTATTTATATTTTAAACGGTGATGGAAAGCGACATGACTTGGGATGGTGAGCACACAATACAATATATAGAATATGCATTATAGGATTGTACACCTGAAACCCATGTCATTTTATGAACCACAATAAGTTCAATTTAAACATAAATAAAAAGATCAAAGATTTAAAATAATTTATAGTAAGGGTATTAGATACAGATAGATATTAACCCACAAATTTTATTTGTAAGATACATCAAATTGTACTTTGTTATGTAGAGTAATATGGTTAATAATTCAAGTAAGTGTTAGATAAAGTACTAAAAAAATCAAACTTCTAGTATTGACTTATTCCATATATGGAATCAAACACACACACATATACACACACACACACAGCTAGAGAATACAGGAGCAAGAGACTCTTAGTCATTTCTGTGAAGGATTATGGGAACATGAATACAAGTATAAGAGCACACAATGAATTAGGCTTTATCATCAGTATGTTTTTCCAGCTACCATCTGGTCTTTCAGTATGAAATAGATAGTGTTAATATATTTAACTTTTTTTATTGGGGTCATATAACCAGGAATTTTTTATTATAATGAATGTACTTCCTGTTCTGTTCTTTAATATATCTATTTAAAGTAATTTGGAAATGTCACATGCTTCAGTAGAAATTTCAGGATATAGAATAATAATAGAGAAGATATACTCTTCTTTAGAAAGGTCGTCTCTTGGGGATTACTTAAATCCTTCATGAAATATAAAGATCTTATCGTTTTTGGAAAGAAAAGAAACAGTATTTTCATGTTGGTACTTAGGCAACAATATTTTTTAATATATTTTATTGATTTTTTTACAGAGAGAAAGGGAGAGGGATAGAGAGTTAGAAACATTGATGAGAGAGAAACATCAATTCAGCTGCCTCCTGCACACTCCCCACCCGGGATGTGCCCGCAACCAAGGTATATGCCCTTGGCCAGAATCGAACCTGGGACCCTTCAGTCCGCAGGCCAACGCTCTATCCACTGAGCAAAACCAGTTAGGGCATAGACAACAATATTTTTAAGTACTATCTTGTCCAGACTATTTATCAAATAGAATACTTGTCAAATTTCAACATCAGCTTGATAATTTACCTTAATAGTCCCTAATCCTCCTTTCTTTTTTTGATTTATGTGCTAAGATTGAAAGTAGCAAAGCTTAGTCATCTATGGCTTTAATGTTTAAATTATTTGGCAATTTTACATCCTGTAAATGCTGCAGATAAAAATGACATTTTTTTTCATGAGAAAAAGAAATGATATCTGTGAGAACATTTCCAAACATATAACTTACAATAATAGTTAATAATTTTTTTCCTCTGAATATTTATAAGGGAAAAAAAGTGAAATTCCTTTATCAGCTAAAACTAAAAGGTATTTATTTTTCCTTATTTCTGCAAGAAGAACAACATGGTTAATTTAACTCAGTTTTATAATAAACTCTTAAAATAAAAAGTAAACTTTCAAACGTCTTTGTTCATTTTATACACTGGGACTTCGCTAAATCACTGCACATCATACCATAGAGTTCAGTATTAGATTCTTGGATCCCATCCAAAGTTTGAAATACAAAATGAGATTTGTTATATATGGGCTTTTCATCATGGACTCAGAAAATGTGTAATTGTGTGATGTATAAAAGAAGTTAGTCTTAAATATAATCGTTCTGTCAACAGCAAAACTAAGAGTTGCTACAGCAATTGAGGTATACACCATTATAGCAAAACTGCTTTAGTGACCATGATTAAAAAAAATTACACAGTTCAAATCCCTGGTGTGCACATAAGCAAAGAAGAGAAAGGGGATTAATACCCATGGCAATCACTAAGAGTTTGATATTAGGAGATAACTAAAGTTGTTAAAATGTCCACTGTGAAATTAAATCTTTATTTTTATTCAAAAGGAATAGATAACAGATGGATGAAAATCTACCAAAATTACCAGAGGAAATTCATAGCAATTTTCTGTTTAACTATTTAGTCAGAGTTTTAAAGATAATTTTAAAAATATCACAGTTGCTTCCTCTTATGAGTGAATAATTACTTAAAGCCCCATGTTTAAAAAATATCGCCAAAACCGGTTTGGCTCAGTGGATAGAGCGTCGGCCTGCGGACTGAAAGGTTCCAGGTTCGATTCCGGTCAAGGGCATGTACCTGGGTTGCGGGCACATCCCCGGTGGGAGATGTGCAGGAGGCAGCTGATCGATGTTTCTCTCTCATCGATGTTTCTAACTCTCTATCTCTCTCCCTTCCTCTCTGTAAAAATTCAATAAAATATTTAAAAATATATATATATATCACAGTTGCTTTCTCCTATGAGTGAATAATTACTTAAAGCCCCATGTTTATTAAAACAAAGTTGATAAACAACTTACTAATTATTTACTGGTATATACTATCATAGCTGGTAGCAATAATTTATGCTTGAATTTATTACACATTACAACACTGCTGTGTAGTGAGTTTCATTTGTAAAATAATTTTCACTCTGGAAGAGAATATTCTGTCATAATATTCTCATAATTTATTGGTTCATTTTTCATAGTTGCTAGAGACCTGAGTTCTCCAGCAATCATATACTTATTTGTACTATGCTAAAATATGCCATGTAATGAGCATAGCTATATCAATTGTGTCATTTTTGATATGTCAGAGAAATTAAATTTTTAGCTCAACTCTAAGAAATGAGTTGTGAGATAAAAATAGCTTCCAGAATTGTTCTGATGATTCTGAACCATGCATGAAGTGATTAATGACATGGCAATATGCCTTGACTATTGTAATCACTTACATATTTAATATTGGCATAGAAAAATGAATGATGTCCTAAAATTGCATACCTCTTTTACCAGTAACTGAATTACTCAACTTCAATTTTATTTGTCCCTTTAGTTATTCATTGTGAATATATATATGTATATATATATATATATATATTTCCCCTTATACACTAGGAAAGTTACCTCTGATGAAAATATGTTAACATCTTATTAAACATATTTTGTATTTCACTAGTGATATGATATGATATATTCTTTAAAAAACATGCATTATGAAGCATATTTTTCAAATTTTATCCAAGTTATCTATAAATGGATATAAATTATTCAAAAACACCTAAAATTATTTATCCACTTTATGAACTTTTACTTCTAGAAGGTCCCCTCATTACCTACTTAGGTTCTCATCTTAAAATACTTCATATTGAATAATCAGTTCCACATTTTATGCACTTAAATCACAGTTAATAAGTAATATGTATAATGAATTTTTCACTATAACTTTTTTCCTAATTTGTTCTCATATTCTAGGGCCCATGTTGGCCCTTGTTGACTATTTCGTTCATTCTAGTTTGTATATTCCTACTTTAAGAAGCTGTATAGTAAAAGTAGAGAACTTAGCCTTGTTCAAAGACAAGTCTGGCCTTTCTTGTCAGCATCTGGGACGCAATCTGTGTCGTGCCTGATAGAAAGGGTTTTGCCCAGGTTGAGAGCTGGCCACACCTGACAGCCTTGGTCAGGTTGGATACACCAAAGAGACAAACCATGTGATTTAGAGTGGGGTCTTTAGTTCCCACGGTGTTATTTGTCCTGGAGACTGAGTTCAACTATGTGAGTAATCACTCAGTCCATCATGCTTATATAATGAAGCTTCAATAAAACCTCTAACCATTGAAGCCTGGATAAGTTTCTCTGGTTGACAATACTCTATGCATGTTGTCACCCATCAGTCTGGGAGGGTAACACATAACAATTCCTTGGGTAAGACAATGGGAGCTTCATATTTGGGACCTTCTGTGTCTCCTCCTCTATTTTCCCTGTAATTAACAGTAACTTTGACTATAGTAGCTTTCAGTTACTCTAAAAGTGCTAGTGAATTACTGAACCTAAGGGTGGTTTTGAGGAGCCCTTGAACCAACCCTTGCAGTTGGTATCAAAGTGAAGGTAGTCCACTTATTTTGTTCATTTAATCCCACATAGTACCAGAAGCATGGAAATATGGAACAAACTGACAGATCTCAGAGGGAAGGAGAGCTAGGCAGACTGGAAGAGATTATGCAAAGAACATGTATGCATATACACACAGTGTATGGACATAGATAATAATGTGGTGATGTTGACTACTTAGTTCATTCTAGTTTTTATCTTCCTCTTTTAAAAAGCTGTATAGTAAAAGTAGAGAACTTAGTCTTGCCCAAAGACAGGTCTGTCCTTCCCTGTCAGCATCTGGGAGGACATCTGTAAATACTGTCAAAACTAAATTAAAAGAAAATAAAGGCAATCTACAGAGAACTGGGTCTTCAAACTGCTGATGGAGTAACTCCCAGGCAGAAGTGCTCAAATGACACTGTAATGAAAAGGCAAATACATAAACACACACACGCAAACACACACATACACACATATGCAAAACATTCAAATACATAGCACAGAAACTCAGTCAAAACATAAAAAAGAACATAAACAGACCAAATTATAAATCAACAAATATGTTTCAATAACTTACTGTCAGTGCCATGTATACTTCCTCTCATACTCTTTCACTACAAATGGATTTTAATAGTTAATTCAAGTTTTGGTGCAAAACAATTGTAAATACAAGATCAAAACATCCTTAAATATAAAGCCTCTAGAACTGAAAGTATTCAGGCTTGCATTTTATGTCTTGATGCAAAGGAAATTTAAAAGCAAAGCATAAAAAATGCTCTTAAATATAGCTTTCTGTAATCTTTTCATTTTTTGAAACCACAAAGGGTGGTTCCTTTCATCATGTCTCTTACCTTATTACAATACTAGAGGCCCGGTGCACAAAAATTTATGCAGTCGGGGGGGGGTGTGTCCCTCAGCCTGGCCTGCGCCCTCTCACAGTCAAGGGCCCCTTGGGGGACATCCACCTGTCGACTTAGGCCCACTTCCTGGGGGATCAGGCCTAAGCTTCCAGTCAGACATCCTTCTGGCAGCCAGGGAGCCCTCTGGGGATGTCCGACTAAAGGCTTAGGCCCCCAAGGGATCAGGTTTAAACCATTACTTGGACATTTTTAGTGCTGCCACAAAGGTGGAAGAGGCTCCTGCCACCATCTCTGTGCTGGCCAGCCATAAGCCAGCTTCTGGCTGAGTGGGACTCCCCATATGGAAGTGCACTGACCAACACGGGGC
>NW_006289083.1:258620-265467 GCF_000327345.1 Myotis davidii
AAAACCACAGCAAAGCGAGCTTTTTTGATTGTCGAAAATTACCTGTGGATGTAAATATGGCACACTTCCGTTGTCACAAAAGAAATTAAAGGATGCAATGATTAATAAAAGAATGTGGCATAGAGAGAAGGCCACAAAGACTAAAAATATACAAATGTGTGAAATGTAAAGCACAGAAAATTTCCAGCTGCTTTTATGCATTTCTGCTCCTATATGAGAAAAAAAGAAAATTACATACAAACATGTGGTGGCTGCATGCACTTTTCTGTTCCCTTTTTTAAAAAATATACTTTAAAAAGCATACTTCTCAGTATGCTTTTTACAGAGAGGAAGGGAGAGGAATAGAGTTTGAAACATCGATAAGAGAGAAACATCGATCAGCTGCCTCCTGCACACCCCTCATTGGGGATGTGCCCACAACCAAGGTAGATGCCCTTGACTGGAATCAAACCTGAGACCCTTCAGTCCACAGGCTAATGTTCTATCCACTGAGTGAAACAGGCTGCAGCTTAATTCATTTACTTTTAATCTATATGTGTCTTTATATTTAAAGTGGGTTTTGTTTTTGATTCACCCTCATAATCTGTCTTTTAATTGGTGCATTTATGCCACTGATTTTAGAGTGCTTACTGATAGAGTTACTGCCGTATCAGTAGGCTGCTGGAGCTTCTAGGGTGGGCGTGCCTTGTCGCCCTGGGACCCGCCCATCATGGGTCCCGGATGGCAGGCCTGCACTGGATGGCGGCTCACTGGCAGTTGGTGCTGTCTGGCCCTGCCTACAATATGCAAATTAGCCGCCATCATTGTGTAGCAAAGGTACAGTCAATTACCATGTTTGTCTATTATTAGATAGGATTATTCCTATGAATGCCATTCACATTTTCAACACCATTATTAAAATGCAATATTTAGAATTCCTAATTATAAATTTAGCTTGTTTAGTATGGAGCAAAACCAAATTTCTATAATTTGATCAGAGTCAAATAGTATGTTCACTATTATATGGTGAAGATCACTTTGTGAAAAGAATTTGAGGGAGAATTAAGATAGATGAATTCTATTACTCTGCATCCATTTATATTCTGCTACATCATCTGCAACAATGCCTTTGATCAAACCAGTGTCCATTAGAATCAACCAGGGTTTTTCAGTGCCCAGAGTAGGCAGAGTGAATAGGATTCTGGGTTTCTGCATTTTCACAAGCTCTCTAAATGACTCTATTGCATAGCAAAGTTTAAAAACTACTATGTTAAATTTTTTTAGAGCACTGGACCTAGTACACTATTTTACACTCAATAAATATTGTGGAATTATAATCTAAGAATTATAATTTTCAACATTGCAAACTTAATTGACTATGATTAAATTTTGTGATTGTTGTCAAGTAATATGTGTATTAGTTTATTTCTATGACAATCACTTTTGACAGAATGTTTTTCTGAATTTATTATCAGAAATGAACCCTTGTTATTTTTTCCTGAATGTTTTAATGTTTCATTTGACAATATTTAAATTAGAGTTTTTTAAGCAGAATCTTCTTTGATATAATTTTTATGAGTGTGAAAATTTAGTTTTTACATATTTTAAAATAAGGAAGGAATAAGTGTAAGAAAACTGCCATAAAATACTTTAATGTAACAATGAATGTTTATATTTGTTTTATTAATATAAAACTAGCCCTTACATCATTGTAACAATAATATAATAAGAATTGAAATAAGAAATTGGAATTAGAGCTAGGTCCTTGAATTTTAACATATTTCTTATAAAAGTGAAGTGTTCGATTCAGTTGACAGGAAAAATATAGTAATGCTATTTTTTTTTTCACATTAAAAATCTGTTTTATGGCCAGTATCTACTCACTTTTAAGCCAGTGGTCAGTCAGTGTCTTAACCATATGTGCCAGTGGTTATAGGGTTAGAAAAACAGCATGATTTTGTAAGGTCCAGATGTGGTATCCTGAGAGTGATGAGACAGTTAAATTCTTTTTAAAGGTTCTAGGAAAAGCTTTTTATTCTCTGAGTCTTGCCATTATTTTCAAAGAACACCAACTTTTTGTTTAAAGAAAATTAAATTATTACATGATAGAATTATTGTTTTAAATCTTTGGACTTAATAGTAGTCATATTTAAAATGTAAAGAAATTTAAAATATTTGCTGTACTCATGAATATTACTTGTGAAATTATATTATAATAGAAAAGAATATAAAGGATAAATTCCAAGTGCGAAAAAACCAATATCATCTAAAAATAATTCTAGCTATGAATACTCAAATTTAAAGATCTATGAATGCAAGTACATTGTGTATATCTCTTCTTTATCAGGAAAATAATGTCTTTATTACTTGAAGATTATGAATAATCCTTATTAAATATTACCCAAATAAATGAAAATTAAGAGTGAGAAATTTAGACAGTGGATGACAGAGGAGGAAAATAGAGTTATTTTAAAAGAGCCCTCAATAAAAATAGAAAAATGAAGTGAAATATCATGAGGTTCAGAAAATAATTTCTCTGTACATGAAGAGTAAGGAAACCAAGCTACCTGTAAGAAAGGTGAAGCTATTTGGGGAGATCTGGAGTTACAGAAATATATACATTGGAGATAGATTTAGAGATATATTGCCCAAAAAGTTTAATAATGCTGATAAGGTTGAATAAAGGTTACATAAACCTTAAAACTGCAAGATCAACCTCTTCTGCATTTCTGACTCCAATAAGAGAATGAGAAGGTGGAAGTCATGTATTGAGAAAGACTTTTTGAAGGTCAGACACTGACACAAAATCCCTTTCAGCAAATATATTCTTTGCAAAATAAAAACAATTCAAATAGTTTTTAAGCTTCCCCAAAAAGAGTTTGAAATTTTTTTTCAATTATAAATAATAGGCACTAATTAACTACTACCCATCATTATGAATTGAATATATGTATAATATCATTTACATGATTTTAATTAGTTAGTTGATTTTATAATATTTTATTTCAAGTTTTATAAAATGTACAAAGGGTTTAATACCCTAATTTATAATCTTGATCTCCCTTGTTCTGTCTGTCCTATAAAAATTTAAGTTGGTGTACTATAAATTGTTCTACCATGGGAGATTTCAGGAACCTAATCCTCCTAGTAGGAAACAGTCTTAGTAGAAAACAGTCTCTTAAATGTTTAATAAATTTAATAAATCACCTGTCAGTAAAATAATAAAGTGAAATAGATATCTGAATTATTGACGGGTGTCAAAGCCCACTTCTGAAATTTTGAATCACCAAGACAAATATTTAAATTAATGAAGAGAGCCCAGAAGGGCATAAATATCTCACAAATTAAGACATGCAAGCTCATCTATTCTGTCTATGTACACATATGTCTAGTTGGGTTACATAAGAATGCTATATGCTCATTAAATTTACTAAATAGCATTTAATTATGATAAAGTTTAAAGTGAGACACCTGGGTTGGAATTCTAGCATTGCCCTTTGTTAGCTGCAAAAATTTTATGAGTTATTTATCCTTTACTACTTTTAGGTTTTCTGCTTAAACATAACTGCAATGCAATAAGAATAGCAAAAAATATTTTAGCTAAAATAATGTACTAATATTAATGGCTGCCATTGATTTTATATTTACCATATATCAGGCAGATTAAATCCTTGCAACAACACTGAGTTAGACATTATGAAATCTATTTAGTGCACAAGGAAGCTGAAGAGTAAAAGCCTAACTTCTAAGCACATAACTGCTATTAAGGATAATAATACCTTTTTTTGCCGGGGTTCTAGGCAGTTTTGAATATATTATAAAAATGTGTGCAGGATCTTTGCAAATTAAATTGCTAACTGTGAAGTATTAGTTATTATAGTATTGTATTCAGATATAAACTATTCAAACAAAGAGGAGTTGTTCTAATCCCTCAATCATGAATACATAGTATAGAAGGATTATAGAATTTTAGAATCAGAAATGAAACAAAGCTATCAGGACCAATTAGGCCTCTGCATTCTTTAAGTTCTAAAATGAGACACAGGCAGTAAAATGAATTGCCTAACAGCATGCAGTCGGCAGCTGCGCATTTGGGATGAGAATTGAATTTCTTAGAGTCCTAAATTTATGTTTTCTAGATCCCAAAGGAAGCTGCACTTTGAATATCTGACTTTACATGGATAATCTTCCATCAATTATCGGCAGATGGAAAAGAGTAACATTCAAATCCTAAGCAATCCCTTGATTATTAAGGTAAACGTAGTTTGATTCTAAAACTAAGCAAACTACATATTATTGCACTGTGACATCTAAGGGAAACATAAGCTCATTTTTCAAAGTATTTTAAGTGAGAACGAAGTATCATTGCATCAGCCCCGCCGATTGTAACGTGGACAGAACTTCAAACACTAGAGTCAGAGAGGAGACTGAGGCTATATAGTCTGGAAGCCAGTCACTAAGCCAGAACAATATTGGAAAAGAAGCCAGTTATGGAACTATTGCAGGAGTACAAAATATAAACAAAATTTAAAAAGGAAATGAGTGTGATGGGAAAACATTGACAACACACTCAGCTGAGTAAAATGCATAATCCAGAAATAAAGGAACATTTATACGTGCTCTATGAAATAAGATAGTTTACTAGGAAATTGAATTCTGTCAAATAAGTATTTATAGATGAGCAGTTAAAACAACAAAACAGGATACAAAGAGAAACTGAACTCTGTGGAAACAAAATCATACACAAAACAACCTCTAATGAACAAATTAGAAACAGGAGAGGAAAAATACATGTGGCTGAAGTTGAGTAACTAACATATTAAGTGAAAAGAAAATAGGACCAGGGCATATGTACATAGGAAAAAAGGTGACTACAAATTAGAAAGAAACTAATAAATAGGGATGTTAAACACTGTCCAATATAAAAATAAAGCATTCCTGAGGCAGTAGTCTGAACAAATGGAATAGAAATTACTTAAATTATAATAACTTTTTTCCCTAAAATAATCTACCATATTCCAAGAAAAGAAATTACGTGGAATGTTCAAACACTGGTACATGTTATGGCTAAGTTATTGCACTTCAAGGATAATGATGTAGTTCTTCAGCAAACCAGGGAGACAATACATTCCCTAGAGTAAGTGTTGGCAGCAACAATACAGATAAATACATTCTAAACATTTTCACAGTAACAATCAATGGTGCAATATTTACATATGGAGCAATATATCTGGTCAAATGTCATTAAACTACAAAAGTGGGAATAAAGGATTCTCAAATGTACATAATATTTAAAATTAGAATTATAATACATTTTATCTCCATATTGTGGGGTGGTAGCAAATTATAATAAAACCCAGTCAATTAGGGATGAATCAAAAAGAGATTGGGAATGGAGAAGCTAAGTAGAAAAGATTGCTGGTGAGCACCAAATTGATGTGACATAGACATTAGATTAATACTAAATTTTAAAATAATGATTATAAATCAGAATGTAAATTAGATAAACTTTTACAATATAAAAGTGATAATAAAACTTACAAAAATAAGAAGGTTAATGAAAGGGGACTGAAGAAAAAATAAGTCTTAAGTTCATGAATATATTAGAAATTTTTGTATATTGTTAAACATGTTTCTAGCTTTTTAATTTTTCTCATAATTAATTGCATTAATTAATTATTTTAACCTAGATAAATATATTATGGGATAAAACCTATTATAGTTAAAAATAATTATAAAAACTAAAAAATTCAATGAGTTATGTTTACATTAAAAAATTAAATTTACTTAAATTTTAATTTAATATACTTGGTATAGCATGTGTAATATGATCTTCTTTGAGATGAAAATATGTATTGTTTTATCTTACCAGCTCTATGGAGGTATAACTAACAAAAAATAAAGTGCATGTATTTGAAGTGTATATTTGATAAGTTTTAATACTATTTTGACAAGCCTGGTGAAATCATCACCAGAACCAAGGTAGAGAACATGTGCATCACCCACGTGTTCCTCCACCTAAACATCCAGTCAAAAATTATTGCTGCCCTGAAATTTTTTTCAGATCAATTCTACTTAATTGAAGGTTCAGATTTTATATTGTGTTCCCGCCATGTTATTTGCCATAGGATTTGATATGTCTGGCAAGTGAAGGTGATAAGAATGAGAATGGTAGTTGGTACCATCATTACTGCAGAAAGTCTATTTGTTTCTCCTCTAAGATTAGAAAATGAAGAAAAACAGGTAGGAAATGGAATACACTACAAAAGCACTGATCCTTTCCAATAATCTCCAGATCTTTTCTCTTGCTCCTCCATTATCTTGTTGATTGGACACAAATTTTACTCATATAAATATGTAACAGATTGTTTTGTTTATTATGTAAATGATGCTCATTTTAACTCTGTGGGTTTTCTCTGCTAGAATTATGTTATATTAAGTTTAGGTTAAGCAAATTCTAAAAATATTTAATTATATTCATTTCCAATTATGATCTAAGGAAATAAAATAAGTACAGGGTGAATTGTAATATGATGGTAATTAGTTTGGAAAGCATTCGATTTCCAACTATGTGTTTTATTTGGGATCTTTATTTGTGTGTACAATTCAAATTTCAAGTTTATTTAGCATAAATTGGCAAATTTTAAACAACTCCTGTATCTACTGTATAACCATCTTTGATTATCCTTCTATATAATAAAAGAGAAAAATGGTAATTGGCGTATGACGATACCCTTTTCATTGGCCAATCAGGGCTATATGCAAATTAACTGCCAACTCAGATGGCAGTTAACTGACAACAAAATGGCGGTTAATTTGCATATGTAGGCACAATGCAGGGAGGCGAAAGGGAAAGCAGGAAGAAGCC
>NW_006289083.1:265980-281136 GCF_000327345.1 Myotis davidii
ATCCGCGGGGCGTAGCCAGCAACCTGGGCCAGAGGCATCAGGCCTGGGTGGGGGGCGGAGCCAGGGATTGGGGGGAGATGATGGTCCCCTTGCCCAGGCCTGAAGCCTGGGTCAGAGGCGTCAGGCTTGGGTGGGGGGTGGAGCAAGCGATCAGAGGGAGATGGGGGTCCCCTGTCCAGGCATGATTCCTGGGCCAGAGGCATCAGGCCTGGGCTGGGGGCAGAACCAGTGATGTGGGGAAATGAGGGTCCCCTGCCCAGGCCTGATGCCTCTGGCAGAGGCGTCAGGCCTGGGCAAGGGGCCGATCCTGCGATTGGAGATTGATGGGGGTCAATGCCTGAGGGCTCCCAGTATGTGAGAGGGGGAAGGCTGGGCTGAGGGACACTCCCCCTCACCCCCACCCAGTGCATGAATTTCGTGCACCGGGCCCCTAGTAATAGATAAAAGTACTGAGGTTTTATTCTATACATACTTACAAGGGCAGGGGACCTATGTTTTAGACATCTGCATTCTTGTGAAACAAAACTCAGAGATAGATAAATATGAAGATCAGAGAGATTATGAGAAAAAGGAAAACTGTAAATAAAAATTTCAAAGTTAAAGATAGATTAAATATTTCTAATAGGTACCGTTGGAGAAAGTAGCAGTGCCTAGTTGTTCTTGTTCCTGTAGTTAGCTCATGCCAGCAGTTAAACAAGAGCTCTCCTGTATATGTGGCATGAAGATGAAAGTCTTTGAAACTAAATATTCCCTGGGCCACCTTGATAATCAGTCTCTAATTTCTAAGTTTGATTGAGTGCACTCATCCTATCATATCCTTTGGGCTCTGCAATTAAAAAGCATGGTTTATTTTACAATCTTCTCATTACAGACTTAAATATGTAATCTTCTACAAAATCTGGCAGCACAAAGTGAATATTGACACTAAACTAGAAATTCTAGGCCCAGTTCTGCCACCAACCAGGTATGTGATTTAGTTAAGTGTTTCACCTCTCAAAACTACAATATCATTCTCTGTAAAAATCTTCTTTGGAAGTAAGGGTGAAGTAAAATAATGTATTTGAAGGAGTTTTTAAAAAATTATTATACTCCACAACTATAATTGTAATAATTCTATCAGAGCTCACAGTCTTCCAATAAAAATTTAAAATTCCCTTTATTATTTTTCCAATAATATTTGCTATTTAAAAATATTTAAGATCTTGTTAAATTTATTTAAACATTTATTTCTCCCTGTCCACATATTATTAAGCAAAATAAACTAATATCCATTTCTTTCTGTTTTTAATCTTGTAACATGGATCTACTAAAAAATTTTCCATTATTCAAGTCATAAATAAAATTTTCTAGCAAATATCATCAGGTTAACATTGCTTAATCAGGTATTCAATTTAATTTAACCTTCATTTAATAGATAAATAAAATAGAATAGTAGAGAGCACTTTAGTAGTCCTATAAATCAGTTCTCATTATCCACATAAATCAAGTTGGCACTACAACCATTTTGTTTTAACTTATACATAAGATTATTCTCTTAACTGGAATAAGCATTAAAGCAATATTATATTTTAGAAATGTACAAATAAAATGATTAGCTATCTTAATAAATTTTGCTGTTGTAATATGCTATGGTTTTTCTAAGGTCACTATCATGAAAAACAGACATGAATATAGTTGATTTTAATTTAACCATTATTTACATACAAGAGACCCGGTGCACAAAATTTGTGCACTTGGGTGGGGGTCCGTCTGCCTGGCCTGCACCCTCTCTCAATCTGGGAGCCCTTGGGGGATGTCTGACTGCTGGCTTAAGCCCGCTCCTCATGTGGAGGGGGCCTAAGCCAGCAGTTGGACATCCTTAGTGCTGCTGCGGAGGCAGGAGATGCTCCCATCACTGCCACTGCTTTCAC
This sequence comes from Myotis davidii, assembly GCF_000327345.1. Lineage (NCBI taxonomy): Eukaryota > Metazoa > Chordata > Mammalia > Chiroptera > Vespertilionidae > Myotis > Myotis davidii. The sequence goes on from NW_006289083.1 coordinate 267,891, forward strand.
AAGCTGTGAGCCTGGCTTCTGGCTGAGAGGTGCTCCCCCTGTGGGAGCACACTGACCACCAGGGGGCAGCTCCTGCATTGAGTGTCTGCCCCTGGTGGTCAGTGCACATCATAGCTACCAGTTGTTCTGCCGTTTGGTCGATTTCATATTAGCCTTTTATTATATAGGATGTGTCTTATGAATTAGTTTACCTGAACCTTTTCTACTTCCTTTGGTAATTATGGAGTCTTTTAACATATTAACTGATCTCTTTGGCCCTCAGATTCCCAATCTTTAATATTTAATCAATATATACTTTTCTCTAGCTAAACATATATGAGCAAACATTTTAAGTTCTATCAGTAATGCAAACTTAAGGGAAAAAAAATCTAACATGCTGACTAGACTTCAGAATTATTTTGCTATGATCGATGTGATACAACGAGTACTAATTGTGTAACATTAAATTCCATTTTTTCCTTCTAAGGCAGTGCATTCAGTTTTCCCTGTTGGATATACTTGCTGAGTCTAGTTAGCCATGAATAGAATTTTGAACTCAGTCTCTCAGGGAAGAGGACAGCATTAGTAAGAGGCAGTCAGTCCACTCTTCAGCTAAGCCACAGAGGGAGCATACTGTAACTTGATCCCCACATATCTCTGTAGCCACAGGTGTGCCTTTTCTGTCTCCAATTTTCATTCTAGCAATATTGAGTTGGCCTCTTGTTACCTATAGATAGCATGCCATTTCTGGCTCTTGAGACTTTAATAATGCTGGCTTCTCTAACCCCTATGCCTTTCCCAACAAACTAAGTCTTTCAAAACTCAGCTTAGACCTCACCCTAAGGATGATTTCTGATTCCTTCCTTCTACTAGGGAAGACTGAATCTCCCTTCATTAATTTCTTCATTAATTACCAAGCCCCTGTAGAATCTTTGCTCTTACTGATTAGTGTGGAAATGATTCATGACTATTTCTGACTACCCAGCCAGTTTGCTAATTCTTAAGTATAGGTATCCGACCTTAATAATCTTTATGTGTATCTAGCAGGTATTGGAAAATAAACCCTACATATATAGTTAGTGGATATTGGGAAAAATTCATCTCTGGAACTCCCAACACACTGTTTTGAAACATGTTTTGTTGGAATATTCTATGGGGAAGAAATAATTTTTAGGTTCAGTAAAACTACACAACTGAACTCAATTTCAGTTTTCTTCAATAAAGAAATAATGCCAAGTTGCTAAGTTTCTTATATGCTGTTTTCATCAGTACTTTCCTGAATTATGTCCTAAGTATTAGCTTTTTAGGCATTTTTGTGTTGGTTATCTTTTTAACATTAAGATACCTTTGTTTTTCTTTAATCTCCATGTGTACATCACTGTGTTCAATTAATGGTATATATGATAAGTCAGAGAAAAAATACAAATGTGAAATAGTGAAAAATCAAATCTATATATATAAAAGCCAAGTGACTGGAATGATAGAATAAGCAGAATGACCAGTTGCTATGATGTGCACTGTGGTGGCCAACTGGCCAGGCTGGGGCCCTGATTGGCCCCCCAACCACCTGCAGCCCCTCCCCCCAGCCAACACACCCCCAACCGAACCCCCACCCCAATTGGGGGTGTGACCAGCTGGATAACCTCCCACGATCCCTTTCCCCTGTTGGCCCAGCCCCAATCAACCCCCATCAGGGCAAGCTGGCTGGACCCCACATGTGCACAAATTCATCCACCAAGCCTCTAATATTGATATAAAGACTAGAGATTCATTAAAATATCTCCTCAACATCTATTCTTTATAAACTGAATACAACTCTTTGTGAGAACAGGGAACTACATCAAATAAATTGATTTGTCAGTAAAATGATCAATTGAATTAACATTCATGATGCAAATAATAAATCAGTTCAAGCATACACTTCAGAGTCTAAATTCTCAGGATGAATATTGTCCATTGATTTAACACATCATTTAATCCTTATATATATATTTTTTTAAATATCAATTCAGTTCTAATACTAAATGGTCTATAGTAAATCATATAAAGATAAATTAATCATACCTTTACCTTTAATAAGCTTTAATAAACCTTTTTCTAGGTTAGAAAAAGGTCATAGTGGACTGAAACAAACACATAATCAAACAAAAATACAAGATGTACAGTTGGAGAGTGACTTAAAGATGAAATTAAATAATGCCAAAAAAGTATTTACTAGTGTTTAATATAAAATGAGTGCTCCACAAATGGTGGTTTTTATTGTTACTGGTATTGTATTGTCATTGTTAAATTGGGTTTAAGGTAGGAGATCATATTTCATTGGGGAGATCAGTACAGAAGTCTTGAAGGAGGTGGCATGTATTTTTTTTTTTTTTAGGTAGAAGAGCAAGGGAGAGAAATAAATCAAACAAGGACTAAAAGATAAATGAGTGGAAGCAAGAAAATTGAGTTGTTCACTATAATTGCAATGGGAAGTAGAAAAGTAATAGTTGAGAAGATTTAAGGCAAATATGTGGGGCAAAAAAATCCCAGGCTAACAGGTATGGAATTAATTCATGAGTTTGTGAGAAACTGGACCCCAGGCAACTGAAATGCCAGAAACTGACAGCAAGACTCAAGAAAGGGAAGGCAAGAGGAGGAGTATCTGAAGTAAGACTTTGGAAGTAAAAACAAGAATATAACATACATGTTAGATATCAGGAGACTGAGGAAGATAATGATAGAATTAGAGAGGGAAAGAATGAACTGCCAAAATGTAGCATTACAGAATCGAAGAAGCCAAGATAAATAAGATGACCAAGAAGGAAAAAATCAGCAACTTGGGAGGAGGAGTCTCCTAGACTAACAGGTGGTACCAGTAAAGCATTAAATGGCCCTGACTGTTTATTTGGTGGAGACACAACTTTGCTAGTAGGATGTTGGTAAAAACGTAACTAAGGATGAAATCCATTTAAAATTTTTTAACATTATTACTTTATTTATATGTTTAAAGTACCTAGATAAAAAGAGATATAGTGGAAATAGTCTGAAAATTGTGTTTTGGATCCATCTCTCAATTGCTACATATGCTAACTTAGTTAAAAATCTCCTTTCTTTGTTTTTTAATTTCCTCAGGGAATAAAACAACAATGTGGTGTGCATATTCTATACAGGATTGTGCTGAAGCATAATAGAAAGTCTTGTATAAAAATGCAGTCTAAATTATATTATCTTAAATTATGTTAATAACTAGAGGCCTGGTGCACAAAAATTTGTGCACTTGGGTCGGGGGGGGGGGCTCCCTCAGCCTGGCCTATGCCTTCTTGCAGTCTGGGACTCCTTGGAGGTTGTCCACCTGGGGAATCGGGCCCAAGCTGGCAGTCAGACATTCCTCTGGCAGCCCGGCAGCCCTTGGGAGATGTCTACTTGCCAGCGGGGAGCAGGCCTAAGCTGCAGTTGGACATCCTTAGTGCTGCTGAGGAGGCGGGAGAGGCTCCCACCACCACCACTGTACAGGAAGCTGTCAACCTAGCTTGTGACTGAGCAGAGCGCCCCTGGTGGGAGAGCACTGACCACCAGGGGGAAGCTCCTGCATTGAGCGTCTGCCACCTGGTAGTCAGTGTGTGTCATAGTGACCAGTCATTCCCAGTTCTGCTGTTAGGGTCAGTTTGCATATTACCCTTTTATTATATAGGATAGAGGCCTGGTGCATGGGTGGGGGCTGGCTAGTTTGCCCTGAAGTGTGTCCCGGATCCGGGGGGGGGTCCCCGCTGGGGTGCCTGGCCAATCTGAGTGAGGGGCTGAGGGCCGTTTTCAGGCTGACCAAGCCCTCCCCCCATGGCAATGGAAGCTCCCAGCCTCTCCTTTTTTCTTTTTTATTCTGGGATTTATTTACCTTCTATAATTGAAACTTTGTAGCCTTGAGGAGCTCGGAGCCAGCCAGGGTGGTCAGGAGGGAAGCCTCTTGCTTGCTCCAGCTCCATGGCCACGGCCTGCTGAAAGCAGGTATCTGGGGTTTATTTATCTTCTATAATTGAAACTTTGTTGCCTTGAGAGGAGCTCAGAGCCAGCCAGGGTGGACGAGAGGGAAGTTTCTTGCTTGCTCTAGCTCCATGGCCACGGCCTGCTGAAAGCAGGTATCTGGGGTTTATTTACCTTCTATAATTAAAACTTTGTTGCTTTGAGTGGAGTTCGGAGCCAGGTGGCAGACGGGAAGCTTGGCTTCCTCCATCATTGGGGCAACCAAGCCTCCTGCTCGCTCCAGCTCTGTGGCTGCAGGCTGCCATCTTGGTTGGGTTAATTTGCATATAGTCGTTCTGATTGGCTGGTGGGCATGGTGTAAGGTGTAGCAAAGGTACAGTCAATTTGCATGTTTGTCTTTCATTAGTGTAGATACCTAAAATATTATTTTCTTAAATAATATGAATCCATTGTCCTGTAACATCCTGAAATCTGTTACATTTTCAAGGTTTCCCTAGCACATTAGATGAGTTGATTTCTTTATCACTCAAAATTTATTCTTTACATTTTGCTTTGTATGTATCATTTTATATAAAAATTATAAATGTTAAATTAGAAAATAAATGCACTGGAGATGCTGTGATTATATGCATTTCAATGACTTGCCCTAAATATATTTTTAAATTTTGGGGGGAGAAAGAAAAAAGCCTAAAACTCATTATTACTCTATTAATTTGGAGTTTGCAACAATGAAACTTGATGGGGCTTTTGGAGCTGTAAAAAATGTCTTACCAAACAAACTCAGGTGAATATAGCTAATATGTATACTTTCTAAATGAAGCTTTTATCATAATTAACTTTTTGTATATATGCTTCTAATTGAAAAATTAGAGAAATAAAAGAGAATATAAACTTCTGATATTTTTGTTAATATACCCAGAATATGTTTAAAATAATAGCAAATCATTAAAGCTGTACATGACTCAGGCAAATGCCTCTAAAACTCTTGTTTAAATTATTTTTATATTCTCACTTATAGTAGTTTTTATTGTTTTGTTTTCCACTTTCTCTCTTTTTTGTTTGTGTCTTTTCATCTTGCAAAATCCCTGTATTTTATGTATAACTGCCTTTCTTATTTAGAAAAATTAGAAGATATCACATATCTATGTCTCCATTTCTCCTAGTTTCCATTTGTGTCTATCTAGTCTGATTCACTTTATCCTTGAAACTGACTTTTCAAGCTTATCAAAGGAAAACATTTTCCTGCCTTCAAGCTCCATTGCTACTCATAGAGACAGATTTTATTTTAGATCCAGCTAGGTGAACCTAGTTCCATTAAAGATCTCTGCCCAAAGGCTCAAAAAGAGTCAATAATCAATATTTAAATCAAGTAGGAAAGATATATAATAAGAAGTAAACTACCTTCTAATTCTATATTATGTACAGAGAGAACTGAAGGGAACAGAGAAACATGACAGTCTCAGAATTTCAGTGAACCTTAAAATCAGAGCTCAAACATTTATATACATACTTGCAGTCTTCAAAATTCAGGGGGAAAAAGACAAGAAAAGATTAACATAATTTCTTCAGAATAATTTTAAAATTCCATATAAAGTTTCTTTTGTTCTCATTTATTATAGACAAGCCCAACTTTCTTGTTTTGATATATGAGAATTATAAATATAGTCTAAAATTTTAAGGGAAATATTATACATACATGGATTAACACTACCATCTTGTGTTCATTTACATTTGAATAGTGCTTCTAATGACCTTTAATAGATATTGCACAAAATAGGACCTATATGACTTCAAGCTGTTAATGAGGACCCCCTAGCAAAATGGCAACATTTGCTATGGTATAATCTTTTTTGTCACTGTGTTGAATTTTAGCCTCAATACTTGTGGTACTTATTAATTTCTGTTCTTTTCCCACTGCACTCTGCCTGCTTTAGCTTTGATATGGGATCCTACAGACACAGGCACACATGCACAGATATAGACAAAGGCACACCAATACACACAGAAACAAAAATTCACATACCACACAGAGAAGGAGAGTGAAAAAAAATGTCCCGTTTGAAAACCAGATTAATTATAATCTGTGGAAATGTCTTAATTTTTGCTGGACTAAGTTTTGTTTTCTTTGAATATATAAATATTTTTTTAATCCTCACCTGAGAATATTTTCCCATTGATTTTTTAAGAGAGTGGAAGGCAGGGAAGGAGGAGAGAGGGAGAGAAAGAAAAAGAGAGAGGGAGAGGAGAGAGAGAGAGACATTGATTGGTTGCCTCCTGCATGTGCCCCTACTGGGACCAGGGATCAAACCTGCAAACCAGATACATTCCCTTTGACTGGGAATCAAACCAGCAACCAACCCTTTGGTGCACGGGCCAACACTCTAACCACTGAACAACGTAGGCCAGAGTGACTGGTTTCCTTTTTAAAGAAACACTTTTTATTGTGACAGGAAGTCTAAACAGGAGACAATTACTATGAAAAGAACTAAATGACTATCCATAGTAAGTAAGATATAGGAGTTGTGCCTTCTTATAAGTGGCTCAGGGATTAGATCTCACCTTTATGAAAATTAAGGAAAGACCTACCAGTGCTTCTGCTTATAGAGAAATGCTAATCATCACTACCTGGAGTCACTGATAATTCATTTAGAGTATTTTCTCTTCTCTAGCCCCTCTCCCAGTATCTGGAAAACTTCGATGGTCTCTCTACCTTAGATTAATACTGCTTTGGAGGAAAGTATAAAAAGAGATTATACCCAATAAATAAAATTATGTATGTGGAAAATTATAATTTCCTAAGGGAGGAATTGTGGTGAAGGTAGATATTGAGAATGCAGGAAGAATTCATGGAAAAATTGATGTCTCAAAAATATTATGAGGGCTGGTTAAGAAACTTCCTATAGTTAATTGTAGGGCTCATGTCATTTTATAAAGAAGTGTAAGTTTACAGAATCAAAACAAAGTGTGAGGATTGGGGGAAATCATTTTATACATATCTATCAGTCTATCACTCTATCTCTTTATCATCTGTCTATCTCTAAATATTGGTATGGTAAATGCAAATGTAAAAATACCATATACATATGGCCCTCTAGACAAAGCATAGTTAGCTACTATCAGCCTTTCTTCTGTGCTTACATGATGCCTGTTATGTTGTTTATATTAAACATTTTTGTCTGCTTCCACTTTATATTATAATCTTATCTGGAATATAAACTCCCTTTTTCTTTATTTAAAGTTTCTTTATTCTAGCACAAAAATTGGTCGGCTATCAGTAAATACTTGACTGAATTACTTAAAATGTTTCTGTTTGAATGCTGATTAAAGTGGAGAAAATAATTTCATTACCTTAGAAAAGAGTAAAAGCATTTAGCAATAAACTAAATATAACTAAGCCAAGAATCAAAACAATGCCAACGTTTTGAATTTAAAATGTAGAAAAATAGTCATTGTTTTGACCAACTAAGAAGAAATACAGAAGTGTACAAAACAATCATTTTGAGGCATAAAGAAAATACACTCCAAGTAGATGTTTCTTTGTAATATGGCTGTATTTTTTAAAGTTAGCTCATTGTTTGTTGTGTTTCATTGTTCTTTTAACAATGTGTAAAGGATTTGGAACAATCCACATTTTACTTGAAAAAATGAAGTCAAACTATTCTTTGCCTGGTAAAGAATATGAAATCCTTTAGAAAACAAGCATCATGTCGAAACTGAATTTATATAGCATTACTGTTGCTAAAAGGGAGATAGTATGCATTTCTATTCCTATTAGTTTTAGTGTATTTGAGTGAGTGAAAAACTCTTATTTGAATTTTATGGACAGATTGATCCAAACTTTAAAGGACCCCACTCAACAGTAAAGCTGAAAATTCAAGGTGTTGGTCGATGAAGTGTCAACAAAGAATGCAGCTTATCAAATTTATTTTTTTTCATTTATGGAAATCTAACAATGAAAGAATAAACACATCAGTGTTAAGTAATTATGTTGCTTAACTAATTAAAATATAAAAGTACTAAATTATTGGAGTCTAGAGGTGGGGGTGTGAGGTCAGATATGATTTTTAAGAAACACTGGTTTACTTAGCCATCAATGTCAAAACCCAAGAACCATTGCCAAGGAACAAATAGGGACAGTGTATTCCATAACATGAGATGGCCTTGCTAATCTTCAGGAGTATGGGGAAGAAAGATGATCAATAATATCTCATGTAGATTCCAGAGAAAACCAGTTTGATTTTTTAAAACAGACAAGAAACAAGGTATCTTCCGCCTTCAAACAAGAAGCATTAAATCCACATTATAATAACCTAAAAGTGTTGTGATGTGTGTGTGTGTGTGATGTGTGTGTGTGTGTGTGTGTGGTGTGTGAGGTGTGTGTGTGTGTGTGTGTGTGTGTGTGTGTGTAGCGAGAGAGAGATAAAAGGAAAAGACAGAAAATTTCTGAAGTAAGATTCTTGAAAAGCCACCCTAACACGATAAATATATTATCCCAAGACTACAGTAGGTAACCTAAAACATCTATCGTAGGATTGTCATGTGATTTATTAAGTGTTACTTTGGATGTTGCCCAAGGTCAAAATGGCCATTTATATTTAAATATTTTTCAACTCCAGAAAGTACTAATGTGTATGCTGAAGAAATTAGTTTTTCTTACCCAAATTAACTAATATATTTAAAACACTGGAATCAGAACTCCTTTTAAACAGATTGCTCTGAGGAAAACATGATTCAGAAACTTTTCAAAAAAGGCACTTGCTAAAGCAAATGAGAAATCTAATTTTTAAGTTAGACATTTGAGATAAAGTAGCTATTGAGAGAGAAGTACTAATTTTCAAGCTACCACAACTTTATATTGCTTTGGAAAATATATCTTCTTTATAGGTAAGCTGCAAGGATATCTGCATAAAAGCAGACATATGGAAAAAAAGAAATAATTTGAGTTGTTTTTAAGCAAGTATTTTGATTTTTTTTTCAAGGAAGAACCAGACAGCAATATCCTTAATAAGACTGTAGATCTACAGTCTTAAAGAATAAATAATTGCAAAATAACACATATTTGTATGCAAGATATTGGGACGAGTGTACTTAGTGATCACTGCTATTTTAACTCAAGCTATTCATAAACCAAATAAAGGGAAAGCTTCACATAAAACTCAGAAGAAAACACCTTTAATATACTTTTTTTAAAAATATATTTTATTGATTTTTACAGAGAGGAAGGGAGAGGGATAGTGAGTTAGAAACATTGATGAGAGAGAAACATCGATCAGCTGTTTCCTGCACACCCTCTACTGGGGATGTGCCTGCAACCAAGGTACATGCCCTTGACCGGAATTGAACCTGGGACCTTTCAGTCCGCAGGCCGACGCTCCATCCACTGAGCCAAACCAGTCAGGGCCTTTAATAAGCTTCAACCATTTATATTTGTCAGACAATGAATTGATATTATCTACACTACCAATGCCTTTTCCATTAAATTTCAAATGCATTGTACTTTCCCTAGATGTAACAGCATGCAAAACATATATAACATTTGTAAACATCAATAGCAATTGTATGTGCTTCTTATTTTTAAGTTATTTTTTTTCCTCTGGTCTTTTGCTTTTAACAGACATTTGAGCTATTTTAACAATGGAAATTTGTTGCAACAAAATGTTGTCATCCATGTATCTTCTCTTTAATTCAAGTAAGCAGTTTCTAGGTGATTACTGAAACAGTTACTAGAATATGTGATTTGTGTGATATGTGCATTAAATATAAATCAAACACTTTTGTTGGTAACTATTTCAAATTTAATACTGATTAAAGATCATCTTACTAAATTCTTTTTTTGCATAAGAAAGTTGGCAGTAGAGACAAAGACAGAACCCAGTCCAGAACTAGGATATGTTCTACAATTTAGAGCTCCTATTCCTCCCCTATTCCAGAGTGTAGCCACATTCATAATCATAGTAAAGCCTTTGTGTGTAATATTATATCCTCTTTAACAAAACGGCAGCTAAAAATCATGACCACTCTCTTAAGATTATAAATAATACTAGCAGCCCTGTGCACAAAATTCATGCAGGGGCGGGGAGTGTCCCTCAGCCCGGCCTGTACCCTCTCCAATCTGGGACTGCTGGCTCTTAACCACTCACCTGCCTGCCTGCCTGATCACCCCTAACTGTCATAAGAACATCTGGAAGGTTTCCTGGAAGTTCTCCCAGTCTAATTAGCATATTTCCCTTTTATTAGTAGATTTCCTTCCTTTTTTACAGCTGAGAAGTATTCCCTTATGTAAATGTACCACAGCTTTTTTATCCACTCATCTAATGATGGATACTTAGGTTGCTTTGAAATCTTGGCTATCTATATATATATAAAACTCTAATATACAAATAGACAGAATGGCGGAACAGCCGAACAACAGAACAACTGGTCACTATGACGTGCTGACCACCAGGGGGTGCGTGCAGAACATGGCGGGCGTTGGCCATGGCGGGATAGTGGAGCAGGTCAGCAGGGGCACCAGACCAAGGCAGGGTGCTTGTTGTTGTCATCAGGGCGAGCCTCTGGTGGTGACTGCAAGTTCTTTGCTCCCGCACACCACAGTCCTGCCTGGTGCTCGCACCTGCTGCCAGTACTGGAGCCATCACTTGCACCCGCTGCTGCTGCCCGGCGCCCAGCACTTGGCATTGGCCCCGATGGCTCGGCACCTCAGTGGGTGTGAGTGGAGGCTGCCGGCCCCAATTGCCCCTCAGAGCTTTTCCACCTCCCCCTGCTCCTTAGGGGCGATTGGGGCCAGCAGCCACTGAAAGCACTGGCCCCACTCACACCCGCTGCCGGCGCCGGCCTCAATCGTTCCGCACCATCAGCAGGTGCGAGTGGTGGCAGTGGGAGCGGGGCTGTCGGCAGACAGGGAACTGGGAGCCTTGACAGCAGGGGCAGGACGACGGGGTTGCGAATGGGCTGAGACTCACCATGTGCCCACAGCAGCCTCGCGGGTCTCAGCCCACCCTCTGCACCCTCAGCCCCTGAATCCACAGTTCCTTTCAAGGTGTACGAATTTGTGCACTGGGCCCCTAGTTATAAATAAACTGCAATGAACATAGGGGTGCATATAGTCTTTTGAATTAGTGTTTTGGGTTTCTTTGGATATGTTCCTAGAAGTGGAATTTCTGGGCCAATAGGCATTTCTATTTTGAATTTTTGTTGTAATTTCATACTGGTTCCCACAGTGATGGCACCAGTCTCCATTCTCACCACAGGGAATGAGGGATCCTTTCCTCTACATCCTCACCAGCACTTGTTGTTTGTTTATTTATTGATGAGACATTCTGACAGGTGTGAGATGATATCTCATTGTGGTTTTAATTTGCATTTTTCTAATGACTAGTGACCTTGTGCGTCTTTTCATGTATCTATTGGCCATCGTTATGTCCTCTGTGGAGAAGTGTCTATTCAGGTCCTCTGTCCCTATTTAGTTTGATATTGTCCCATTTGTTTGTTTTTATTTTTTGCTTTGTTTCCTTTGCCCTAGGTGATACAGCAGAAAAAGAATATCGCTATGAGAAATGTCAAGATTTCATTGATTGTGTTTTCTTCAAGAATGTTTATAGTTTTGAGTCTAACATTTAAATCTTTAATCTATTTTGAATTTATTCCTGTACATGGTGTAAGAAGGTGGTTTACTTTCCGTTTTTGTAAATATTTGTCCAATTTCTCCCCAACATGATTTATTGAATAGATTACCTTTAGCTCATTGTATGTTTTTGCCTCCTTTATCAAATATAAATTGACTGTAAAGGTGTGGGATTATTTCCGAGCTCTATTCTTTTTTCATTGATCTATATGTCTGTTTTTATGCCAGTAACATGCTGTTTTTATTACTATGGCCTTGTAGTATAGTTTTAAGTCGGGTAGCATGATCCCTCCAACTTATTTCTTCTTTCTCAAGATTGCTTTGGCTATTTGGGGTTCCATAAAAAAAATATGGAATATTTTATTTAGTTCTGTGAAATACATGATTGGTATCTCAAAAGGAATTTCATTGAATCTATAGATACCTTTGTGTAGTATGGAAATTTTAATGATGTTAATTTTTTCTCTCCATGAACAATGTAAATGCTTCCACTTATTTGTATCCTCTTCACTTTCTTTCTTCAGTGTCATAATTTTCAGTCTACAGGCCTTTAATATCCTTGGTTAAATTGATTCCTGGGTATTTAATTTTTTTTGAAGTAATTGTGAATGGGATTGCTTTCTTAGTTTCCCTCTGGCAGAGGCGTCAGGCCTGGGCAAGGGGCCGATCCTGCGATTGGAGGGTGATGGGGGTCAATGCCTGAGGGCTCCCAGTATGTGAGAGGGGGCAGGCTGGGCTGAGGGACACTCCCCCCCACCCCCACACACACACCCAGTGCACGAATTTCATGCACCGGGCCCCTAGTATTACTATAAACCTCTATATGTGATTAAAACCATTAATTTTAATGGTTCATTATTATTTTTTGATGGGAAAAGATCACAGTATTCAGGAAATGATTCAATTCCATATTTGAGAAGAATGAATTTAGTTTTGATTGAGAGATAAATCCCTCTTTAACTAAGAAAGATTAACAAAGCACAGAATTTTTATGTTTTTAAAAATAATTTTTATATTTATATGTTTATGTTCACCTCTTTTAAATAATATTTTTCCATAAAGTGAGAAAGGAAGGAGGAAAGAAAAAGGCCTTAGGAAAAGAGGCTGCATAAGCTTTCTTTATTCAAAATACTTTTAATTTAATTCCATATCTAAAGGTTTCAAAGGGAAATATTGTTTTTAATATTATGGAAATGCTATAATCATGCACTTGAATTTATTTCTGTACAACAGAGCTGGGCAGAAGTAGTTAGATGACAACATCAATAAACACAGGATTGGCTGGGTTAAGTTTGCAACTCTTTTAGTCATTTTGTTAAAACCAGCTGGCCCTCTCCCACTTCTCTGCATAGATGCTAAAAATAAAACTTTCAGTGAATAAGTGTTTTCTAAACATTAAACTATGGTTGCATCTGCATTATGACAGCAACAGAGATAGAACCAGGGAAAAAGTACATTCATTTTCTTTACATGATCCATATACTTGATTAACAGATCTTCTTTCCAGTCAATCTATGCTCATTTGCTCAATAATGATATCTTCCATGGCAATGACAGTGCGGTACCATCTCACACCAGTCAGAATGGCTATCATCAACAAATGGCAAGTGCTGGCGAGAATGTGGAAAAAAAGAAACCCTCATGCATTGCTGGTGGGAATGAAGCCACTGTGGAACGCAGTAT
>NW_006289083.1:281331-283064 GCF_000327345.1 Myotis davidii
AGGTAAAAGGAACAGAACAACCAAAGGACTTATATGCAAGCATATAGGCCTATCCAATGGACACAGACAATGGGGGGGGCGGGGTGAGGGCATGAGTGGAGGGGATAGGGGGTAAAGTGGGGATAAGGACACATATGTAATAATTCATCAATAAAGAAATTTTAAAAATATTCAGCCTTAAATATATATTTTAAAAAAATGATTTCCTGTCTGTGTTCTACACCAGGAAGGTCTTTAGAAATAGAAATTTTCTATATTCTTTGACAATTTTCTTAGATGGTTCTCTACCCTGCTATATTCTCTAGGAGAGTGAGAAATGAGGGAGCAAGGACATTGCCTAGGGTGGCAGGAACAGTTCAGCTCTCATAAATTCATCCCAAAGATTTTCTATAAAATGGCAAATCTACTTGGGAAGTTCAATTTTCAAATATTTCAGAAGTAATATAAAAGTTAAATGTTTAAACAGATCTGCTTTCAAGCAACTCCATTGTGCTTCCTCATTTAATTGCTAGAAAATGAGGTAAGACATATTTATATGTCGGATTGACTTGAAATAAAAATTCCAGAATTTATTTTATAAAGTTCATAATAAACATCTTATAAGAATATTATTTCTTTTTTTAAATAAAATATATTAACTATCTGGAGGAAGGGGGGGTCAGATGGGAGAAAATAATATAAATATTAATACTTTCAAAATATTAACACTGCCTCAGGGTTCAGTTGATTAATGTTCTAATAACTTCTGCAAACAACAAAAGAATGGAACCGGGCCATTTAATTTAAATAAAGAAACACTGTGTAATAAATGCTGAGTTCTAGTTAATATTCATTAATGTTAATATATGAACTATGAATGCTTAAATTATTATTTTGTGAGTAAACTTAACAGCTTTCACCAACCTACATTCTAGTCAAGTATATGACAAAGTTTTGCAATGAGAAAATAAAATTACCAATTTCTTACCAAGTAAAGTTTTAGCTTTAAGTTTCTCGTCAGTGCTGAGACCCTGAAAATGGGTCAGTTAATTGACAATCTATCAATCTGACAATGTTATAGTTCTAGAAATGTAACAGTAGCTATGGCTCATAAAGATATTAAATTATAGTAAGGATGGATCAGCAATATTTAAAAAAAAACAGTAAAGAAGGTATAGGAGTAATGATTCACAAGTAAGAAGTTGGATTCTTTACATTAGAATATAGCAGAACTTATATAAGTAAAATAATAATCATAATAATTTCCATTTTGTTCAATATGATAAACATAAAGTCTAGTGACTTTTCAAATTTTATTTATTTACTTGAAGCCTGTGCCCAAAAATTTGTGCACTCCAGGAGGGGGGGTGTCCCTCAGCCTAGCCTGTGCCCTCTCGCAGTCTGGGACTGCTTGGGGGATGAACACCTGCTGGCTTAGGCCTGCTCCCCGGGAGATCAGGCCTAAGCTGGCAATCAGACATCCCTCTGGCAGCCTGGGAGCCCTCGGGGGATGTCCACTTGTCAGCAGGGAGCAGGCCTAAGCTGCAGTCGGACATCCTTAGTGCTGCTGAGTAGGCGGGAGAGGCTCCCACCACCAGCGCTGTACAGGCAGCTGTCAGCCTAGCTCAGGGGTGGGCAAACATTTTGACTCAAGGGCCACAATGGGTTCTTAAACTGGACTGGAGGGTCAGAACAAAAGCATGGATGGAGTGTTTGTGTGAACTAATATAAATTCAAAGTAAACATCATTACAT
>NW_006289083.1:283370-284171 GCF_000327345.1 Myotis davidii
AGGGTCAGTTTGCATATTACCCTTTTATTATATAGGATAGAGGCCTGGTGCATGGGTGGGGGCCGGCTGGTTTGCCCTGAAGGGTGTCCTAGATCAGGGTGGGGGTCCCGCTGGGATGCCTGGCCAGCCTGGGTGAGGGGCTGATGGGTGTTTGCAGGCTGGTCACACCCCCTTCAGGGTGGGTGTCCCCACTGGGTTGGGGACAAACATGCAAATTGACCGTACCTGGAAGAAGGGCTGATGGCTGTTTGCAGGCTGGTCAAAAGCCCCCCAGTGGGCACCCTCACCCCATGGAAGTTTGGCCAGCCTGGTGAGGGGCTGATGGCTGTTTTCAGGCTGGCCACACCCCATTTAGGGTCCCCACTGGGTTGCTCAGGGTCCCCACTGGGTTGCCTGGCCAGTCTGGGTGAGGGGCTGAGGGCCGTTTTTTGGCTGGCCAGCCCCCTGGCGATGGAAGCTCCCAGCCTCTCCTTTTTTTCTTTTTTCCTTCTTTTATTCTGAGATTTATTTACCTTCTAATTGAAACTTTTTTGCCTTCAGTGGAGCTCAGAGCCGGCCAGGATGGGCAGGAAGCTTGGCTTCCTCCATCACTGGAGCAACCAAGCCTCATGCTCACTCCAGCTCTGTGGCTACAGCCAGCTGAAAGCAGGTATCTGGGGTTTATTTATCTTCTATAATTGAAACTTTGTTGCCTTCAGTGGAGCTCAGAGCCGGCTGGGGCAGGCGGGAACCTTAGCTTCCTCCATCACTGGGGCAACCAAACCTTCTGCTCGCTGCAGCTCCGTGGCTGCTGGCAACCCT
>NW_006289083.1:284297-305308 GCF_000327345.1 Myotis davidii
TATTTATTTATATATTTTTATTGAGTTTACAGAGGAAGGGAGAGGGAGAGAGAGATAGAAACATCAATGATGAGAGAGAATCATTGGTCAGTTGCCTCCTGCAAGCTCCACACTGGGGATTGGGCCTGCATTCCAGGCATAAGCCTTGACCGGGAATCAAACAGTGACTTCCTGGTTCATAGGTTGATGCTCAACTACTGAGCTATGCTGAGAAGGCTAAAAAGGGCTAATTCAAATGTAATCCTGATATTCTGGGGGCTAGCAATTGGAATCCATGCCAGCAAGCTAACCTATAATTAAGTCATTACCTCCTTCTCAGAAACTGGTCTGTCTACCTTCCCAGGACAGGACCTGAGATGTGTTCTACTCCAATATGTAGACGACTTCCTACTGGCTAGCTCCACAGGAGCTCAGTGCTGGGAGGGAACATGAGCCCTTCTGAGATCGTCAACTGAAACAGGTTACAGAGTGTCCAAGAAAAAAACACAGATTTGTCATAAAGAAGTCAAGTATCTAGGCTTCTGAATCACCCAAGGGGAACGAAGGCTAGGGATTGAAAGAAAGCAGGCAGTATGTCCCTTTCCAGTCCCTTGCACCCAGCGGCAGATTTGGGAATTCCTGGGAGCGGCAGGGTTCTGTTAAATTTGGATCCCAGGGTTTTCAGACCTGGCCAAGGCTCTCTATGAAGCTTTAAAAGGAGAAGAGAAGGCACCCATCGCCTGGGGTCCTGAACAGGATAAAGCCTTCACTGAGCCCCCAGCACTAGGGCTACCAGATGTGACACGAGACTTTAATCTTTTTGTTCACGAGAACAGCAGGGTAGCCCTAGGAGTTCTGACCCAGGAGTTTGGACCCTGCAGAGACCAGTAGCCTATCTCTCCAAACAGATTGAAGCAGTTGCCTCCGGGTGGCCCCCATGTTTCAGGCCCCTTGCAGCCACAGCATTGTTAGTCAAGGAAGCGGATAAGCTTACCTTAGGACAAAACTTAAATGTAAAAGTACCTCATGCTGTTGTCACCCTGATGGAAGCAAGGGGGCAGCACTGGCTGACTCATGCTCGAATGACTCAATACCAAGGACTGTTATGTGAGAATCCGAGGGTAAGATTAGAAGCAGTGAGAACTCTTAATCCTGCCGCCTTTCTACCCATCGCTGAGCGGGCCCCTGAGCATGATTGCCTGGAAGTCCTAGAGGAGGTGTATTCCAGCCAGCCAGACTAACAGATAGGCCCCTGCCAAACCCCGGCTTGGTATTGTTCACAGAGGGCAGCAGCTTCTTAGATGAAGGAAAAAGATGAGCCGGATGTGCAGTGGTATCAAACGTTGAGACAATCGAGACACGGGCCCTGCCTGAAGGGTGGTCAGCGCAGAGGGCAGAACTTTGGGCCATAGTAAGAGCCCTAGAACTCAGTAAGAATAAGCGTGTCAACATCTTCACTGACTCACACTATGCCTTTGCTACCCTGCATATCCATGGGGCCATATATAAGGAAAGGGGGCTCTTGAAGGCTGGAGGAAAAGGAATCAAAAATCAGAATGAGATTTTAAAGTTACTAGAAGCAGTCTGGGAGCCCAAGGAAATAGCTGTCATCCATGCAAAGGTCACCAGAAAGGGAAAGACTCAGTGTCAGTAGGAAACCAACGTGTTGATGCCGCAGCCAAGCAGGCTGCTAAAGAATAAGTGACACCATCGCAGATCATATTGGCCCCCAAGTTACCTGAACCTCCAAAATACACCCCTCAGGAGGAGGAATGGGCCCAGCAAGAAGGGGGCAAGAGAACAAAGGAAGGCTGGTGGATACTCCCAGATCATAGGGTCTATGTCCCAGAACAGTTATCTCATAAGGGAGTCCTCCAGCAGCATGAACTTACTCATTTAGGAAGAGTCCTCCAGCAGCATGACCTTACTCATTTAGGAAAGGCTGCCCTAGAAGCTTTGTTAGGCAGGTACTACCTAATTGCCCATCTTCCCTCCTTGTGAGCCTCAATCTCTCAGCGTTGCCTCCCCTGTGTTCAGAACAATGCCAAACAGGGTCCAGTGGGACCAATAGGAGTTCAGCACTGTGGGCAAGCTCCTTTTGAGGACTTAAAGTAGATTTTACAGAAATAGGGCCTAGCAAAGGAAATAAATACCTGCTGGTCTTTGTTTACACCTTTTCAGTTTGGATTGAGGCATATCCCACTTGCAAGGAAAAGGCGAGAGAAGTCACTAAGGCATTGCTGAAGGATATAATTCTACTGTATGGAATGCCTCTGACCATAGGGTCTGATAGTGGCCCATCCTTTGTAGCAGAAATAGTACAACAGGTAGTTAAGGTGAAAGGACGAAGAGGGAATGTGAAACTGTGTCCCTAACTGGGAATAACCACAGGAATGCTAAAAATGTCCCGACTCCCCAACCACCACCCTAGCGGACCAATGAAGTTCCAAGAAAACAGCTAAGGTCCAAATTAGGCTATACCATAGGATGTTCCTTGTGCGCCACCCTTGACCAATCAGGAGGTAGCAGGGCATAGCTCAAGCCAAGGAATGCATTAGTCATCGCCTGCCCTTTGTGCTGTAAGTTCCTGCTGTAAGTTCCTGCTGTAAGTCCCTGCTGTAAAACCCTGGAATAAAACCCTGGCCTGGAACCAACCAATCACTGTCGCCCACCTCACCCACCTAAGCCCACCCAAATGATTAGCCCCATAAAATCTTTGTCCCCTTGGAGCTCAGGGCTCTTCGCATGCTGCCGCTGTGTCCGTAGAGCGGAGGGACCAAGCTCGAGCTTGAATAAAGGCTCTTTGCTTTTGCATTGGACTCGGCTCCCTGGTGGTCTGTCTTTGGGGATCTTGTAATCTGGGTTTAACAAAGGCTTTAGAAATTAAATGGAACATACATACAGCCTACAGCCCTCAGAGTTCAGGGCAAGTAGGACACATGAATAAGACTATAAAGCAGACTATGGCTAAGCTATGCCAAGAGACAGTCTTATCCTGGACAGATATCTTGCCTCTTATACTCTTGCAGGTATACTGTGCCCCAAGGGCCAGGGTAAGTTTCTCTCCCTTTGAAATTCTCTATGGCAGACCCCCTCTCTTGATTCGGCCAAAGGGAGATTTGAGGGAAATAGGGAACTTAGAAATCCAGAAACAACTACAAGGACTTGGAAAAACTGTCTTTGAGGTCCACTGGTGGGTTACTGACTGACTACCCATCTCTCTAGGAACAGCAGTACATCCTTATAAACCTGGAGACCAGGTTTGGGTAAAGGATTAGAAAAAGAAGCTCCTCAAGCCTACCTGGAACGGACCGTATCCAGTCATATTAACCACCCCCACAGCTAGGTTGCAGGACTGAACACCTGGATCCACCACTCCCAGGTGAAGGCAGCCCACCAGTCAAGTGACACCCAGCCTGAGTGGAAGGTGACCTCTGACCAGAAACACCCCCTGCCGATCACCCTCAAGAAGACAGTAGACCTGGCCAATCAACCTGCTCCAAAGAACTCAGATAACATCCAGCTGAATTCTCCCTAACACTAATATTTCTTTCTTATCTCCTCATAAAGGTAATATGCTCTGGTATCATTGGTTTTATCTTTCTAATAATTCTCATTTTGTCTTTTTATGAGTACCGTTGGAACCCGAGGCTAGTACCAGGAGGAGAACTCATCTGCTCTTGCTGGAACACAGAAGCACCATAAAATTACTGTTTCTCACACAGCAAGGAACAAAGGCCTCATCATGAATTGTTGGACTACACCTTGTCATGCCATCCTTGGCTACATCTGCCTGGCAGAAATAGTCATAATACTACTCTTTCTCTTAGCGGTTCACTGTTGTAGACCCCCACTGAACAGAAATAGAGGAAATGACATGATCCCGCTAATAATATTAGCAGGTACATACTTGCCTCCCATAGGAGCCACTGCCACATGTCCTTGCTTAGATACTCGCTACCCAAATTGCTAGACCTGGTAGTATATGGAAAAGCCCAATCAAGCCAGATTTTTGTTAGCTCTACTTATCAGCCTGCGGCATGTTATGACTCCACTACCAAATGGACATGGGGGGCGGGGGGTTGGAATTGTATTGGACGGAAAAAATAATAGGACTTGTCAGGGCCACTGTGCAGCTAACTAACGTTGCTCCTATTTGTTTCAGTACGCAGGGCCAGCATCCAGCAGGTTGCCTCCCAGATGAATTATGCAACTCTACCCTCAAGGCTGAAAACACCACTTACCCCTCGTGCCCCCTGCAGGAACATTCTATATATGTGGGACCGTGGCTTACCTCTGCCTGCCTGCAAACTGGACGGGAATGCCTTTAAACTTCAGATGGTCCTACAAACCAGAAGAATTCCCTATAAACCCCTCCGAGAGGAAAAGACGGATGCTAACCCCTTTGTCATTGCCCCTTTCCAGCTGGAAGTTGCTAAGACCAATCGTCACCCCTGTTCACCATAACATCCCGTAGTTGTTGTACCACAAGGCTAAGAGAAGTTTGTGGGAGAGGGGTGGGCGGGGTAATGAGAAGGCTAAAAAGGGCTAATTCAAATGTAATCCTGATATTGGGGGGCTAGCAATTGGAATCCATGCCAGGAAGCTAACCTATAATTAAGTCATTACCTCCTTCCCAGAAACTGGTCTTGCAGAACCTGTCACTGAGGCCATAAACCTATGAACAGTGCACTGCCTGGGGGGAGGGTTGTTATCGCTGGCACCTGGCCAGGCCATCAGATATGGCCTGGAGACCCCCAACACCTGAGGGCCTTCTTGCAAGCCCCTGAAAAGGACTGGAAGCATAATCCATATTTGCGGGACAAAGGCCACAGGGAGGTATAAAATGAGGGCCCCTACACGTTTCAGTACTCTGATTTGGAAATTATTCCCGGAGTCCACCAGTGTAATTAAAACAGTGTTCCTCCATTTCTTCAAAGTGTCACTTGGTTTTTCTGGGGTCTTCTGCAACAATGCAGGTCTGGTACAAATTTATTTCAAATAAATACTACTTGAAAATAGGAAACAATTTTCTTTTGGAAACAAGAAAACTAAAGCTTAGAGATATTAAGATATTTGCCAAGGACTACATACAGAGTGTTAAATTAATTAAACAAGGAGGCTATTAAACTAATATGGCTCTAATACTGTTGCAGACTATCTAAGCAAACCAAATTCTAGACATGCAAATGCCTCAAGGTTATAAAATTAAAACCCAAGGACAACCAATCATAAATCATTACTTAGACTTTAAACTATAGCCAATTCATAATATCTCTCCTTTGCTACTCCCTTTTCTCTATAAAAATCTCTCCCAGAGCTTCTATGGGTACACTTACAATTTGGTGCTGCAGATTAGAAAGGATTTTTTTCTCTTAAAACTTTTAATATACCTAGTTTATCTTTTAACAATAGTAATGAATAACAAAAGCTAGGATTCTCTGGGTTAAACAATATTCTTTATATAAACGCTCTGTTCAAAATTATCATCCTGATAAAAGCATTGACTAAATACTCATAATGCAGTCATTAACTTTTTATGTTGAAAATAACCTTGAACTTACCATTTATGTTTCTGAATTAATCTTTTGAATAACCTCAAATAAAAGTTTTCTAATTTGGAAGATGAATTTATGTTATGGGTGTAAACAAAAATCTGTCGGATTCAGATCATTTTGGAGAAAAAAGTAAACCCAATTAGGTAAAAGATTGGTGTAAAAACTATACAATCATTAGAAATATTTGTACTACATAAAGAACTTCACAGGAAATATTACAAGAGAATTTTGAGGAAGGCAACAGTGAAATAATAACCAATGATTTTGAAAGATGTGAAGCAGGAATTTCAGGGGAACATAGGCAGGCTTAGACATTTTTTTTAGAATTGGGGTCCATGGAAAAGCATGGGGCTGCAGACTGGGTGAAGGTACATTTCCATAACACAAGGAAGCCAGGTGCAGTTACATCTCCATAAGACAAGGGAGCTGCAACAATTGCATTTACATAAGACAAGTCTTCTCCCTCCCTACATGGGAATCAGTTCTGTGGGATCCTTTCCCCCTCCCTACTTGGGAGTTCGTTCTGTGGGACTCTTCCCTCTCCCCACGTGGGAGCCTGTACTTGTTCTTCAATAAATCTCCCCCTTTGCTATACCACTTTCTGTCCGTGGATTCATTCTTTGATTCCAGCAGACAAAGAATCCAGGTTCCAGTTCAAATATTGGGTATCAGAAGTGTATCACCTACCATGAATATTCAAAATGAAGTCTACTTTGAAGTTCTACAATGTGTAGTGCAGACTAAACAACAATGTTGATCGGACTATTAAGAAGGGCCCTTGTCAGTCACCAGGAGCTTCCTGAAGAGGTGGAACTTAACCACAATTTAAGAGGAACTTGCCTTAAGAGGTACCAGGATAAAACCCAATTACTCTGATTGTGAGGCTGAGAAAGGATGGAGAATAGGAAGTACTTCTGCATAAGTAGGGCTTTCCAAGCTACGGACATGAAAGTCATTTTATTGTTCTGCTAATAAGTGAAAATTCTTGTCCATTCACTTATAAATTCATTTGGCTAGCCTTTAATGTATTTTTGTGTGAATATGACAAATTGTTCCCTTGTTTCCTTTTTTCTCAATAGCTACCTTGTCTTGTTTTTAACTGTTGATTGATCTCTAGCTACACTGATATTTTTAGAGCAATTTTCTTTTTTAAAAATCCAAAAAGTAGTTATATTTGTTCAATACAATCATTCTGTATATCTGGACACTACAGAAAATTATTCAGTAATTTGTCTAAAAATAATGAGCATGTATATTATCATATATCCCAATCTGATTTTAATACTTTTTAAAAATAAAGCCCATGGTATTCTACCTTGGTTGTGAAAGGAAAAAAATGCTACAAGCCGCCTGTTTTATCTCAACTCCCCAGGCTCCCCCTCCCCAGGCTTCCCCCCACCCCGCTAGAGACGCCAGGGATGGGGAACAAAGGGAGTGCAGGCCTTGAGGCTGCCCTCGGAGATAGCCCCGGTCACAAGCAGCAGGCTGAGTAAACAGAGCACCAATCAACCATTAAGATAAACAGGTTGTAAAAACGCCCTACTGAGATACACAGCAGGGTCCTTGGAATTTCTTTGTTCCTCCTGCATGCAGCCCCTCCCTGATGTGTGATTTTTGCATATAAATATCTGAAAGACTTGTTGCCCGGGGCCCAACTCCGCTCCTGCGTGAGTTTCGAGTTGAGCCCCAGCGCGCTGGAATAAAACCTCTTGTGGTTTGCATCAAGTAACGTCTCCTGCGGTTGATTGGGGTCGCCGTCAGTCTGCAGGACAGAGTGAGGGTCCCATTTCGGGGGTCTCACAGTTGAACATTCATTTTGATTGAAATAAATTAGCATGCATTCATCCCTAGATTTCTAGAGAAAGAGTAACCAATAAAACCCTGATGTGTGGCTCCCTACTCTTCTTCCAATTTGGTCTTGCTTTAGATAAGAACATGGGCTTATCAATAGCCTTGATTAGTTCTTTCATAAGTGTTCATTTGGAAAATAAAAGTTGTAAGTGGGGCATGAAATCTCATTTGGAGATGGCTGAAAGTCTGTTACTTAATACAATTTAACACTATAATCACTCTTTGGTTTTTAGTCTGTATTTTATATCTCATAGCAGAAATATTTCATCTTTAATTGTAGGTGACAAAAATGTTCATATATATAATAAAGCTTTAATAATAAAAGTGGCATTATGCTATATATATATGTATATATATCTTTTCCAGCTGATTTTCAAAGAAATGTACTTTAAATTATACTCTCTTTATTAAAACATTTTACCAGTGCTTTGAGGTAAAATCCTGTAAAGGATAGCTTTTATTAAAAATAAAATAATATAATTTATGAAATTAAAATTATAGTATGCACCACTACAAGTATATGTATATAATACAAATAAAAATATAAAAAATATATAAATTTTAGGACAATAAGCATATCTTGGTTTTATAATTTAATATAGTTATTTGAATATATTCATTTGAATATATCATTTCTATTTAATCAATATTTAAGTGGTCAGTACTCTAATTAATAAATTAAAAAATAGCTTTACTACTGTGATTTTTTGAGGAAATTGTTCTAGTTTTGTTCAGTAAGCTCTACACATACTATAACTTTTAAATTATATTGAAGGAAAGCAGAATATGCCATCCCAAAATGTACATCTTACGCATGTGGATTATTTTGAGCTGAAGGCCATCAAGACCAGTCAACGCAAGAAAAAACTTTTGCTTCCGCTTGCCTACCTAAAAGAATTTAGTCAGGGGGCCTGGCTCAGAGAGAGAGAGAGAGTCATTATAAGAGATAACTTTTCTCTGGCAGGTAACTTTTCTCATACCCTCCTACTTTGAAGCCCCAGGGCCTATTCCAGTCCGTAGCTGAGGATGGCCTATAAGCCTCAACTGCCTACTTGTCATTGGGTCTCATATTTTTTATGAAACTCCTGTAAATCTAAAATTAAAAAAATTGTTTTACTCATGTTAATCTATCTTATGTAAATTTAACTATTAAACCAGCTAAAGCCCCTAGAGGAGTAAAATAAAAATTTTTCCTCCCCAGTATTATTGAACTATGGTAGTAACCATCTCATGTAGAAACTATAGTTTAACTCTAACCCTGTTGTTTGGCTTAACAATAGAAAAGTTATTTTGATTTTCTGAATTGTATATGTTATGCCCAGATTTCAAGATCCCCCAAGACAGACCACTAGGGAGCCGAGTCAGCATAGAGTCATTTATTCAAGCCCGGGACTTGGTCCCCCCCCCCGCTTCCATTACTGGATGCAAGAGAGAGCCCCGAATCCCAAGGGAACAAAGAATTCGATTGAATGACTATCCCATTGATTGTTATCTTACTGGTTTTAGAAAGCACATTCTTCTGTACCTGGGAAACAGGACAGCACAATTATCCTAAATTGTCTTAGTGGCCACAGATAATGCGTTCTAGTTGACTCAGTGGTCCCAAGACCAGGACAGCACAATTACTCTAAATTGCCTCTAGATAATGAATTTTTGGCAACCCAGTGGTCTCAAGACCCTAGGGCTCTAGATAATGTGTTCCTGTCAACCCAGCAATCCCAGATTATGTGTTTCTGTCAACTCAGTGATCCCGAGACCCAAAACTGTAATTAACATGCTTAATTCTGCTTCTGTAAATGCTTTTTTTGCGAACCAGGTTCCTCATTCCAAACCCCGGGTTGTAATCAATACCTTTGTGATCTTTGCCTATATAAGTCTGGTTTTTCAACCATCTTATTACTATGAGATTTGGGAATGACCCCTCATAGTTCCGGATTGCAATAAACGTGACTCTTTAATTCGACTTCTTGAGGCGTCCTTCTGTGATTCATGGGGTGCATTACAACAATATGAATCAGTTAATATATGCATATGTGTATTTTTAATTATTCATTCTAATGCTTCAAATAAAAATGAGCCAAAAAGTTAACAAAATAATTATTATATAGTTCCAAAGACATGAATAAAATTAATGGCTAAAATTTTAAATAAAACTGCAATGTACTTTCCAGTTTTATTTAGCAATTAATTTGTTTTATTTTTCTTAGTAAATCAATTTTAAAACACTTTTTCAAAATATTGTACTTGCAACTTCTTATTTTGGTCCATCTCATGTGTGGTAACTGGTAATTACATAAGTTAAAATACTATAAAGTAAATCTGCTTTCTAGGAATGAGCAATGTGCACAAGAATTTAATAATTTAAATTATTTCATTTTGATGATTAAGCTTTCTGAAGAGGATATAAAATGGTACAAAATACCTCTAGGCATATTTCATTTGCTTCATACTCTATACATTTTAAGAAGAGAATGAAGATAAAAAATAACTTTTACAGTTTTAATAAAATGATTGCTTTATAATTTTAATACAACATTAGCTAAGAACAAGTCTCATTAGGAGATTTTGAACATGAAACTAAATGGACTATTCTATTATTTATATAATATCTACCTATATACCTATCTATTAGGATACATATCTATCTATATCTATAACTATATCTATCTATCTATCTATCTATCTATCTATCTATCTATATCTACCTATCTATTAGGATACAGATCCTATTACCTACATTAAATGAAATAGACTTTGTCTATTGATGTCTTTCAGTCAATTACATCCCTGTGATTGCATTCCAATTACACTAGAAACAATTATGCCAGTATATATTGTCTTCCTCTATTAAACTTTAAAATCTTGAGAGCTTAACTTAACATTTTCCATGGAACTTACTAAGAGGAAGAAGAAGAAAAAGGAAATTTAATTCACCAATATAATTTGGGGCATTTGTATATTCTATGGAGATTAGAGATCCTGGTTCTTGAACCTTTAATTCAAAATTCCCCAGAGCCACTGGGTTTCACAGCTTTTATTTCTGTCAGTGCTTTCCCAGAGAGGTGTGAGCAGAGTGAAAGAGTGAAAACTAATTGCCCTAATAGCTTTAGGAACATTGAAGTGTTCTGCATAACTCTGGAGGGAGCACAGAATCCTGTGATTACCAAGAAGAATAAAGTTTCCCAAATTCTATCCATTTCTCTATGGTCACTTGAGGGGGTGCTTATTTTTGGATAACTAAGGCAAGGTTTCTTTCTCTCTCTCTCTCTTTTTTTATTGTCTAAAGTTTTACATATGTCTCCTTTCACCCAAATTGACCCCCTCCCCCATCCTTTCCCAGCACCAGCAAGCCCCCATTGCCCCAGTGTCTGTGTCCATTGGTTATGCTAATATGCATGCATACAAGTCCTTTGGTTGCTCTCTAACCCCTCCCCCGCACCCGACGATTTGTCTCTAGATGGATCTATTCTTGTTCGTCAAATTATGTTGATCATTATATCCCACATATGAGTAAGATCATGTGATATTTATCTTTCTCCAACTGGCTTATTTCGCTTAGCATATGCTCTCCAGTTCCATCCATACTGTTGCAAGTGGTAAAAGTTCCTTCTTTTTAATAGCTGTATAGTATTCCATTGTGAAGATGTACCACAGTTTTTTATAATTCTTTTTCTCCTATCCATGAACTTATTGCATGAGTATAAAGGCCAGCCAGGAAAAAGGAGTAGTGATTTGCTAAATGAAACCTGCCATTTAAAAGCTGCAATATTTGGAGAAAAAAATAGTAATCAATTGGAATGTTTAGGCAGCTTTAGAACCTTGCTCCTCATATGCCACTCACCTACCTCATACATAAATGCATTTGCTGCTATCAGTCCAAAACATATTTCAGTTATTCTTTTGAATTTAAAGTCAGTTCATTCAATTTGTCAATGCCCTTAAGTCTAATATAAAAATTGACATATTTGGACTAATTTCTTTTTTTCTTTTCATTTTCTGAGTTACGGAAGAACCACAGAAAGAAACCAACATTGTTATTTATTGAAGTGTGCAATTTCATCCAATTCATTATTTTCTTGAGGACTTTGACACCATGTACTTATCAAATAGTTCATCAATTAAAATTTATAGCAGCACTACTGGAGTTTGAACAGACTGTGTTCAATTTGCTTTTTCTCTTTCAGCATTATCCACACCACTTGCCATCAAAATTATCAGGGCATCCTCTAATAATCCAACACCAGTTGGACATCATTAAACTTTTAAAATTTATGAATTTAAGAACTTTCATACTGAAAGCAAATACAAAGCACACAAAGTCTATAATATTTTTGTTAGAACTGTTAGAGTGATTTCAATAAAAAAATAGTTAAAAATGTATCATTCAAATCACACAGTTAAATACCTGTAAAGAAAGGCAAGTAAAAATTCACCACAAAATATCTGCCTGAATTATCTCAATATTACTAGATAATTATGCAATCTACTCTTACGACTTCAGATATGCAAACATAGCATTTCAGTGATGAGGTCTGCACAATTTAAACAAACGGATGCCTTGAAATAAGTGAATAATTTGGGCAAAGAGCACACAATTGCCTGAAGTAGAAACATGAACTGAGAAAACAAAAGAGTATTATAATTTGAATTAGCAATTACTTCCAGTCTTCATTTCATTGAGCATGGCCAGTTTTTAACTATTAGATTTGTTGATTTTTTTGGCATTAACCAACCACATAAAATCATTATAATCACCACACACACACACACACACACACACATACTAATACAATTCTCATCTACTAGTATTAGTGTGTAGTAGCTCAGGTAATAGGCAGATTTAACAAAAATTATAGCTTAAATTAGGTAGCAATAATGTATAAATATTTTATCTTGAACCAATTCCAAAAATCACCGCATTTTTACTAGTAGAAGATTATAACAGTTGTTCCCTTGCCTCCCAATAGAAACACAGAAAAAAATGTACTTACACTGAACAATGAGCTGCACCAAAGCTTCTCTTGGTTTCACATTAAATCCATTGTATTGGCTGGTCTGACATCTGTACATTCCTGACATTTCCCTAGAGACATTCACAATCCTCAGTGTTCCATCATAACTCTCCATTTGCATTGACCCATCAGGCATTGCAACTTCTTTATCCGCTCTAGACCAAAGGATGATGGGTTTAGGTTTTCCAGTTACTTGACACTGTAGTTCTATTGTGTCCCCTTCTCTGGTGACCAAAGGTGATTTTTCCTGTGGAACAGTCAGATTGGGTGGAACTTGAAATGGGAAAAAGAAAATTTTTCAAGGTTAGTATAAACTGGTAAAGCATATTCAAACACAGAAAATCATAAGAAAACAATTTCTGCTGGTTGAAGATGTGCGACAATTCAGATGACAAAAATTATAGAAACCTTTGGGATAGGTGGTAAATACCATCAGTTGAAATTATTCTGATTTGTTTTTATAGAACTCTCTTGAGTGAGGTCTTCCAACATTAGCAAAATAAATAAAGCATTAAGTTAGGCTTAAAATGGTCAACATGAGAAATGTTTATTCAATGATTTGTCATTATCAGCCATTAATTGGGCATTTAATATTTACATTTCACAAAAGAATGATCCTGCCTTCTGAGGGTTCAGCTTTTTCAGTTTTCTGCTTCCTATGCTGTTATCTCTTATCCAAGGATGGTATAAGAAAGGGTGTGTGATATTGTAGATTTAGCAGGCACAGTAAACACAAGTAGTAGGAAAGGGAAAGCAGCACCTTTGTCATACAATTAGAAGTTGTGACTGGTTTAGAAAACCTTGGCAAATTGCTAAGGTTTAAAGTTTGCTTTTTCCCTTAAGGACATTAGATGGAACAACTCACTACAATACCACACTGAGAATCCACTGTATTTTTCTCCGTTGAATTTCTAATATTTTTGAGATTTGAATTTTCCCATATACTTTCATTTTAAGACATTTTGAGATCACTGTAGTTTCTCACACTGTTGCCACTATTTCTGTAGTATTAATTTTAAGTATATTTTCAAAAGTATATTTCAATAATATAAGAATTGTAATTTTTTGAAGTTAAACTAATTTCTGATTTTACTGAAGATATTTCTGAGAAAATTAGGTTGATTTCACTGAAACTTAACTTTACTGCACTAGGATAAATATGTTATGATTTAGGACACAACATGAACAACAAGAGGCAAATACTACCTAAAGAGTTTTCTCACAAATAAAATCACCTGTTCCATTGGACGACTTTTACAATGTATATGCATTCAAATGTATTCATGCAATAGAGCATCTATCAAAAAGCATGGGCTAAATTAAATGCCAGAATAAAAATAAACAGAAATATATGAATAATTCTATCCTTCTGATAAATGCAATATGCTTCCTTTGGAGAGAATTGCATTTGGGTAAAAAGGCAAAGGTTTTATTCTCCCCTCTAGCATCACTGTGCTCCAATGCCCAGGAACAAAAACAAGCATAATTTAAAAATTATCTTTCAACTAATATGGAAATGTTTTTCTCACACAGAAAAAAAATAAATTCAAGTCAAAAGTGATATGAGAATTAATTATCTTGCTATTTAAGTGTCTTTGTGTATAATTTTTCATTTAATTCCTTCATTTACTTCTTATCTTAAAAATGTAGTAAAAGAAAAAAGTAGTTAAATAAAGGAAATCAGAAAATATGGAACATTAAAACATTAACCATGACCTTCTTATAATAGATATATACAGTCTAAGAATTGCCATTAACAAAGCATATGTTTAAATATGGTTGCATTTAAAATAATAGCTGATTAAATAATTTAATTTAATAAATTAATTTAATAAATTTAATATAAACAATTAAGTGATTTTGTTAACTTATTCCTTCAGAAGTAAATCAAAAGGGAATGATGCAATTCTAAGCAGCATCTTCTAACAATAGGATCAAAAAGAAGCCTCAATGTTTACTCACCCTGCATGAGAAACCACAAAGGATAATAACAATATCATCAACATTTAACATTAATGATGTTCCTGCTTTGTAATAGACACATTAGGGATTTTACATTTTCAGTTAATTCCTTTGATAATTCTAAGAATCAAATATTTCATATGAACATTTAACAAATAAAAACACTGAATATAAGAGAAGATGAGTACTTTGTTTGAATAAAATTCAAGCTGAGGCCATCTTATGACAAGTGAACAGTGTAGACAACTGACACTTGAAGCAGGTTCCAGTAAGCTATGGTGTTTGAGATGAATAATTTGGGTTAGCACTGGACTCCTGTTCACAACTGCTCTGCTACTATGGACAAATTGGACTAATTTTCCCTGCCCATCTCTTGATCACTAGTCCAGGATCAATAAAAAATGAGAAGGTGGAAATGTGAGAATGAACTTGACACATATTTTGCAAATTACCTTACCTATTTTATATTATACTAGAGGCCCAGTGCACAAATTCATGCACAGTGGGGTCCCTTGGCCTGGTCTGAAGGATCGGGCAAAATTGGCTCTCCAACATCCCCAGAGGGCTGCCCCCTTGTGATCAGTGCATGTCATAGTGGCGAAATTGGCTCTCCAACATCCCCAGAGGGTCCCAGATTGCTAGAGGGCGCAGGCCAGGCCAAGAGACCCCACTGGTGCACAATTGGGGCCAGGGAAGGATGCAGGAGGTTGGCCAACCAGGGAGGGACCACAGAAGGGCTCCAGGGCATGTCTGGCCCATCATACTCAGACCCGATCGACCAGACCCCAGCAGCAAGCTAACCTACCAGTTGGAGCATCTGCCCCCTTGTGATCAGTGCATGTCATAGTGGTTGGTTGACCGGTTGACTGCCCCTTGATGGTCAGGGCACATCATAGCGAGTTGTTGAGTAGCCTTAGCATATCATTAGCCTATTACACTTTGATTAGCTGAAAGACTGACTGGATGACCAGACACTTAGCATATTAGGCTTCTATTATATAGGATATCTATTTCTACCTTATCCTATATAATAAAGAGGTAATATGCAAATTAACCCTCATGCTCTCACAAGATGGCTGCCTACAACCAGGCTGGCAAGGGTTTAGTGAGGGACGACCAAGCGACTGAACAGTAGGCTGAGTGGGGCAACCAGGCTGGTGTGGGGAACCATGAGGGGCAACCAGGCTGGGAGGGGAGACAGTTAGGGGTGACCAGGCAGGCAGAGGGGGCCAGTTGGGGGTGACCAGGTTGGCAGAGGGGGCAGTAAGGGGTGATCAGGCAGGCAGGCAGGTGAGCGATTAGGTGCTAGTGGTCCAGTATTGTGAGAGGGATGTCCAACTGTCCTGGGGATCGGGCCTAAACCGGCTGTCAGACATCCCCCTAGGGGTCCCAGATTGGAGAGAGTGCAGGCTGGGTTGAGGGGGGCCCCCCATGCACGAATTTCGTGCACCGAGCCTCTAGTATTTTTAAAAAATATATATTTTTATTGATTTTTTACAGAGAGGAAAGGAGAGAGATAGAGAGTTAGAAACATCGATGAGAGAGAAACATCGATCAGCTGCCTCCTGCACATACCCCACTGGGGAAGTGCGCGCAACCCAGGTACATGCCCTTGACCGGAATCGAACCTGGGACCTTTCAGTCCGCAGGCCGACGCTCTATCCACTGAGCCAAACCGGTTTCGGCAAGCCTCTAGTATTTTTATATCTATCTATAATAGAATATTTCCCAAATAGAAAGACAAACTGCTTTTTAGATCTACCAAACCAAGTCAATATATAACTTTGATAAATCTATGTGAAATAAATGAAAATAACTGATAAAATAAAAGATTATTTAATGGAGTCTCATTTCTTCCAAAACAAGCCAAATGACATAGGCCAAATTTAACCAGTCTGAGTATTTATTTCTTCACTTTTGAAACTAAGTATTTGCACTTTATTAGCTCCAAGGTTATTAATGGTTGACTGTAAAAACAAACAATAAAAACTTAAATATAGAATGCTGCTAAATGAAAGTATTCACTTTCTGCCTTAATTCAAAGATCTTATTACACTAGGCCATTCTAAAATACACAAACCTTTGACTAGGTATGTTTTATAAATTTATCAGACTAAATAGTTAAGAAACTTCTTTTAAATATTTGTTTGTTATTCATTTATTTAGATAAACTTTCGTTCTTATGTAATCAAAATTACAGAAATGTAAACCTCAGTTTTAATCTAGGTAACTTGAACACAAATTTTACATAAATTAGCCCAGTTTTTGCTAAATAGCAAAATCTAATTAAAATATAGTATATTCTCTATCTCTTCCATGAGGCTTTTTAAATCTTGAAATTGGAGTTAATTTTTTCTCTACAACTCTCTTGACCAAGAAAGTTTATGACTTCTAAAGTTCTTATAGTGATTTTCTCTCAATATCCACATTAAGTATTCCATTCTCTACAATTCTATACTAACCCCTCTTAATTATCTATACATATAAAAGCCTAAGCAACTGTTACAACCGAACGACCAAGACTGGAACTACCAGTCAACCAGTCACTATGATGCACACTGACCACCAGGGAATAGATGCTCAATGCAGGAGCTTCCCCCTGGTGGTCAGTGTGCTCCCACAGCCAATTTCCCATGGTTCCTCTGCCCAGCCAGCCAACCTTCCGTGGCCCCTACACCCAGCTGACCGGCTGGCTCTCCCATTGACCTGGATCAGGGGGCCAGCCGGCCATCCTCCCATGGTCCCTCCTCCCAGCTGGCCACCACCCCCGACCCCCGATAGGCCCTGATCACTGGTCAGACCAAGGGACCTCACCTGTACACAAATTAGTGCACTGGGCCTCTAGTTACTATATATTTTTCTGTTATGAGATCTAGTTTGTTATCACTAGATCTCATTTGTTAACATATAAAACTTATATATTTTATATGTTAATAATATGAATTCCAACTTTAGCCCTAGACACTTCTAATTTATGACTGCAGCATAGTATTTTAATACTTTAAAAGCCTTGCAAATCTCCAAACTTAAGCACCATTTATTGCTTGACTTAGTTGATAGGTAATTATCAACATACATCATCTGATAATTAGACCATAGCATTTTCTTTGTTTTACCATTTCTTTTTGCTCACCACTTCCTATCAGCCACTATCCTTTCTCTGTCAAAAATATGTCCCATGACTGTCTATTTCTTTTCATGGATGCAGGTAGATTTCTTGGTAGAAGTCATCATTGTCTCTTCTTGTGGCAGTGTTCTAACTGACCTCTCTGTCACCAGTCTAATTCTTCTAGGCCTCCTGTTATTCAGTCATAAATTTTATTATGATAAATGCTATTTTGTTCATGTCACTATGAAAACTACAAACCTCAATGAGAGTGTTAATACTAATCCTGGCTTACTAAAAACATTGAGAACAGCCTGATGGATGTGTTAAATAAATAGTGGTACAATCATACAATAAAAATGATGCAATCTTTTTAATGAAGACATAATAGACCTACATTTATCAAGAAAGATATTTATATCTTTAAACAACAAGCTAGTAAATACTATGAACAGCTATAAAAACGATTAATAAATGAGTAAAACATGTTACTGAACAGTGTAAACAATAGTGTCACATCCTATCTAATAAAAGGATAATATGCAAAGTAACCATCACTCTGTCACAAAGATGGCAGAACCTATAGCCACAAGATGGCGGCACCCAGTCCCCTCTGCCTGAGTCCCCCAGTCCTGGGGGTGTGGCCACTGAGTGCTGGCAGGGTGAGCGGCCTGGTGGTACGCTTGCTTTGTTGCCACAGCGACAAGCCCAGTGTTCCACCCTGGCTGCAGAGGGCCTCTGGGCAGTGGGTGAAGAGCGGCCAGGGCGGGACACTTGCTTCATCCCTGCAGCAACAAGGCAAGCGTCTCACCCCACCCCAGAGGGCCTCTGGGCAGCACGTGTGCACATGGAACAAAGAGGGCAGGATGCTTGCGTCATCGCCGTGGCGACGAAGCAAGTGTCTCGCCCTGGCTGTGGAGAGTCTCTGCGCTGCAGAGAGCCTCTGGGCAGTGGGCACAGAGCGGCCAGGCCCCACAGAGTGCAGAGAACCACGGGGAGTGGGCCTAATCCATGAGGGCCCCCAAACTAGAGAGGGTGCATGTCGGGCTGAGGGGACCCCCCCCCCACATGCAAAAATTTCATGCACCAGGCATCTAGTTTTTATATAAAACGTCTCATGCTAATGAATGTTAATAGGGAGCTTCTTAAAGGCGAGTGTATATACTAGTATCATTCTTCTTTATATTGTCAGCATTCAGCACTCTATTTTGCACATAAAAGGAACTCAGCAAAAATTTTCACAGCAAATGTACAAATTAAGACAGCAAGAAATTGGGCCCAGATTCAGAGAAGAGGAAAAATCTAGAGGAAAAGGAAGCCCAAAAAGAAATACTGCAAAATACTAACAGTGGCTCTCTCTGAGTGTGAGATTATTGATAATTTAATTTTCTCTGAATATTTCCTATTTTTCATTCTTTTATAATATGTAGAATTTTATAATATGTAGAATATAGAATTTTCATTCTTTTATAATGTATTTGCATTAAAATGTTAATACAACCTGTTTTTCAGCACTCATCTGATGAAAACTCCACTTTTTAATAACACAAATGTATCACTCTGAACATGGTGTTCTAGGCAACATGTCTGAGAAATGCTTCTCTAGAATTGCTCACTCCTACAACACTCATTCACATGTGTGGTTTTACCACCCAGTGAACCTCAGTGCTCTTCAATAAGCCGTTTTTCCTGTGTTCAGCATATATTCTAGCACTCCCTGCCTGCCCCAGGTGTTGAGATTCAGTTCCAATCTTACTACTTTCAATGATCAGTTTGCTTATCCCTAGGCTGAGGTGGTTGTTCACTCTGCTTGACCACTTATTACATTGTAGACCCATTGAACCTGTACTTGTGGCTTTGTTATATATTTTCTCCCATGTTTATATCTCTGAAAGCACAGAGTGTTTTACTCTGTCTCTGAAATCTGCTGCCTGCTTTCCTACTTGGCACAGTCCAGGAAGCCACAAAATAATTGATGAAGGAAGTGGGGTAGGAACAGAGAGAAAGGTAAGGAGGTAAGAAGATAAACAACTATAAATATAATAGAAATAAACATAATAGGTAAAAATCATAAACATTTTAGAACAAATGTGATAAATAAGAATAAAATGTAGAAATTATATAATTATTAGCCCATACAAATAACAGAATCTTCTGCAAAATATATTGTTAGTAGGGATTTTGGATGCAGTAGATCTTGAGATATGTGAGGATGTATGTGAGAGCTAAGAGACTCAAAAAAAGGATCTTGCAGTTTTCCTTTACTTTATCTTTTCATTTAAAGATTTGGATAGATAAGCTGCAATAAAAAAAAGAAAAGTCAGAGAAAAGAGCCAATTCAAGAACATGCCATTCCTTTTGATATGTTTACTATGCCCTTTCTCTAATTAATGCATTTTTTAATATTGAATCTCACAATAAAAACATCAAATTAAGTAGAACAATTTGAAATGTCTGCACCTTTTGGGATCCGCATTTATTCATAATGTATTGTCTAGAAAAAAATTCCTCCTGATAAAAACACAGGGATACAACTTCTGATATATAATAAGACTACCCTTACTTTGATTTTTCTTTTCTGCAATGCTACTGTTGGAGAAGTTATAATCAGAGAAACTTCAAAAACATATGACATCAAAGTTTATTATTCCAAACATAAAGAAATAGACAGATAATTTGTACAAACTGATTTTCTATCAACTGTTCCATTGTATCACATAAAATAAAGCAAATATAGAAAATTAAAATGTTTGTATTTCTTCATTGAGAAGGAAATTGAGGAAATTTAATCTTTAGTCTTGACTAGGAAAATGACTGGCTTATTTTTCTTACTCAAAAGAATGCAGGGGAAGGCTACCTATCCTGAACTCTATGGGAAAATATCATGTTGTCTGAAGCAAAGACATCAGAGTATGCTTACTAATGACTTATTGATTTAAAATATGTAAATATTTATAGTGTACTATAGTTTAAACAAATTATATATTATTTTATTATAAAATCATAATTAAGTAATAAGTAGAGTTGTCTCTTCAAAGACAACTAGACATACATTTTCTAGAATCCCCAAATAAGCATAACACTGAATTAATTACACTTTAATTTTGAGAAATCTATAATAACAAAGCATAATATGCTAATTAGACCAGACGTCCTTCCCAACGATCTTCTGGACTAAGCTGGGGCTGCGAGGGAAGCCCAGTCCCAGGTGCCAGAGGGAAGCCGGTGCCGGCTGCGGGGGGGAAGAAGGCCTAGTCTTGCATGAATTTCATGCATCGGGCCTCTAGAAGTTTATAATACATATGGGTGGTCTAGAGTGGAATGTATAATCTGTACTTAAAGCATAAATTAATTAGACTTCAATAAAAAGGTCTGTTTATGATAGATTTCCCTAGAGATCTGATTCAAGGATTCTCATGCTGACAAGACCTATAGACGTGAAGTGAGTTTTATTTCCCGTGGATTTGCTGTTTGAAACTCGAAGGTTAGCAACATGCTTTTTTCAGATCACACATTATTAAAGTAAAGATTATCTTTCACACT